>NC_137821.1:20672700-20825200 GCF_963921795.1 Nannobrachium achirus
AGAGCGCTCCACGTTCAGACGTTCAGACAGATAGGATATCTAGTGTTGTTTCAAAACGTGCACTTGCCCAGTCAGGCAACTTGAAAACAAACTCCATCGGCCCGAAAGTTTTAGTTACCTGTCAGGGGCAGGTGAGCAACCCTTAATGTAAAGGCCTGAATCATATTTCATGTCCATTGGTATTTAACCGTATCTCCACTTGAAAATGTGCTTTGTTTGATCACAAGCCAAACTGTCTCTCTTCCTGTTTCTTGCAGAAACAATTGGTGACGATTCAGGAGAAAGTCCAGCAGCAGATCCAGGAGACAAAGAAGGAGCTGAAAGACCTGAGACAGGTCATGGAGGACCTGAACGTGAGCTGATATTATGATGATGGTTCTTGTTCTTGTGTTTACTGTGGATAGAGGACAGAATGGTGATGCTGCAGTACATGGACGAGACAATGTCTTGTGTCATCGGAAACACTAAAGCAGTGGTTTTCAAACCTTTTCATGTCAAGGACCCCCCAATTAATAATACTAGACCTTACCCGTTCGAAGATATGTGCTCCAAAATATGTCAAACGCACCCGGTGAAAGTGTGAGAGAGAGAGAGAGAGAGAGAGAGAGAGAGAGAGAGAGAAACATTCCTAACTGTGAGAGAAAGGGGTGTGTGTGTGTGTGGGGCTACAGATCCCATGGCCTGGAGGAACGGACCGTAACCCTGGCAACAGACAGCAGAGTTCAACAGAAGTGGTTAAGAAAACGCTAAGAAACTGCTTTAATTTGGGAGAAATGAAATTCGGGCTCCGTCAGTGTTGGTATAATGCTAATGGCTAATACCATGTGAACTTTGGTATCAGTTGCTGAAGCGAGTGAATAGATAAACGTAGATAAGCGTGAGCGTTAGAGCGTTAGAGCGTTAGAGCGTGAGTTTGCTCCTTTATTAGTAGGATATACATTTTCTTTATTTCTTTTATAGTACAATGCACACTTGTGAAATGTGAAAGGAATTAGCTAATCATGATCTCATGTAAACATGCCAGATGTAGCTACTATAGAAGCTAGATTTCCATCCATAGTCCCCACATATAATTACCGTAACACAACAATACAAACACAACAAAATACAGAAAACAATAGCTACCTACTATTTCAGAATTAAGGTCTCTCTCTCTCTCTCTCTCTCTCTCTCTCTCTCTCTCTCTCTCTCTCTTTATCTCTGGTTGTGTGAAGAAGAGTTCTGCTGAAGCAGCAGTGGAGGCCATGTGACAGGATCTTCAGTGAGATGATGGTCTCCATTGAGAGAAGACGCAGTGAGCTTAAAGAAGTGATCAGAGATCAGCAGCAGACTGCAGTGGCTCAGACTGAGGCTCTCCTGAGGCAGCTGGAGGAGCACATGGAGCAGCTGGAGAGGAGACATGCTGACCTGGAGGAGCTGTCCAACACTGATGACAGCATCACTTTCATTCAGGTTCCACTCATAGCATTTTACTGTTTGGTTTTGACTCATTCCACTCCATCATGTCATTATGATGTTGTATAATGTATTATTAGTATATTACCTTATAGTGTATTACATGACATGGCATAACATGACATTATTCTGGTATTTACTAATACAGTAGTTGCTATACAGTGTACAAACCAGAATAACAATGTCAGAATTAGGCCTTTCACAATTATTACATAATCGCCTATCAAAATGATTTGAGACGATCACAAAATCTTTTCAGTATTGTCATAAAAAAAATAATAGTAGATCTACAAGATCAGCTTCTGAGCTTGTGGATTGGCTACTTCAACTAACAAGACTCTGTGCCTGTGCCTGTGCCTGTGTGCGGGTGTTAACTGGTTGAACATCTGACATCAGCTCAGTTCCTCTGATTGTGATCAATGTAGTAATTATATTGATCTCTTGCTAAGTTCTTCCATCCATGTCTAAACTGGTTTACTTGTCTCTCTGCTTGTCTCTCTCCAGAGTTTCCAGTCTCTCTCCAGTTCTAGTGGAACTCCAGTCTCACCCAGTGTGGTCAGCTGTCCTCCGAGGTCCTTCACAGATGTGATTGATGTGGTGTCTGGTCTGAGAGACCAACTAGACAACATCCTGAAGACAACTTGGCCAGAGATATCAAAGAGAGGTGAGATTTAAATGTATTTATAGTTGCTTTCTTTTTTTAACCAGCCATCATAGTGAACATGAATTTATGTGGCCAGAAGGCAACTGCTTTTCTGTCAAAGAGATTTGAACTAGAACAGACTGATGGTACGCAGGTTGGACAGTAACATTTAAGAATATAAGCAAGAACATTTAGTGAAATTAGATTATTATCATGAATTTATTTTATTTG
The DNA here is from genome assembly GCF_963921795.1 of Nannobrachium achirus. Lineage (NCBI taxonomy): Eukaryota > Metazoa > Chordata > Actinopteri > Myctophiformes > Myctophidae > Nannobrachium > Nannobrachium achirus. The sequence continues at coordinate 20,675,030 of NC_137821.1, forward strand.
TATTGGTGGTTGGCTGGTCTATGTTGTATCCCTGTGCAAGTCACAGCGCCGGCAGCGGCAGTTTTTGGCAATACACTTGGAAATTCAATTTAATCCCTTCTTCAGTATGAGAAAACATTTACTGATTTCTTATGTCTTGTGTGTGCAGTTGATGTTTTAAATCCAGCGGAGCCTCAGACCAGGAAGGACTTTTTACAATGTGAGTCCATGTTGATGCAGGTTCTGTGAACATTTAAATCTGATATGTTGTTATTTAAAGATCTCATGAGTTTTATCTGAGAGACTAAAGGCCTGTCCATAGTATCTCCGAAATGTTCGTGAGTTGTGATTTCCGACCTGCAAATTTCCGAATTCTCATTCAGTGTAATTCTTTTCAGAAGTCGCAAGTGATGTCATTTTGTAGTCGAACCGGACCTTTTGACTGAAAAGTTCGGTTAGGGTTAGGGTTATGGAGTATGGTTAGTATGGACATTCCTTTACTCTAAACACAATACGGTTGATGAGCTTTGATTTTTTTTGTTTTTTGTTGTTGTGTGTTCTCACAGATTCCTATCCTCTGTCTCTGGACATGAACACAATACACAAACAGCTCTCCCTGTCAAAGGAGAAGAGGAAGGTGACTTTTACACAACAACAACAACCGTACCCTGGTCATGCAGAGAGATTTTCTGGGAAGAGCAACTGTCAGGTGTTGTGTACAGAGGCTCTGTCTGAACGTTGTTACTGGGAAGTAGAGTGGAGTGGTGGAGGGGTTTATGTAGCAGTCTGTTATAAAGACATCAGCAGACAAACCGAATTTGGAGACGATGATAAATCCTGGTGTTTTCAGTACACTAGTTACAACAAATACCGTTTCAGACACAACAATGTTGTGACTCAAGTGTCAGGGCCTCTTTCCTCCAGAGTGGGGGTGTACCTGGACCACAAGGCAGGTACGCTGTCCTTCTATGGTGTTTCTGACACAATGACCCTCCTCCACACAGTTCAAACCACGTTCACACAACCTCTCTATCCAGGGATATTGGTTAAGTGGCAATATGGAGATACAGCAGAGCTGTGTAAGACATGGTAGACATGTTAAAAATGCTGATGATGACATTCAGTTGAAAACTTTGTTTTCTTCATTTGATATTTTCTCCTCTAGATAAAGCATGTGTAAGAATGTGTTTACTACACCATCATGATCAATCAACCGATTGTGTTCCGCTCATTGCATTTATTTAATGTATTTAATAGCCGATCTACAAGCCCCCAACTTATCTAGCAAAATGAACAAATGTTTCGATTCATAGAAGTCTTTGAGACCATCAGGTAATCATAATTCTTTCATTAATGTCATTTACACTGACTTGTTTTTCAAAATAAATGTGAACCTCTAGAAGAGTGTTTTTGAGTCTTATTTTGTAGAATGTTTGTCTCTCTGTGAAAGTTGTTTCCATGTTTTGATAATGTTTTATACAGGATGTGAAGATAGATGTTTGTGTGTGTGTGTGTGTGTGTGTGTGTGTGTGTGTGTGTGTGTGTGTGTGTGTGTGTGTGTGTGTGTGTGTGTGTGTGTGTGTGTGTGTGTGTGTGTGTGTGTGTGTGTGTGTGTGTGTGTGTGTGTGTGTGTGTGTGTGTGTGTGTATTTGTATAACTATATATTATTTTGTTATAACTTTGAACAATTGTACCCAACCTCTTGGGTAGTAGTTCTCTGAGGGGCACTGCGGACCCCTAGGGGTCCTTGAGGGGGTTCCAGGGGAAAGTGGATGTGGTGTGGTATTGTGGATTCGGTACAGGGTCATTCAGTTCGGACCCCTAATGTAAGTGTGTGTGTGTGTGTGTGTGTGTGTGTGTGTGTGTGTGTGTGTGTGTGTGTGTGTGTGTGTGTGTGTGTGTGTGCGTGCGCGCGTGCGTGCGTATATATATATATATATATATATATATATATATATATATATATATACACTGTATACCGGTATATATAAATACATTCTAAACTGACATGGATGCTTTCCCAGTTTAAATTGGTTAAAGATGAAAATCTATATATCTATGAAAGGGTGTTTCAAAGATATGTGAAACACCCTTTCACATATTTCTTTCCGCAAAACAGCGACAATATACCGTAGTCGCTGTCTCTTTAAAACCACTGCCTCCTGCAAATATCCTAGGATTAATAAGAGAAGGATATCACACTGGGCGTGTCCCAGCGTGGTACCGGGGTATGGCACATGCGCAGTGTTAACAGGAACTGCCATGGTGGAGTGTTCCAGCAGAGGCACTAGATAAAAAAGATCATGATCCGTTCTCAGTAGAGCGAGGTGTGTGTTTGTGTTTTGTTCTCTCTCCACTCATCACCTAAACAGCTGCAGGTTTTCTTATATTTTCTATTAGTGCTGTGTTTTTTTTTCTTTTTTTAAAGGACCCCAATTGAAACAAGCCCAAGGCTCTTTGGAGGTGTTTATCCTTTTAGTTGACCTGTTATGAAACTACCTTTTCCTATGCAAACTTCTAATAAAGTTTTAAATCAATCAATTGTGGGAAATAATTGGTCTTCAGAGGGATGCTTTTATATAATCCTGTACTTTGAAGCATATGTCTTAACTTGTACTGTGTGCCGTACTTGTAAATTCAACAGACCGCACAATTTAATTTATTTATAATCACTTACACAAAATATCAGTAAAACAGCAGTAGATGAGAATCCGATGGATTTCTATAACTTATATTCATTCAGGATATGCAACACATGGTTGTGCCTATTAGGGCACCAAATAAGCCTACTTGTTTTGTGGCATAAGAACATTTAATTTGAGCAAAGAGCAAGTCCCCAGCAGGCACTTAAAGTAGGACAAAACAAACACTACCATTTAATGTTTACACGCCGCCATCTACTGAGCCAAAGTGTAGGTGCAGGCCAGATTGTACTGCGCATGTGCCATACCCCGGTACCACGGCTGGGACACGCCCAGTGTGATATCCTTCTCTTATTAATCCTAGCAAATATCCAAGGAAGATCAAAGAAGGAACGGACACCAACGTCATTTTCGTCATTTCAGGCTCCATGGGACGCCGCCATGACACTTTGGCCACCCAAAATTAACATTAGCGTCTATGAGCACTTCGTCACTTCCGCCACCCAAAAGTGGCCACCCGGTGTCGGTACTACATCCACTCGGGCTCCATATCTGCGCAGGGGTCCTTCGCTTGCGAATGACGTCACACAATATGGCCGAACACAGCAGACCTACTAGCTCACAACACATAACAAGCGCAACGCTTTGTAGGCTTGTAGATCGGCTGTTTTCCCACCACGCAGCATGGCAACACCATTCTACAGAGACAGCAGTGTTCATTCTTCTCTTTTATAATTAATATATGATGATTGTGAATTTCACTTCTAACCTTTACTGAACACTGGAACATGACATTCCCAAAAAATATAACCAAATAATATAACCAAAATATAACCAAAAATATAAAAAAATATAAAAAAAACAATATAAAATATAATATATATATATATAATATATTATATAATATATTATATAATATATATATATATATATATATATAATATAATATATATATATATATTATATATAATATTATATTATATAATATTATATAATATTATATATTATTATAATATTATATATATATATAATATTATAATATTATAATATTAATATAATATATAATATTATTATTATAATATTATATATAATATTATTATTATAATATTATATATATATAATATTATATAATATTATAAATATATAATATATATAATATTATATATTATTTATAATATTATAATATTATTATAATATTATAAATATATAATATTATATAATATAATATTATATAATATAATATATAATTATATATAATTATATAATATTATATAATATATAATATATATAATATTATATATAATATATATAATATATATATAATATAATATATATATATATAATATATTAATAATATATATAATATATAATATATATATATTATGTATATATATTATATAAATATAATATATATATATATATATATAATATATTAATAATATATATAATATATATATATATATATATATATATATATATATATATATATATATATTATATAAATATAATATATATATATATATATATATATATATATTAAAAACCAATATAAAAAACCAATATAACCAAAAATATAACCAAAAAATAATAATAAAAAACCAAACCTATTTGCCAAAAATAGCTGATCTACAAGCGTGTAGATCTGCTATTTTTGGCTAAAGTTCTCCTCAGAAAAGGGATGAGAGGATTGTTCATTTATTCTAAAAGAATGGTCGTATCACACATAGATTTGGTGTCTTCCCCTGTAGTAATTCTGAGGACCCCTAGGGGCCCTGGACCCCCTGTTGAAGACCCCTGCTGTAGATGCACACAAGGTGTATTTTCATTACTTACATTAATATAGCCCAGCCTACATTACATCTGCCCAATCTAAATAAACAGATAAAGTAAAATTGATAATTAAGTAACTGGACCTAATTAGGTGTAGGCCTACTGGTGTAGCCTACTTGTATCAACAACCAATTGATAGCTCTTCTATGGATTACAATAGAAAGAATGGAATTAACATGTTAAGTGGCCTTTAATAGCTCACATATCCCGAATTTCAATCTGAAAGAACCTGGAAAATGTGTTAGGACAATTAGAAGTACACTAGTATAGAGACATATATCATACACATATTTTTTAAATACATTTGTGTCTTTTAAAAAACATTATTTAGTGAACTTTTATTTTGAAGGCTAGTGAACTTTTATTTTGAAGGCTGGAGCCTGGCTTATTGTAGCTAACTCCCAAGCCGGAAACGCTAATGCAGCTCACTTCACGGAGCTCAGACGGAGAGCCGATCCTATTGTGTGACGTCATCAACAGTCGCAGGACCCCCGCGCTAGGATGGCAGGAGATAGTGTTTTTTACTGGTGATTCAGTCAGAGTGTATGAAAGGGTGCGCTCGTTTTATTGTCCACGACATTGCAAGCGGCGCGAAGGCCAGCGGACCTTGGTCCTGCTCTTCGCCCCCGAGCGCCGCAGGCGCGAGTGGCCGCGAAGAGCGGGCCAGGGCCGCGCGGCCGGCGGAGCGCCGCGCGAGTTACGAAGCCGTGGTGAATGCAATCGTTATATTTATGCCCAGGCCGTAAGGCCTGGGCAAGCCCACGATAAACGCCCGCGCAGTCCGGTGCGCATTTCCGAACGCACCCTTTCCCCACACTCGGACTGAAACACCAGTAAAAAACGCGTGATTCCTAAACCCACCAGGATTGAGTTAAGACCCGCCTCCTCTCGATAATCTTAAGTATGAAAGTGCCCATGAACGTTAGTGCTGCTCGCTCAAGTGCAAAGTACCTACTACCTACTGATCCATTACAATAATACACGCAGCATAATAGGCCCAAAGCCATATCCAAACCATAACAATTTAACTGATAATCAGTAAGAGTTTTTATTTTGAGCACAGTAGTGACAAATTAATAGCTTTCTCAGTACGTTTTTCTCTTTAGCAAAGTTACAAAGTTTTCCCTTTATTAAGCACAGTCAGTTTCACGTTTTTTTTAGCACAGTATATTTTGAGCACTGTAGTGAGAAATTAATAGTTGTGCATTGTGCAAATGCAGGCTTTTCTCAAGTACAAGTCTTCATGCCTCTGACTTCCATCCACCCTCCATGTGTCAGGCAGGGATTTCAGCCACTCCTGGAAGTCCTCGCGTTTCCGCGAGGCGGGTCTTAACTCAATCCTGGTGGGTTTAGGAATCACGCGTAAAAAACACCATCCCAGGATGGCAGAGCGAGCAGATATTTGACCCACACCGGCGTGCCAACTTCCGGGTGTTGTCTGTTCCTTGTAGATATTCCTTGCAAATATCCAGGAAGTCCCACCCTTTGCCTCTCCATATGGCCTCTCCCACTTTTCTTCAGAGGAAATGAAACTCAGAGCTCTCATGTTTTGTCTGTCTTCAGAGTAAACCAGAGTAAGTGTTGGGTGTTTTCTCTCAGAGTGAGTGTGGTTGTCAGTAAAATGGCACAGCAGCAGCAGCAGCAAAAGGCATGTGATTTGGACCAAGATCAGTTCTGCTGTCCTGTCTGTCTGGAGCTTCTAAAGGAACCAGTGACTCTACACTGTGGACACAGTTACTGTGGAAGCTGTATTGGGGGTTACTGGGACCAGAATGAGGAGACTGGAGTCTACAGCTGTCCCCAGTGCAGAGAGAGCTTCAGTCCCAGACCTGTTCTGAGGAAGAACAACTTGCTGGCTGAGGTGAGATCACTTTGCAAGTTACAACCACACATTAAACTACATTTTCTGCTAACAGCAAACTCCATGTTGCATATGTTGATAGATGGTAGACTTATTATGGGCATACTCGTTACTTGTTCACATTGTATGTTGTTTATAATTATATAGGCTATCCACAAATACTAAGAATGTTATAGTTAGACCATGTGGTTCTCAAAGTGGTCTGGGGACCCTCATGGGTCCATGATGGGGGTTCAAGGGGGTCCCCAACAAAATGTATTGCCGATGAGCCGAACTACAAGCTCGTAATGCATCGCAACATGATATGCAATATTTTTGAAACTACATAAATCTTGTATGGCACAAAATATTTTCAGATGGGGGTCTGTGGACAAATTTACCTTAATTTGGGGGTCCTTGACATGAAAGATTGGAGAACCACTTGTGATGGTATCTTAGTTTCTTTGCAGTCTACAGTAGTTTACTTTATGCTGTCATTTTGGTGACAAGGGTAATTTACTCTGGCGTCCCTATCTTTGGCATGTCATTCATTGTTGGCATACATAATAGCAGATGGTTGTAGTGGTTGAGAGTGTCTGTTAAATGCTTACATAGTACATTTTTCACAATGGTCTTGTACTGTGTTGTATTTGTCATCAGTGAGTGACCTCCCCTCCTCTTCTCTTTACTTCCAGGTTGTGATGAAGCTGAGCATTACAGGAGGTCAGCAGTCTCCTGCCTCCGCTGCTCAGCTCTACGCCGGACCGGAAGACGTGGCCTGTGATTTATGCACTGGAGCCAGATGTCGCAAAGCTCTCATGTCTTGTCTGGTGTGTCTGGCCTCTTACTGTGACACTCACCTCCAGCCCCACTACAATGCTCCTGCATTTCAGAAGCACAAGCTGGTCCCAGCCACCAACAAACTGCAGGAGAAGATGTGCTCCAGTCATGACAAGCTGCTGGAGGTGTTCTGTCGCACAGACCACCAGTGTATCTGCCTTCTGTGCATCATGGATGAACACAAGGGCCATGACACGGTGTCAGCTGCTGCAGAGAAGGCAGAGAAACGGGTAGGACCACAATCACTTGAAGACAAATCGTGAGATAGATCACCTTTTAAAGATAGAAGTAGAACTAAATAAACATGCCAGAGACATTAATTGAATCACAGGGGTTAACACTAAGGTCTCAGAGGCACTTGCCCGTTGTGCAAGTACAGGTCATGTTCTACTTGCCCAAAGGTCATGCCCACTTGCCCGAAAAGTAAGGGGGGGGGGGGGGGGGTCTGTGTGCCAAAAAGTCATATGCCAAATAAATACATACCTATGAATATGACTATGGGTTCACACTTTAAGTGTAGCAACAGTGAACACAGCACATTATAGGTTAACAGTGCTCTTATTTTACATTGCAAAGACCAGAAGACAGAGCGCTCCACGTTCAGACGTTCAGACAGATAGGATATCTAGTGTTGTTTCAAAACGTGCACTTGCCCAGTACGTCAGGCAACTTGAAAACAAACTCCATCGGCCCGAAAGTTTTAGTACCCTTAATGTCAAGGCCTGAATCATATTTCATGTCCATTGGTATTTAACCGTATCTCCACTTGAACATGTGCTTTGTTTGATCACAAGCCAAACTGTCTCTCTTCCTGTTTCTTGCAGAAACAATTGGTGACAATTCAGGAGAAAGTCCAGCAGCAGATCCAGGAGACAAAGAAGGAGCTGAAAGACCTGAGACAGGTCATGGAGGACCTGAACGTGAGCTGATATTATGATAATGGTTCTTGTTCTTGTGTTTACTGTGGATAGAGGAAAGAATGGTGATGCTGCAGTACATGGACGAGACAATGTCTTGTGTCATCGGAAACACTAAAGCAGTGGTTTTCAAACCTTTTCATGTCAAGGACCCCCCAATTAATAATATACATTTTCTTTATTTCTTTTATAGTACAATGCACACTTGTGCAATGTGAAATTAATTAGCTAATCATGATCTCATGTAAACATGCCAGATGTAGCTACTATAGAAGCTAGATTTCCATCCATAGTCCCCACATATAATTACAGTAACACAACAATACAAACACAACAAAATACAGAAAACAATAGCTACCTACTATTTCAGAATTAAGGTCTCTCTCTCTCTCTCTCTCTCTCTCTCTCTCTCTCTCTCTCTCTCTCTCTCTCTCTCTCTCTCTCTCTTTATCTCTCTCTTTATCTCTGGTTGTGTGAAGCAGAGTTCTGCAGAAGCAGCAGTGGAGGCCAGTGACAGGATCTTCAGTGAGATGATGGTCTCCATTGAGAGAAGACGCAGTGAGCTTAAAGAAGTGATCAGAGATCAGCAGCAGACTGCAGTGGCTCAGACTGAGGCTCTCCTGAGGCAGCTGGAGGAGCACATGGAGCAGCTGGAGAGGAGACATGCTGACCTGGAGGAGCTGTCCAACACTGATGACAGCATCACTTTCATTCAGGTTCCACTCATGACATTTTACTGTTTGGTTTTGACTGATTTAGGAGACATTGGCTTATAAAGTACCAGTAAGACTCCCTAATCGGGAGAAAAGCGACCGTCAGGTCGCATACACAAACTTTAGAAGGCAATGGTAGCCAATCAGGAGGGAATATGGGAAATGGGACAGATCCATGTTAATGACATGACTTTAGAGATACTGTGTACCGCTTTGTGTGATTTTAGGGCAAAATATGTAGGAGCAGTGTCCAAAAATGTGTTTTGCAAGAATCAGCCTCATGGTGGCGCTAGAAGAGGGCCATGTGAGAAATGAGGGGTGGAGATATGAGTAGGGCAAAGGTGTGACGTGACGTGACGTGACGTGACGTGACGTGACGTGACGTGACGTGACGTGACGTGACGTGACGGACAGACTGATTGACATATTGACTGACACTGACAGACAGCCGGTGGAGGTTTTGATAGTAACCAATCAAATGATTCTGTGTGTGTGTGTGTGTGTGTGTGTGTGTGTGTGTGTGTGTGTGTGTGTGTGTGTGTGTGTGTGTGTGTGTGTGTGTGTGTGTGTGTGTGTGTGTGTGTGTGTGTGTGTGTGTGTGTGTGTGTGTGTACGTATACACATACAGTACATACGTATGTACTGTATGTGTGTGTATTTACAGTATGTACTGGTTGAACAACAAGGAGATCAGTTCTTCTCCGATTGTGATCAATGTACTAATCTAATGATCTCTTGCTACAGTATATAATGTTCTTCCATCTCTGTCTAAAGTGGTTTACTTTTTCTCTCTGCTTGTCTCTCTCCAGAGTTTCCAGTCTCTCTCCAGTTCCAGTGGATCTCCAGTCTCACCCAGTGTGGTCATCTGTCCTCAGAGGTCCTTCACAGATGTGATTGATGTGTTGTCTGGTCTGAGAGACCAACTAGACAACATCCTGAAGACAACTTGGCCAGAGATATCAAACAGAGGTGAGATTTACCTCTGTTTGATATCTCTGGCCAAGTTGTCTTCAGGATGTTTATTCAGAATGTGTTTATTGTTTTTTCTAACCAGCCATCATAGTGAACATGGATTGATGAAGCCAGGAGGCAACAGTTTTTCTGTCAAAGTCTGAGATATTTGAAGTAGAACAGACAGGAGTACACAGGTTCAGGCACATGAACGACATGAACGAACTGGGCACATGAACAAACTGTCAAGAACGAGAAAGATTCCGGGCAAAAGGAATCGCTAGCTAAATAAACAAAAACTAATTTTACTCTTATGTACCTGTACAAAAGACGCAACAATAAGTACAACCTTGAACCTTGAAGGTTGGCTGTCTGTCAGATTGGACATTAAAATTTAGCAATTTAAATAAAGAAATATTCCTGAAAAGAGAGATGAGATTTGAATGTGTTTATTTAGCACTAACCCACCCTGGCCACAATATGACTTCCGGTTGGTTCTAGCAGAAGTGGCGGAAGTGCTGCGTTACGTCATGTCATGCGTTGTAGTCTTCCGTTGAAATTCTCACGGCGGAAGTTGAACAGTCTCTGCCTGATATTGTCACCAGGCTTTTCTCTTCGCAGATGAGTAAGCCTGGCTATGCGAGGCTAGCACTAACCAGACCCTATTGTACAGAACATTTCAAGTGTTGAATGGAGTGTGTTTGTGTGTGTGTGTGTGTGTGTGTGTGTGTGTGTGTGTGTGTGTGTGTGAGATTCTACAAAAGCCTATACTCTGTACTAGTATAAGTAAGTAAACCTTCCCAAGCCATCTCCTGTTTCTGTAGCGTGATCGAACCCGACCTCCCAGTGTCAGGGCGGACACTAACCACAATGCCACTGAGCTGGTATACCCTGTAGCGTGGGGGACAGTAAATTAGTATGACCTGTGTTTCATGTTATTGTATTATTATTACACTTATTGTTATTAAATGATCTTCAGGAGTTCTCTCTCCTGATTGGATGACATTTGTAACACACCTGCATTTCTCTTTTTATTCTGTTTACTAAAGAGCTGAAGAGACAGAGAAACAGCTGTTACTGAACTAACACTTTAGCAATGATTGAGCTATACTTTAAGTTTTTGACAAATCAGTACACTTGGAACTTCAATTTAATACCTTCTTCAGAATAAGAAAATGTTCACTGTTTTCTTGTGTCTCCAATGTGTGCAGTTGATGTTCTACATCCAGTGGAGCCTCAGACCAGAAAGGACTTTTTACAATGTGAGTCCATGTTGATGCAGGTTCTGAACGTTGAAGTTACTATCTGATATGTAGTTATTTGAAGGTCTAATGAGTTTGATCTGAGACACTAACTCTAAACACAATAAGGTGTATGAGGTTTGAATCTTCTTTTGTTGTGTTTTCTCTCAGATTCCTGTCCTCTGTCTCTGGACATGAACACAATAAGCAGAAGTCTCTCCCTGTCAGAGGAGAAGAGGAAGGTGACTTTAGCACAACAACAACCTTACCCTGATCATGCAGAGAGATTTACTAGCTTCACTCAGGTGTTGTGTACAGAGGCTCTGTCTGACCGTGGTTACTGGGAAGTAGAGTGGAGTGGTTCAGAGGTTCGTATAGGAGTGTCGTATAAAGACATCAGGAGAAGCAGCTGCCTTGGAGACAATGATAAATCCTGGTGTTTACGGTGTTCTGGTAACAACTACTCTTTCATACACAACAATGTTGAGACTAAAGTGTCAGGGCCTCGTTCCTCCAGAGTAGGGGTGTACCTGGACCACAAGGCAGGTACTCTGTCCTTCTATGCTGTTTCTGACACAATGACCCTCCTCCACACAGTTCAAACCACGTTCACACAACCTCTCTATCCAGGGATGATACCTTGGGAATATGGAAATACAGCAGAGCTGTGTAAGACATGGTAGACATGTTAAGTATACTGATGATGATATTCAGTTGAAACTTTGTTTGCTTCATTTCATTATTTGATTATAGAGTTTCCCTTTTAGATAAAGCATTATGTAAGAATGATGTGTCACCATTATAATCAATAAATCAATCAATCGATCAATTGTGTTCTGCTTATTGCATTTCTTTAATAAGCAATCATTATACAGTACAGTATGCCATGTTATCTTGTTGATATTACTACAGAGCTCTGTCAGTCTGTGTAGATTGTTTTTGGAGCTGTGTGAAGCACAGGCTCCCTATACGTGGCTGTGTGGGTCTGTGTGTGTGTGTGTGTGTGTGTGTGTCTGTGTGTGTGTCTGTGTGTATGTAGCCTGAACTTCCTAAACTTCGGCACGCCACTAGTCCCACAGTTTTGCCACCACACACTCGCGCCATATGTCAAATCGACCGGCTTACTCGGGAATCGTGGGCTATTACTTTTCTAAGAGAAAGGTTCTATAGTTTAATTGATATTAATTTATTAGTGAATTAATTTTCCCCATTGACTTATAATGGGAATTGCAAAAACTCACATTCAATTATTTGTCTCTCGCAAACCATAGGGGCTAGAGTTTCAAGACTTGGAGAGGAGGTTCATAATGATTTCAAGGATTAAATAAAAAATAATTGTGTCATTTGGCCGCATGGTGGCGCCATAACACCCCACTTTACGTTTTGGCCTGTAACTCTTGAACCGTAGGTCGGAAAATTAAAAATATTTTTTCCCTGGATTCCTTGGGTCATGACGCATCTCCCCATATAGGCCACGCCCATTTGCGCCATGATAGATTTTCCGCCATCTTGAATTTTCTCCAAAACACACTTTTTGCTCCTTTTCCTACATATTTTCTTCAAATGTCACAAAAATCGGTACACACACACACACACACACACACACACACACACACACACACACACACACACACACACACACACACACACACACACACACACACACACACACACACACACACACACACACACACACACACACACACACACACACACACACACACACACACACACGGGTGTGATTTTTCTATTGTAGTGCAGTGGTTCTCAGACCCCCAGGGGGTCCCCAAATGACGTGCGTGTGTGTGTGTGTGTGTGTGTGTGCGCGTCCATGTGTGACACGTGTATCTAGACCGGGGTCTTCAACATTTCCAGGCCAAGGACCCCTTAGTTGAGAGAGAGAGATGAAGCAGGGACCCTAACCCTAACCCCACAACCTTTTCATAGATTCCATATAGTTTCATTGTTTGACAGCACAATGATCAGTGTATTTTGAATTCATGTCAATTTGTTTTAAGATATTTAACCACTTGAACGGTCAATACTTAATAACCTTGACCTTTTACTCTGTACTTAGTCTGCTCTTTTTTTTTTTTTTTTTTTAAGATTTGTTTTTGGGCTTTTATGCCTTTATTGGATAGTACAGTAGACTGACAGCAAACGGGGGGAGAGACATGCGGCAAAGGTCGTCCGGATCGGGAATCGAACCGGCGACGCCGCCAGGCATCAATGCCTATATGGTATGCGCTTAGACAGTAGGCCACCGGGCGCCCCTAATCTGCTCTTTTTCCCCTCTACACCAAACCTCTTTGCCGAAAATAGCCGATCTACAAGCTCACAACGCCTCGTGCTGGGAGGCGTTGTGATTGTAGATCTGCCATACTGTTCTCGGAATATGGACACAAGGGTTCAAGTTGTTAATATAAAAAGGATTGGAAGACTTGGAGGACCCCCTGTAGTAACTCTGAGGACCCCCTAGGGGTCCTGGACCCCCTGATCTAGACTATTCATCTAGGATGAGGCAAGACCCAAATTCAGACTTTCAGAGGGAACATTTTTAACTCAAATCTTTGCTTCTGGGGGGTCCCCGGAACAAAGTATTTTGAGATGGGGGTCCGCGACCAAATACATAGGCTATCATTTTGGGGGTCCTTGATATGAAAAAGTTTGAGAACCGCTTATAGGCTGATTCTACATTAGCCTGTCTTCAGAATCCTTCTGAAAAATGTATGTTGCTATTATGCTTTATCAGTGGTTCTCAAAAAATGTTATCATGTCAAGGTCAGGACCCCCAAAATTATATGTATTTGGCCGCAGACCCCCATCTCAAAATATTTTGTTCCATGGATCCCCAGAAGCAGATTTGAGTAAAAATGTACAATCTGAATTTGGATCTTGCCTCAAGCTAGATGCAGAATAGATACGCGCGTCTGTTTCTTTTTCTTTTTTGAATACATCTTTATTCAAAAGTCATGACATACAGGACAATACCTACAAAACAGACAGTACAGTACAGAACAACACAAACACAAACGACAAGTTAAATAGCCTATCAATAAAAAAAAACATAGCCCGGGGGAAATACTATTCGAAAATATTAAAATGTGATTTTTCATCCTTCTTTATTATTTTTTAATTATTCAAACATCGTGACATACAATTTACAAGACAATACGAAACAGACATTGCAGTAAACACAAACACAAACGACAAGTTATCAATACATCAATACAAAACACATTTTTGTAATGATGTACAAAACGAAAATATTAAAATGTGAACACAAAATAATTAAATTGCGTCACCGTGACGTACACGGAAATAAAGCTGACAGGCGAACAACGTTAGCACGTGACGTTACCACACACACGCTGGCTCATTGTAAACAACATGCTGTAGTTGCTGTCTGAGTATCATGAACATTTATCGACAACGTTAGTCAACTCTGAACAGTGCCTTGTCGACCACGAGTGAAGCGTCTACTTTATAATGAGTATGCATTATGTCTGGTGGTTATCCTACGCCGCTGTACTCCCACGCGGGTCGTGGGGAGTTTGAAGAGGTCTACGAGCCCGCAGAGGACTCCTTCCTTCTGATCGATGCCCTGGAGCAAGATGCACGCACCCTTCAACAGTTACGGTAAGGTAACCTGTACGATGTATCTAGCCATAAATTATAACTACCAGGAGAGGATGCTAATATGCGGAGGTGCATATTAGCACCATCTCCTGGTAGTTATAATTTATGGCTACGATGTATCATGATTGTACTGTACACAGATCAGTCACAGTCATTCAACGTTGTAGTTTAAAGACCCCTACAGTTTGGTCACCAAACTTTGGTAATTTTGACCATGGACCCCATAACTCTTCTTGAGAGTGTATTTGGCACTTATGTCTGAGTTCAGACCTGTGATGGTCCATTTGGTTCGATACGGGACCGTACCTATATGTTCCCCACTTTCTTACCACCTAACCTACCCCTAACCTCACTAAAACTAATGCTGTGAGGTGGGGAACATAGAACCTGGGGAACATAGAGAGGACCTCGTTCGAAACTACCAATCAGTTTGCTCGGTACCCCCTGGGACCCCCACTGCTTTATCTCTCTGTCTCTCTCCCTCTCTGTAGTTGTGTATTCTGTACGAAGAAGATTAATGCACACTCACATTGCACCATATGGTGTTACATATTTTACTGTACTGTTTTGAAATATATTTAACTTCCCAAACAAGTAAATACATGGAAACTCTGAGCCTTTGTAGGCTACTGAAGTTATTTTGACAGGTTTGATTGATTGATTGATTGAAGACTTTATTAGAAGTTTGCATAGAAAAATGTACAGTTTCATGACGGTACAGTTCACTGGTACAAGGTCTACTAAAAGGAGATCCTAGAAAAGACTAAGCTTATTTCCACAGGAAACCATTAAAGTATTTCATATAACATTCAAGACGGGTGAGCTGTAGGTACATGAATTGTGAAGTTACTCGGTGCCAGGCTCTGCCAGCATAGACAGATTTGCTTTAGCCCTAGAATGGCTGTGATATTCTACTCTAGCCATAAATCATAACACCTGTAGAGTCCGAATATTAGCGACCTCTACAGGTGTTATGATTTATGGCTAGCGATCTTCCATGTATTCCAAATACACAGTCATAGATCTGTCCTATCCGGGTACGGTTAGCAGACTCAATAGATAGTTGATAGAATAATCACTAAAATTATTGATAGTTACAGCCCTACTGGACAGTAGACTTGTGAAACAAGGTGCTGTCTCAAGGCTTATAGGTTAATCTGATATGTTCTCTATTTTCCAGCCCGTCTGTGTGTGTGGAGGTGGGCAGTGGGTCTGGAGTCGTGTCCGCTTTCCTGGCGTCGGTGTTGGGATCTTCAGCGTTATACCTGTGAGTTCTATCAACGATCGTCATAATCATTTCCATACGATTTTTTGTCTATTTTTTTCTACAAGATCTACAAGCTCAAAACGTGCAGCAACCGTTTTGATAATTGTTGTTTTTGAATGTCTGTCCCTTCCTTGTTACAATTTATGATCATTGCAAACAAGTGATTTTTAAATTAGTTTTAGGGGAGGTCGTCTAAGCCTGCCTGCTTCAGTTTCTTTACCACACGTGAACATTTCTAAGAGTCTTTATAATTCATTTTTAACTGTATACCTGTAGCATAACAATAATGAACTCTGCTCGACTCCCTGCTTGTCTCCTGCAGATGCACTGACCTGAACCCTGCTGCAGCTCAGTGCACAGACAAGACCGCTCGCTGTAACAACGTCTCTCTGCAGCCTGTTCTTACAGACCTGGTAATACATGCACATGTACTGTTACTGTACCATCACACACTGGCACCATCGTGTGATGCCATGCTTTTTTATTGCTGTTGCATTTACTATAAACCAGTGGTTCTCAACCTGTGGGTGATTTGATCTGTGGCACCACACAATGGCCTCCACTGCTATGCCATATAGACAAATTGTAGAATTCTCTAAATGTAATCTAACCTAAAAGATCTTTTAAAATCATCGTCCGTGACCTAAGGAGTATCAATTTGGGTCCATGTAATCTTTGTTTACAAAGCCGAAAAGGCAAACAGGAATGCATTTTATGTTTAATGACCAAAACACAATTCATTCGTTGATCCCAATAATTTGTGTGACAATTAATCGTCAAGTAAAATGTCAAGATTTTTGACAGACCTAAACATGACTGATGGTTTATCACCGTACCTACATTTTAAGTAAGTTATGTGATTGTTGTCTACTGCAGGTGGAGAGTCTTCTGCCCAGGCTGAGTGGACAAGTGGATGTTCTGATGTTTAATCCTCCCTACGTGGTCACACCTTCAGAGGAGGTCAGCATCTCTGTCTGTCATGTTCTATCTAGTTACTGTAGCTCTTATAGGCCAGTGGTCCTCAACATGTGGGTTCAGGACCCCCAGGAGGTTCCCCACATGATTTGAAAGTAAAGTGTCAATTTAACAACTTTTAAGACCTTTTTAATATCTAAAAAAGAAATGGAAAAAAGGCAATTACTGCATCAACAAACTATTAGTAAAATTGTCAAATTATATAAGGAAATGGCTGATCCACCTATTTCACAATATTTACTGTGGAACCGAGTCAAACTAAATTGTCAGGGTGGGGGATCCCCAGTTCAAATAGGACTATTTAGGGGTGTCACAGCATGAAAAGGTTTAGAAACACTGATATTGGCCAGGGACCCCCAGGGAATCTATAGGCAGTATAGGGTGTGCCAAGGTGTCCCAAGCAAAGTGAGGAATGGTTAAATTCCATTATTATTTCACCAGCCACCAATGAGATAATCTATAAGTATTCAGTACGTTGTAGGTTTCAATGGACGGCAAACCTTGAGAGAAACGGTGATGTAATGCTCCTATGTTTCAGGTCAGCTGTAAAGGCATAGAGGCCGCCTGGGCGGGCGGGAGTCGGGGCAGAGAGGTGACGGACAGGTTTCTGCCCATGGTTCCTCGTCTGCTGTCCAATGAGGGCCTGTTTTACCTCATCACCATAGCAGAGAATGATCCAGGTGGGTGTGGCCTGTACCTGTACATCTCCTGTCCTCTAGTGCAGTGGTTCTCAACCTTTTCAGGCCGCCCAAAATAATCATATTTTAACTGGGGACCCCCCACCCTGACGAGCACTAAGAGTTGAGGAATTACATTCTGTATAACATGGTTCTATTGTGAACAATTTCTGCCTCTAATGTTAGACACTTTGGCCTATTTTTAATTTGACATTTTAGAGATAATAAAAAGTCCTTAAATTGTCACTTTAGAAATGTGCAGATACCCTCTATACACTTACATTTTATGTTGGTTTGTTTGGGGACCCTCAACCCACAGGTTGAGAGCCACTGCTCTAGTGAAGCTACTATCCACGCTTTTGTTTTGTTTTGTGTCTGAATAAGGCCTTTATTGGGGGTGCAACAGACTATGGAACTTTAAATCATCTTTTTTTTACGTCCAGAAACCGCAACCTGCAAGGTTATAACGCGTATATAATAATCAATAGATGTATTTCATCTGTATGGATGATAATTACTAACTGCAGCAGTTTTAGTTACTGTACTTTTATATCCTGTGGTCGAGTAGGACACCTACTGGTTGAAAAGAGGTATGCATGAAGCTCAAAGCACAATTCATCCTCTCCTGGAATGAGCAGAGGATACATAACAAATAAAAGCTGCAATCCGTAAAATTCATTTTTTATGTATGTACTGTATGACAGACGGTATCATGTGAAAATAACATATCTGCAAGCTCGCAACCCTTCACATTCGAGCCTGTAGATATTTTCACAATTTCTGAAGTAATAACACATACGCTGCCCTTTAAAAATTGACAGTTTCAGGCTGAACTGCCCCCAGTCTCCTTAGACTGCCATGTAATCCATAGTGCATGGATCATGCACACCCATCCGGAATCAATGGAAGTTCATTTTTTGTCTTACAAAAAGATATTATTGAACTCAAGTCTTCATGGCATGAGTAATCAGTAGAAAAAAAAGTTGGGTGGTTAAGAAGGGACCGATATTCTCATTAGTTGGACTGGCATTGATAAATGATATCTGACCTTTTTTAAAGGACCATGCCAGCCAGCAGGGTTGTGCACACTGCACAGCCCTTTGGGAGGGCGAGCGCTCAAGGCACACAGATCCACTATGAATGAACACAAGGTGTGCCCTGAGATGTTGGCTTCGCAAATGATTGAAAACGTTTGAAAACCAACTGTGCCAGACATTAAAAACCAGACTCCTCAAGAGGGGAAATGTGGGACATTTGCCAACAAAGAAATCATTGTATTGAATGAGGACAGGGCAGAGAGCAGCTGTAGGTTTGATTAGACATAAATAATTGAAACGATGCAGGCATAAAAAGTTAATTATTTCTCCTATGAAGGCCATCAGGCAGGTGCTCTCTGGAACCAAAGTATTCTTTTTC
Source organism: Nannobrachium achirus (assembly GCF_963921795.1). Classification (NCBI taxonomy): domain Eukaryota; kingdom Metazoa; phylum Chordata; class Actinopteri; order Myctophiformes; family Myctophidae; genus Nannobrachium; species Nannobrachium achirus. Next base: position 20,693,957 of record NC_137821.1, read on the forward strand.
TGTGTTCAAGGACGGCATTGATTTCCATTGCATTTGAGTAGGAATGCAAATCAACTGTCAAGAGACTTGGAACTTAGCTTGGGAATCTTAACACGGTCAAGTTGAAAGCATGGATTGATTTGAAAAGGCCTGCTCAAAGTAAAGTTTAGTTCCTGGAGGAAAGTTTGACAGAATTTAAACATTCAACACTTCATATGGATGTGAAGATCAGCCACAGGAGGAGAGAATTTGAAGGTGGGTTTTCACCTGAAAGTTTGGATAAAAAAATAAGTAATGCTTTGTAAAATTGTGTGTGGTCTATTACCCATGTGAACTCTCGCATCCCTAATTTGGACTTGTCATTGAACATTTTGGCAAAAAATAGGCAAATATTCAGCAAAAATAGATCGCAATACAAGCTCCCAATGTGTCACAACATGATGGGAGCTTGTAGATTGTAACCAAGTGGGCGACCCCGGAACAATGACTTTATATATATATATATATAATGATGAAGTGGTTAAACTTGAAAGTAATAAGAATTGTTATCCCTTATCTATCTATAAATGCGAGAAGTCTCTGCGTGTCTGTCTGTCTGTCTGTCTGTCTGTCTGTGTGTGTGTCTGTAATCCGCGTATCTCGAGAACCGTTTGTCCCACCGGCTTCAGATTCGGCACGCGCGTTCCCCGCCGCGGCACGGAGTGCAGTGCCGGGTCTCGACCCGACGCGACGCGCGGTTTTCCCGAACCGGCGCGAAACGTTCGGAATCTCCTTATGCGGGGTTGATTGTTGACATCAGGCTGTTCCGGAGGAAATCGGAGAAAGCTCTGACTCATTATGACATCACTTCATAAAAGGCTCTGACATCACGTACGCCACATGAGTCAACAAAAAATCTCTGTGATTGTGTATGTATGTATGTAATCCGCGTATCTCGAGAACCGTTCGTCCCACGGGCACGCGCGTTCTCCATATATGGGCATAAAATGAATGCCCCCATATATGGGCATAAAATGGATTGCAGACAGACAGATACAGATATCTCCATATATGGACATAAATGGACAGAGGCAAACAGATGGTCAAAGATCTCCATATATGGGCATAAAATGGACGCAGACAGACAGATACAGATATCTCCATATATGGGCATAAATGGACACAGGCAAACAGATGTTCAAAACGGGTCCTATGACAACAGGTATAATGAGGTTTGCATTAAAGGGGGAACCGGCACTGTGTCTGCAACACGGAGGCACAGACAGATACTCCATATATGGGCATAAAATGGACGCAGATAGACAGATATCTCCATATATGGGCATAAAATGGACCCAGAACTATAACTGCAGTGATCTCCATATATGGACATAAAATGGACGCCGACAGACAGACAGACAGATACAGATATCTCCATATATGGGCATAAATGGACACAGGCAGACAGATGGTCAAAACGGGTCCTATGAAAACAGGTATAATGGGGTTTGCATTAAAGGGCGGGGCATTCATTCCCTATTTACATTGTTCCGAGTTGGCCAGGTCGCCGACTAGACGCTGGGCCGCCCGAAAGCTTCTAGTAAATATAATACAGCAATGCTGAAACTGATTACAAATGTACCTTGTTATTCAGTCTTGGGTTTTTCATGTGACAATTGTAATGGGCTTGAATCATGCAGCACAGTGACTACTTTGTACCACATGTACAGGAGGGTAAAGTGTTGTTGTTTTTCTTCTTCTTTTCACCAGATGAGATCATCTCTCTGCTGGAGGAGTCTGGGCTCACAGGCGTCTCATGTCTGTCCAGAAGAGCTGGCAATGAGAGGCTGTCTGTCCTGCGCTTCCACAGAACACAACCTTCAACCACACAGCTCTAACGGTAGTAACGGGAGCACATACCCAGCGATGAACCCTCTAGTGTGACCTGTGGGTCGGGGGCCCCACATGATTTTGAGGGGGTTCTCAAGACGACAGTGAAATGACAATTTAAGGACTTTTAAGACTCTTTTAATACCAAAAAAAGGACCATTACTGCATCAAAAGTAATCAACAAACTATACTATAAAACATGCCATGACCTGTGTGTGTGTGAGACGAGTGAGGAGTTGACTTTGTAGAGACGTTCAGTTCAGTTCACGTTTACAATAAACCGAATTGCATGTTTACTGTTTAAATATCAGCAGATAAATAATATCTGCAAAATTATAGCATATAAGGTTATGAAATGCAGTGTTTCCATTAATTGATGGCAACTACTTAGAGGCCACGTTTATGTTACAGCCTGTGTTGCTGGCTGCTTTTTGGGGGTTTGTACTTTAAAAAGATTTGAAAAAGGTGACTGACGTTTGCCACTGCTACTGTTAGTTCTTGGGGCATGCATTTCAAAATAATGACAATCAATGTGCATTTATATGGCACTGTTCTCATAGTAATACAGTTAGTATTTCGATCATGATGGGAAATTATCTCAAAGGGATTATTGTCCTATACTAGTCTTTGCCAAATCCGTGACAAATCGTCTTTCATTGTGAAACATGAAGTCTTGTCAAAGTGTTGTACTGTATGGCATTAACAAGATTTATCTTGGTTAATGATGGGACACTGAGGCTTGGTTTGAGATGGAACAAATATGTTGTTGACTGTAAAAAATAAACTACATAAACAGCTGTTGACAGTCTTTAGATTATAATGGTGACACGGTTATTCTGTTATTTGCCACAGAGGTCAGAGTATATTCACGTTTTCATTCCAACTAGACTAATGCTTTTTTAATTCTATGGATAACTTTTTCAATCGATTTAATAATATAAATAAGCAAATCAACAAATAGATGAATCCCTTCCACCCTATTTTATAATTTATCGCACAGCAGTGCAGATCTACAAGCTCACAATGCATCACATCGGCAGGGACACCCCTGTCCCCCTCTACGTATTGTTTAAAATCATGTTGTAGATTGAAACTTTTCATAGATTTCATAGATGGCAGCATAGACTTGTTTGACAGCACTCAGGCCATGGCTACACGGAGCTGGATATTTCATATATCCCGGTTTTTCAGATATCCACATAGAAAAGTCTCTAGGTCCACACGACAAAGATATCTAGGTCTAACAAGCACACACACAGTAAAGTCTTCAGAGATATCCGGGTTCCCTGTCTACACGGATCCAGTTTTCAATCTCTCCACTTATTTATCCGGTTTAAAAAATATCCAACTTCGTGGCCGAAATATCCAGCTTCATGTGGCTTTAAGCCCCAACAGCACAAAAAAACGTCTAGCTTCAGAAATATCCAGCTCTGTGTAGCCATGGCCTCAATGTGTAGCGTGTTGGATTTATGTTAATGTAATGTTAGTGCATTTTCAGACATAACCACTACAATACTTGTAGGGTCTCGAGCTGAGGAGGTTTAGGAACCACTGAATTAGATAATGTCATACGTGTATGTGTTGTGAGATTGTCTGTTTTTGCCTTCTTGAAACTTCATTTCTGTTAGTATATTCTAAAGTGGATAGTGCAAAAAAGTGGACCGTTATCTGAATATGAAGAATACTTCTCAAAGTTTAGTTTTCTAGTACCAGTTTCACCAAATGACCGTAGGAACATTATTGTTCACTGTAGAGTCATATCAAGCTAATAATGTCCACAGTTTTATTGACATGACATTGTTTGATCTACAAAAAAAGGTAATGCTTGACTATTTTAACTATAGCCATTAATTTAACCATATTTATGGTCATAAACTCAGGGGAAATGTCACTTTTTCCAGATTCAATTCCTTTCATTCATGGAAAAGTCTCTAACATTCACAGTTTTGACTATTTTGACCTAGGTGCCATAATAAAGACCACCAGTAGATGGCACTACAATACAATGATAAACAAACTATGAAATGTTCAGACCTCAGACCAGTAGTGTTGGTGATGCCAACCTCCTGAATGTGCCCATGACGACTAGTCTCAGTTACAGCCCCCTCCCTTTGGAACTCACTCCCAGCTCACATCAAAGCTGCCCCATGTCTTGCCCTGTTCAAAACCCACCTCTTCAGACTCTCATTCGCCACCTAATTCTAAATTAGTATTATAAAATGATAGGGCAAAAAGGGGATTAGAATTTCTAATCCCCCATTTTGCCTTATCATTTTATACTAGACTGGTGTCTGAAGGGAATTAAACAAATAATGACGTCTTTTTTAACTCGTCTGGGAATTCTTTTTTATTCACGGTGCAGTTAATTAGCACTAGCCTATACACAACCACTGTGTAGCATCTTTTGACACAACACATGGCTTATAATATTCAGAGAATCGGATTGAGTATTATATTGTACATTTACTTGTAGGATGTAGAGTGATAGGCTAGGTATTTTGTTATGGTTCATATCATCTTTTTATCAATACATATTGATGACCACCTGAAGTTTAAGGCACAGTGACTGTGTCATAAAATGTCATGTACAGTACACACACAAGGTCTCCGTCTGGTAGAAATCAGGCCTTATCAACTGCCTGGAGCCTGTACCTAAACAATGAGAATTGTTTTGGTATTCTAAGGCTCGGCCTGGGACATTTGGTGTCATCCAGACACCAGCAAGGACATCTCTCCCCCCAGGAACCCTGTATATGGACTCTTTGTCTTGTGATTTGTGGACAAGAAACATATCCTATTAACTGTTGAAACCTCATCCATTGACTGAGGAAATGACCATACTTATACTTATGTCAAAACATAATTTGTCAGAGAGAGCACGAACCATTGATTATTCTGTTGTACCTTTGTCTTGAATACTCTCTCTCCATAGTAAAACATTCCATTCTCACTCTGATCACTCTCCTGTCTTATTTCTGTGTGATGGATTATTGTATCTCATATGGGAATAAGAAGGTGTTGTTGTTTACAAATAATATTTCCATCATAGAGTACAGGTGCTTTCATTGTGAAATTAATTTGGGCTGATAAAAAACAGGGTTAAAAGGCCATCTGTTTAGAACGGCATATACTGTACAAAGCAATATCAATAAAAGTGCAAAGAGAGAAGCGTAAAAGCAACAAAGCGTGAGCGTGCCGGTGTTATTTATTAAGCAGTCATATAGCCTGGGGTCAAAAGAAAACCCATTCCTCAGCGTTGCTATACTACTACTAGCAAGTATCCTTTTAACTGCTGCTGGGGAACAGGATGTGTTGTGGGGTGGCTAGAGTCTTTTATGACCAGTGTTGGCAAAAGTACACATTTATTTTACTAGTAAAAGTATCAATACTCCAATGTAGAAATACTCTTGTTACAAGAAAAAAATCAGATATTCAAAATGTACTCAAGTAAAAGTATTGGCATCAAAATGTAAAATGACCAAAAGTAGAATGTAGTCATGTAGAATATCCCGTTTCTCAAGTTTTCATGTGTATAAAAATCATATGTTTTGTGAAGATAATTTAAATCTGCAAAGTAACTAAAGTTTTCAAATGAATGTAGTGGGGTAAAAAGTACAATATGTTCCATTAAGATGTGGTGGAGTAGAAGTAAACATATTGGAAATTGGAACTACAAAGTACAAATACCTCAAAATTGTACTTAAGTTGACATTTACTTGAGTAACTACTTACTTTCCACCACTGGGGGTGGCTCTGTCTTTGATGACCCTCAGTGGTTGTGTAGCTCCCCCAGACTGGGCAGACTCCTCGATTAATCCAAAAAGGTAATCAATAAAATAATTTCAGCCCTACTTGTGAGGTAGAGCGTAAATAGGTAGGTTTTCACTGGGAGTCTCTTGCTTTGGCAATGTAAACGTATGTTATCTCATGCCAAATAAAGCTCCTTTGTTGAATTGCATTGAGTCACTGACTGAGTGAGTCACAAATCAGTCAAGGACCTTCATACACATATCTAGAGAAGTGGTTCTCAACCAGTTTGTGTGTTTTCCTCCAAAAACCTCAAAAGAAGGAGAAGAAAAAGAGGATTACTGCATCAAAAGTAATCAACACGTAAAGTAAGGCTTGCTGAGTCCTGTTTCCTTAAAAGGAAGACCACCCATTTTCAATATTGAACTATATGTCATTAATATACCTTAGAGGAGTTGTGTGAAAAAAAAAAAGTTCCCCCTCTTCTGTGTTGCCTAGAACTGGAGGATTGATTTTGGGGTTTGTATTGTAAAGTACAATGTGTGATGTCATCGAGTTGTAATTTGCAATACAAACCCCAAAATTAATCCTCCAGTTCTAGGCAACACAGAAGAGGGGGAACTTTTTTTTAATTTCCACACAACTCCTCTAAGGTATATTAATGACATAGTTCAATATTGAAAATGGGTGGTCTTCCCCTTTAAGCGTGAGGCAGCTTTAAGTACAGTACACCCCCTGGACATGACCTTAGTATCCAAGCTTGATGCTGAGTGCCAAGCAGGGAGGCACTGGGTCCCATTTAAGAGTCTTTGGTATGACCCGGTGGGGAATGGAATCCCAACATCCCAGTCTCAGGGCAGACACTCTAACCACAAGGCCACTGAGCTGACGACCTATGTATAAAACCTACTATGAAAACTGGTCAAACTTTGGCTAAATTGTCAAATAATATAAGAAAGAGGCAACCTTTTGAAAATAGAAGATCTGCTATTTTCACAACATTTTGTCAAACTAAATTGAATGTCTACATTCTTGTCATAGTGTAAGGGACCACCAGTTCATTTACAGGTATGGTTATTTTGGGTGGTCGCGGCCTGCAAAGTTTGAGAACCACTGTTCTAGAGTGACAACCACATTAGACCTTGCCGTCCATATTTTGGGCTAGTCACTATAGGGGGGAATTCAAATGTTGGTACAATATTGGTGTCATGACTCATGATTCATGCAGGGAAAATAGCAGATCTACAAGCTCACAACATCACGTCTCTTTCATACTGTATCTGCTGGTTTTGTCCTACAACAGACAGACGGTGTTAAAGAGTGCAAATGTCTGGAGACATACAGTTAGTATGGACAACAGACGTTTCTGTTTTATTCTCTCTACAATCCTGATTAGGGGCGTCACAAGGGGGGAAAGTGGGACCTCGTTACTAGGGCCCAACGTGGAGGGGCCTTAATTATTTTATACCTTAGATATTGAAAAATAGCAGATCTACAAGCTCACAGCACGGCACCGAGTGCCGCGCTGCGAGCTTGTATATCTGCTATTTTTTTTTAAAGTCGTGAAAATGTGTGCAAATCTTTGAATATACTGTATGTACTTTATGTACTCCCTGGAACTAAATATTTTGAGATGGGGGTCCATGGCCAAATACGTATTATTTTGGGGGTCCTTCACATGAAAAGGTTTGAGCATCACTGACATAGAAACATAGGTTTTTAAAAAAACCTTGGAAGGATTTGAAATATTCAAAGACTTGCACAAATGTTCATGCTTTTTGAAAAATAGCAGATCTACAAGCTCACTGTGAGCTTGTATATCTGCTATTTTTCAATAGTTAAAGCACAAAATGTGAGTGAATCCTTGTACCCAGGGCCCAGCATTTGGTGTGACACCCCTGATCCTGTTTCCTTTAGTTCTGACATTGCCTTCATATTATTTAGGGCTGTCACTATCAATTATTTTCTTGGCTATTATCCACTTAAGCATTAGTTTACAGTTCGCTGCATGGTGTCGCGCAGAAATTGTGAAAATAGACCTCCGTGGCAAAATCAACAAGCTCACAACGCTGCGATGCAACATGCTGTGATGCAACATTACATGCTGTGAGCTTGCAGGCTATTTTCTTTTTTAAACATTACAGAACATTTGTTTTAAATAATTGATTAAATCTATTAGTTTGACTATAATGGTTACACCCCTAATATTATTATTTGCCTTTTCCACTCATTAAGATTTTATATTCTGGTAAGCACTTGAGAAATGCTAACAGCTCAAAGGTAATCCACAATAAAGACAGTGGTGTCAGATATTAATGAGTTTGCCTGTTTTATTATTCAACTCACTTTTGTATTTCTATTATTTACTGTACATTATTCATTTCATTTGTCAGGTACTTTGCAAGCCTTTCTTGAAGAACTGTTAAAGAGAACATTTTAAATGAAATGTTAAGCAGCACAATTTTAAGCGAATAACATGTAATTTTGTCCAATCTGTATGGTAAAGTATGTTAATGTTAAAGGAGTAGTTCACCCCCAAAATGACTTTTTTTCTATTGATTACTCATGCCATGGAGAGTAGAGTTCAATAATATTTTTTGTTTTTTGTCACATTCCTAAGACAGAAATTTTATTCGAGTAAATTTACCCCCATTGATTCCGGATGGGGACCCGTTTCGAAACGGGTCCCCATCCGGAACGAATGGGGGTAAATTTATTGTTATCACATTTTTGTCTTGGGAATGCGACAAAAAACGAAAAAATATTATTGAACTCTAGTCTTCATGGTGTGACTAATCAATAGAAAAAAAGTCATTTTGGGGGTGAACTACTCCTTTAATATAATACAATTGGGGTGTATGTATTGTCTCCCTGCTCTTCTATTGATCTATTTATATCGTGTCAAAGGTCCGACCTGTCTCAGGTATGTCGGTGTGTGTGTCCACTAGGGATGGGATGATACGAAAATGTCATGTCACGATTATTGTGACCAAAATGCAATATTATCGCGATAATCGAAATATGCCCAATACTCTTAAAATGCCACTTTTATCAACCACTTGAACCCCTGCATCCATATTCTGGGGCAGAACGTTTTGCCAAAAAATTGCAGATCTACAAGCTCACAGCGCGTCGTGACGTGTTGTAAGCTTGTAGATTGGCTATTTTTTGGGAAAAGAGATTTGGTAGAGTGAAAGACCGTATCAAGTATGTTTGTTTGTTTGTTTTACCTATTGTAGAGGGTTTAGGCGGATCAAAGGTGAATTGATCCCAGCGTATGATGGAGGAGAATTTCGATATATTAAAATATCCACGATTATTGCAAGCGTTTTTCATCACGATAAACGATAATAACGATTATCGTTCCATCCCTTGTGTCCACTACCTCACCAGGCTGCTTGTGTGCCAGCGAGCCAACCAACCGCTGCGTCCTCGCGGGCCCTGGAGAGCTGACCCAGGCTGTGGATGAAGGTAGGATCCTCTCTCCTCTTCACTCTGCATCTACATAGATTATAGAAAACTGTATAGACGGATCATGAATATGTCTGGGTGTTGGCAAGGACCTCACCTAGACGTGCATGCCAGGGGCGTCACGCCGTTGCCTTGCGGGGCCCTGGGACGCGGTGGGGCCCGCCCGTGCCTTTGGTAAAATAAAATAAACGTCGATATCCGTATTGAAAAGATCATGCTGTTCCCACCCCAGTAGTATAATGGTCCATGTCAAGAGTGGACGTAGAGGACATTTTATTTTCAGTCATTTTAAGTCAGTGTGACTTAGGCAAAAGATTAAGGTCTGGAGTAATCACGGTATATTCAGTGATTGTATTTCATTCAAATAAAAATATAATTGGTACATTTTTCATTCATTCTCCTCACTAGAATGTGTGCTGACCATAAGGACTTCCACCATGGCCCGTGTTACGAGCATAGCTAGATTCGGTTTTCAGAGGTGGCCAGCCAGTCCTCGACCAATCAGGTTAGAGTATGGCCGTAGTTTAGTTATGATGATGGTCAAAATAAAAGTTTTGAGAACCACAGTCACTCTGAATTAAGAATGTCTGCTAAATGCCTAGATTGTGAACTACTGAACTCATAAAATGCCACAGTCTCGTAGTAAATCAGTAAGTATCATACCTATCCTGAAGCTGGAGACGTACTAGGCCTACCGATATTCAGTGATTGGGTCTAATGATCAAAACGAGAACATTATAATGGTGTAAAAGATCTATAAAAAACGTAACATTTCCATTCTGTAAGGCCAGTAAGGGACAAGATGACCCCCGGCTACTTTCATTATCACTGAATACACCTGTGGTACATGTACCACTGGTGGTACATGGGCCCCCCTCTGGTGGTACTCAAGAGGATTTTCCCAGAAATAAGAAAAAAATACATAAGTGGAGTGAAATATTTATATTATACTACAGGTAGTTCTTCTGACAAAGCAATTGGTTGAAATAGGCTCTCCAGCCATGCTAAAATGAGCATGAGGGCATACCTAACCGTTAATAGAGTATTTGAGAACGGATTAATAACATTAGTTATCAGTTATTATGGTGGTACTTGGAGAGACACATATTGTCTGAGGTGGTACTTGGTGTAAAAAGGTTGAGAACCACTGACTTACTCCATAATTTGGGCCTAATTCAGGTTTACAATCGCCTAGGTCAAAACAAGTAATTTTATCCTGTCTGTCAGTTACACAACTGACAGACAGTGTTATTTCTATGTCAATAGTCATATATTACAAACCTTTTGGGTGAAATGATTAAGACATATGATGTAGTTTGTTTTGGTTCCATAAATATATATGTTTCCCCCAACACTTGACCAAGTGACAGTGTGTACATGTCCCGTATGTACAGTATATATGCGGACAGTGTATCAGTATGAGGACCGCTGCAATAACGCTCACTTCACTGGGTGTGATTTTTGAGACACAGAATCAAATATTTTACGATTCACCATAATCTCCTATGGGAAAAAGATTATGGCTTTCTATCTCTGGCATCACAACATGATGTGAATCGAGACTTACAAGACTTCCGAATCCTATTGGATCCAATAGCATTCGGAAGTCTTGCGAGACGAGTTAACGAGTTATTTCGAGTTAACGGTTTTACGGCAGAATCTCAACAATGACATAACCCTGGAGTATGCATGTTAGCTCAACAGTGGGTTTATAAACAGCAGGTAATTACTGATTTTGGAGCGATGAAATAAGCGGACTTGCATTAGCCCCACCGCTCCCGTTTTGAGCTTTGGTCGGGTCGGCCAAAATGGACAATATTGAAAAATATGATATTTATATATATTTGAAAAAAAAAAAAAAAAAAAAAAACGTCTGGACTAGTCTTTTGGTGAAAAAATAACAATAACAAAAAGGCGAGAAAACGATATAGCACAGAATTCTCCTTTAATATGTACAGAAAAAGGAGGGGTGGGGGCGGGGTTTGGAGGATGCTTATACCAAGGCGTTCAAAGGTGTTCTAGTTCCCAAGGCTATACTTACAGATACATAAACGGAGACAACTGGCACTTCAATATGAGCGGCTGGATAATTGGTACAGTGGAAAGAATGCCATTGTACTCGGGGTGTGTGGATTCGTACTATACGGTAACACTGGCCCTGCAGTCACACGCAACCCCTATACCTCTGTGTTCTCAAACACTTAACTTTTGCTGTCGGAACCCAATGACACCGGTTGCTATAGATACCTGGAGGACACGCGCTGTGTGCACAACGATTCCACATCAAACACACGTGTCACGGAGGCCCCCGAAGATCGATTTGAGAGGCTGCAGAGCCGAGAATAAAAAGCGCCGTATAAACGCAGTCCGCATTCTTTTTAAAGTCTCAAATTTTCTTACTATGCTGCGGGGAATTGGAAGGTGATTGGATGAGAGCTCAGTGCACGCCTTAAGCTTCGAAACTTTAAATCTGTCTCTGTCGGATGGAAACCTTGTATGTCCAAAACATTCAGTTTCATTTGAAGTTTCTTTGGTGAGATAGGTCAAATGGCCGATCTACATACCGGTAAGCTCACAAAGCGTTGTATCCAGGGTTGCCAACCCTCCTGAATCCGGCAGGAGTCTCCTGAATTTCGACCCCATCTCCTGCGGTGCTCCTGAATTGTCATTTCTCCTGAATTTCTTGTGGATTGGGGGATTTCCGTGGCTTTGCGTGGCAACACGTGTCCGAGTTAAACTCTGCATGTGCAACGTGATGGCTGTCTCTTTTTGATGATTGTCATTTCTCCTGGATTTCTCCTGGATTTGGAATCAAACTCTTTCACCAGAGCACAGGAAATTGCATACTATGTTAAAATTAGGGCTTAAGGCGTGTGGGAAGTGCATGGGTCTTACATTGCTTCAGTTATCAAATCAATTTCGACTCGTATCACGTGTTGTGAGTTTGACACTGTAGTTCAGGGGCATCACCATGCTGGCTTGTGTTGGACATTTTTGTCAACATTTTTTTTTTTGCCACAGACATATCTTCTTCTTTCGTGTATCATCGTCCTTGATGATTGGTTGGCAACATTTTATTTCACAAGATTTCTTGTTACTTAGGGGAGGCCATGACGCTGGCTGTCGTCTTCTCCCCCTGGTTGACGTCGGCCTAGGCAGGGTTTGAACCTCTCACCTTCCGCATGAAGGGCATATGCACAACATACATGATGAGTGGACAATAATATTACCAGAATAAAGAGCTAGCCCTGGGCCTGAATGACGACAACAGGTCTGTAACTATGACTGACATTCAGTGATTGGGTATTATGATCAAAATAAGAACATCATAATGGTATGTAAAACAGAAAATCCCTGCTGTAGTTTGACAAATCATAGGCATACATTTTTGCAAAAAAAAAGCAAAACAAAAAACATGAAAAGTTGAAACATGGAGGTACAAGGTTTCTTCATGACGGCAACAAAGTCCTGCTGTAGTTCTCTTTAAGTGTGCAGGTTATTCATTGAAACCAAACCATGGTGCACTTATCTCCAGCTAGATGACCAGCCGTAATGGAAGCCTGGCCCGAGATGGAGGTTTTGGTCGGGTTTTCTGAAGGGAGTCGTGATCCTATCTTCATATAACTGGGTCCTCACTCACGCTCATTATAAGATTTTTTATTTCTATCTACGGAGTCTCAGAGGAGGGCTGTGTGTGGACAGTTCAGAAACCTACCTACCAAAGTAACATCATCACTAGGCAGGTTTTTATTTTATTTGATATATCATGCAAGAACAGTGGCTTCTATTGCAGCGTGCTAACTTCCAGAGAAGAGGAAGAATGTGATTTAGCTTGGAATCACGGATATAAAAAGATAGATGCCTCATTCGCCGCTGCAGTTCATTAGCGCGACCTGTAAATTTTTTTTTTTTTTTTTTTTTGCGGAAGTGCACAAGTGTGGACAGCACGCTGCCACTCAAAGTGACTATTGGCCAATCACAGCCCCACCAATGAGATGCAGAGCGAGTGGACAGAAACGGTACAGTTGTATAATGAGCATCAATGAGGACCAATAATATGAAGATACGGTTGAAAATGGGTGAATTTGGTGCTCATTTAAAGGGGCATTTCACATTTTTCATTTTTTTCTTGTTTTTTGCTCTTCCCAGTGTCTTCCAGCCCAAAAAAAAACAAAACAATTCATTAACTCTAAGCCTTGCCTTTCATTTCAGTGATTTTCTGAATGGGCGTGTCTGAACGGTACTCTTTTGAAATTGGCCCCATGCTATGTCGCAGGGGGCTCCCTTCCTATTGGGCCCCCTCGAGAAGGGGGCAGTACTTTTTGGGAGGCTATATTCTGTTGAGACTATATATGAGATGGAACCATGAGGTAAAGTGGTACTAAAATTGGAACGATACAGAGAAGATTACGATTGACTCTACATGGTTCTCATCGTGGTTCTCTAATATTCTCTGCATCGTTCCAATTTTAGCCCAAAGACGGCGCCCCGTTGCCAACAAAGGGGATTTTGGTATTGCATCAGAAACGGCTTGGAATTATAGACAGACAGAACATGACATTTCAATATCCGAGTGGTTGTTTAGGCTAAAACCTGTATAAAACCGTATTATGGACCAATATTTAATTATTTATATAAAATATATATTTTGAAAAGCATGGTGGGGCCCCTTTAATGTGATTTCCACTACAGTGTTGTTGCACACAGTAAGTCTGGTCTGGCCATCATCACAGAGGGTGCAGAGGAGTCCTGGTGCCACATGGGGGCACTACAGGCCAGCGTGCCATCTAATGTCCAGCAGGACATCCTAAGTGGTCACTTTTTATCAAAAGGAGGTCAGCATGACACAAAAGCGCAAGCAAGCACGCATAGGCCTGTCACAATTATAATTATATTACATATAATCGTCTAATCGCAATTCTTTGAGATAACGGCAATCATTTTTTGCATAATCGTCATAATCATCATAATCCTTTCCATGTTCAAACATTTTCATATATTAAAAAAAATAGTGGAAAAAGGTGATCTACAGGCTCTAAATGCGGCACAATGTGACATGTTATAAAGTATAACATTATATAAGTATGTAATTCATTTGTCATATCTGCCCTGTATTTGCTACCTTTTGTTTACAAAGCCTAAAATCCAAGCAGAAACAACATTTTTAGAAACACAATAAAATCGGTAATTGCTATTATTTATTTATACTCGTGACAGCCCTACGCACGCACGCCTGGTGCCTGGTGAGGTAGTCACTGCCACCTCTGCTCATGCAGGCGTGTGTGCGCAGGGCACGCATGCACACACACACACACACATACATACATACACACACACACACACACACACACACACACACACACACACACACACACACACACACACACACACACACACAGGGACGTGCTGGCCATTGGGAAAAGCGGGACAACTCCCGAACGGCCGGTTCATTCCTGGCCGGTACAGGCCAGCTATTAGGAAAAAATTAAACTGTTTGCACAAAAGTAAAAATTCAACTGTTTGCACAAAAGTAGTGAAAACAGCCGATCTACAAGCACACAACGCCTCGCACCGCGAGGCGTTGTGTGCTTGTAGATCTGCTGTTTTCACTAGTTTAAATCATATTTTAAATGATAAATACAAAACAAATGGTTTTGGACAAACAAGGTTTCCACCCGACAACAACGAAATATAACTAATGCAATTGGCCCACTGGCTTGTCACTTGTCATGATCTGAAATGGCAAATCTTTGAGTTGCAGCAGCTACTATATCTCTCTCTATAGCGCGCAATGAGGGCCTCTCCAATTCTTTTTCCCGGGCTGAATCAGGGGCCCAGCACGTCCCTGCACACACACACACACACACACACACACACACACACACACACACACACACACACACACACACACACACACCCCTACAAGGTTTGTATTGTGTTACCTCTCCTTCCCCCCCTGGGGGGTCCCCCCGGCCCCAACTTGGAAAACCATCTGATATAAAGTGACATACTCAGTTGTACTCGAATTCCACAATGAAGTTGATGATGGCATTTTGTGCCGTCCATGATGCATCACGTCATTCCCAGCAGAAGCAGTATTCTCCTCACTTAATGGTCGCTCAGTGTAATGTTTTAAACTAGTGATTTTTGCAAACGTTTTTCGAGCCAAGGACCCCCAAATTGATATGCATTTGGCTGCGGAACATTTCAAAAATGTTCAAAAATAGCAGATTTGCAGATTTACAAGCTTCTATCTATCTGCTATTTTTGAATAGCCAACGTATGCGATATGGATAGCCAAAAGTGGTTAAAATGATTGCGATGCAACATCAACACATTTAGCTGCATGGGGACCACCTGAAAACCCCCCAAAGGACCCCTGGGGGTCCCTGGACCCCACTTTGAGTACCGCCGGTTTAAACAGTAATGGTCATACAGTACGTCTCAAGGACCTTTATTGTCACATGCACTTAACTGTGCTGTATGGCTGTGTCAACAAGGCTGCCAGTGGAACTCATATCTTCTACTGTAAGACATACAGCACTGTAATGTTGAGAGCTTGCACATGATAGCTCCAGTGTAAAGGAGTGGGCTTGTTGGAAGGTATTAAAGCAGGGATGGGCAACTTTGATGATGGCGAGGGCCACTATATTTCCACCTTCACTCCAGAGGGCCACATTGCATATTGCTACGTCCTACTTTGTCATTCTAGTTAGTATCTCATAGAAAAGACGACGTAGTCCAGTGTTTCTCAAAAGGCGGTAACATATTGAAATCTTCTCAGGAGGCATTAATTGAAACTCTGTTTCTTATTTGTAATGCTATTGTAGCTGCCCTCGGTTATGAATAATGACAAAGTTGGATGGTGTCAACGGGTGCATTTATTTTATTTTCTCCTCTTTACACAGATGCAGCATCATTTGACACAGTGAAAACTAGAAAAATATAGAATAAATTATTTACTATTACAATCATATAATTTCATAATTTCTCTTCAAACAATACAATCTGTGCATTTCAAACAATGACTTTTCAATAATTCAACTCAACAATAAAATAATTCAACTAGAACTGCACTCTGTCGAGGTGCCAACTTGCGCTTAGCGCACATGTAGGCCATGTATGGCCTACTTGTGCGCCAGCAGAGCGCGCCATGAGGTGCACTCACCACTGGCGATGCCAATGACATCACCAGAAATGCTGGTCCCTGATTGGGCTAGAGGCTTAAACAAAGAAGGACACTGACATACATACGCAGCCGAGCACAGTACTTGTAGTACCGGTAATTATAATGCAGTGATTCAGAAACCAATTTGTTTAAATTGCAAACAAACAAAATACCAAAGCAGAAGAAAATTATAAGGCAAAATGCAACATAACCCAAAACGAAATACCAAACAAATATACAATTAATCAACACCTAAATAAATCAACAATGAAACCAAACAAACAATCCTGTACCTCAGGTACAGGATTGTACCTGAGGCAAGTAGATCTAACCAAGGGTGCTATCGGATGAATGAAAGGCCACCTTGGAACTTTGGGTTCAGCAAACTTTCACAGGCACAGCATTTGCAACAGGCAGGCACTGTGGACAATACACCATTTCATTCCAACTGCTTCAAGATTACTTCAATTATTGTCTGAATGTTGCATAAAACAAACATTTCGTACCTTGGCGCGCTGCATTCAAACAGACGCTGTGCTTGTACCCCTCTCTCACTCGTGGTATGGTATCAAACACAATGTGTGTGAATATATCTCTGTGTATGGGCCGTTCTGTCCATGTTAGTTATCTCCATACATGGAGTTTCTTACTCATACGGACACTCATACACAGGGACTTACACACAAAGCCAGACGTAGGAGCGGTTAGCACCGCTCAAAAAATACATACAAAGCCAGACATAGGAGCGGTTAGCACCGCTCAAAAAAGTTATTAGAGTGACTGGCTTCATCTTCGAGCATCTTCGACAACGTTCAGTCTTCTTCTTTCGTGTCAACCTTCTTGATGCGTGGTCGGACATAATCCAGCAGTTTTCTGCAGACAGGACCAGTGTGCTGGGCCAGCAAGGTGAGAGCCTTCCCGTGGATAAGCATCAGCAGGGTCTGGTGAACCATGGCCCAAACCCGGTACCAGGGGCCGTAGAACGGGTCCGACATGGCCGGGCACAGTATGTTGTTGAGGTTGACCTCCGTGACCAGACCCAAAGCCTGCAGGAAGAGGAAATTGTACAGGAAGAACAGGCCGGTGGACAGAAGAGCCCACCACATGTTGCCTAGCAGCTCGGGCTCGTACACGCCGCGCCTCCTCAGCAGGTAAACGGTGACCACGAAGAGCATGACGTGTTGGATGTAGTAGATCTCCTTCTCAAACGGGAACAGCCTGGTGTTGACCACGGGGAACACGAGAGCCAAGAGGGCGCCGTGCAACAAGTGGATCTGAAGCCTGAAGACGGCCATCACCGTCTTACCCGGCGGCCAAGCCAGCAAGTAGATCTGCGCCATGGTCACGACGTGACACGGGTTCAGAAGGTAGATCAAGGTCTTGGTCGCCAGTTTGAACCCGATTTCTATGCCGAAAGTCAAGCACAGGGCGACCAGCAACAGGTTCTTCCCCAGGCTGAACTCTGTTGTCTTGGCACGTCTTTTTCGGAGCGCTCTGAACTCTTTGGAGAGGTCGATGTTCTTCAGTGCCAAAGCGATCTCCACAATGGAGATGACTACCATGACCACGGTCTCGTTGATGCGCTGTTGGGAACCGAGAAAGGCGGCGCACTCCGGGCCCCCGTTCCCCTCGAACTTTGGATCCACGCCGCCGTACGCCCAGTCTAAAAGAGTGTAGATGTTATACCTGGACAACATGTTCCACTTGTTTTTGGAAAAACATGAGTTAGCGTAGCCTAAAGCGTACTGTTGGCACAGTGAAGCCATTCGGAAAGTGTTCCTCATTTGGGTTCTCTGGAAATAGACCATTTGGAGTTGACGTCACGGTGACGTCATTGCTGTTTGGATTAGAGCCCGACCTGGCCGATGTAGCGGGAACTAATTTACAGTAGGAGGTGCTGTCACGTGTTTTATGCGGTTTTGATCGTGTTTTATTCGGGTTTCCGCAGTCTATTTTTTAGCTAAATGTAACACAATCGGGAACGGCTTTCCCTTTGCATCTCCACAAGCACCATCCAGCAAGATATATTCTGGATTTCTTGGTACCAACAGTCAGACAACAAGTGCCAGTTCCATAAAATCATTCAGTTCACAGAGCTTTTCAGTTAATCTACTTAGTTACTTTACACCACTGTCTACAACAGCAAGCATGATGGTTCCCAAACTTTTTAGCCCGTGAACCAAGAGAAATTAAACGTTAGGGTACCCTGTACCAAACAAGTAGTAGGCCTAGTGAAAATAGCAGATCTACAAGCTCACAACGAGTCGCTTCACACTGCGTTGTGACCCATACAATGTGTCCGCCGCATCGGTCCCGACCCCAGTGTTAGGAAACAGCTGGTTCTGGACTGGTTCACCATAGCCATTAGCCACTAGCCCAAACAGTACATTAACCAGCACAGCAGCATAGCATTCATCATTAAAAGTCTATATAGCCACGACTCACCAGTGAAGACGCGAGGTCTAGCAGAGGGCGATGTTTAATGCCTTTATAGCCTAGGTTGTGTTGTCTTGGTGTTCTGTTTATATTCCTTTATGCCCATGTTGTTATATTTTACCGAGTCCATGACGCATGGTACGCACAGAGAGACAGACGCTCAGACAAGTTAAAAGGGAAGTCCTGTGAAAGCGATTTCCTCTCTAAACAGTGCCCAGAAGCACATTTCAAAACAAGAGTCTTTCTTTTTTTTTTGTCTTTACAATCGATCATTCAACACATGTTTATTTTGAAATTGTACTGGAAATAGAAGTAGCCAATAGCTCCTACTTCAATCACGCCACTGATGTCAGAGCCTCTACTTGCCGAGGGGCAATATTTTCCCCCCAACCCCCCTTTAGGGGGTGCGGTGGGGGGTGCAGTGGGACCTGGGGAAGAGGGTGCGGCCGCACCCCCAGCACCCCTACTTCCCTCGCACCTGGTCATGATCTGACATGATCTGATGATGCCGATCTGTCCTGGTTTTACATGACTAGCCTACATGGTGTTTACCAATTTGTGTACGTTTTGGACAAAAACTGTTGTAGCAAAAAGTGTGTTTTGAAGGAAATGTGTGATGGTGGGAATGGGCGTGGCCTATATGAGGAGTTGTATAGCCTGGTATAGCACCACCACGAGGTCAATCTGAAAGATGTGGGTGTTCTCTTTGGCCTACTGGGTGTGTATGGAAATTGTGATGCCAATCTGTCCAGCTGTGTCTTGAGATCAGCTGCGCGCACTCACGCACATGTGCACAGCAGTGACAGCACACAGGGGAGAAAACATAATCTCCACAACCAATGGCAGAGATAATGGAGTTGATTCTGATTCTGCTATAGTCCACATCTTAGATATAGTATATTTAAGAAAGCCTTTATATACAGTATATATCTATGGTCCACAGTGTGGTGACTTCAGCAGTCTTACGGCTTGGGAGTAGAAACTGTCCCTGAGCCTGCTACTACATTATGCCACTGCCTTCTCCATAATCTCCCACGATGCCTATCCTGCATTTCTGGGACATTTTGAAACGCTGTGTGTGCCACCATAAGAGATATGCAGTGGGGGAATGTAATTCATTTACTCAAGTACTGTACTTAAGTACAATTTTGAGGTACTTATACTTTACTAGAATGTTCTATTTTTACTTTATAGAACTACTCCACTACATATCTATATCAGAGGAAAATATTGTGCTTTTTCCTCCATTGCAATTGCTTATTTTTGTAAGACCTATTTTGTACATTGGATATTCAAAAATATCTACAAGCTCACATTGAGTTTTGTAAGACCTATTTTGTACATTGGATATTCAAAAATATCTACAAGCTCACATTGAGTTGCATTGCAGCATGCTGTGAACTTGTAGATCTGCTATTTTTTAGAACGTTTTGATTTACAAAAAGTTCTATTATAATGCCAATACTTTACTCAAAATAAAAACATTCTAATACAGGCCCACTTTTATTTGTAACATAGTATTTTTATGGTGTGTAATTTTGATACCAATACTTTTTTACTTTCCCTCAAGTTTGAATTATGGGGGGGCGCCCGCTGGCCTGGTGGTCAAGGCGCATACCACATACTAGGCCATGATGCCTGCTGGCGTCGCCGGTTCGATTCCCGATCCGGACGACCTTTGCCACATGTCATTCCCCATCTCTCTCCCCATTTCCTGTCAGTCTACTGTCCTATCAATAAAGGCATAAAAAGCCCAAAAACAAATCTTAAAAAAAAAAAAAAAAAAAATTTGAATTATGGACGTTTACTTAGTAATTTCTACATCGCAGTATTGATAGGCTACTTTTAAATAAAACGATCGAGTACTTTTTGCACCACCGTCTGAAGGTCAAACCAGGAATCAGAGCTCTAGTCAGTCAGTAGTGGATTTGTGCTGACCTCTGCTGTCGCAGTTTGACTGGCATTACAGCGTGTCTGAACTGTGTCGCTCACATTATTATTGTGGCCGTACCGCGATAGATTTTCACCGAAACCCGTTCAAAGTTCAAGATCGTATCGATTTAATTCACATTAATAATCAGAGGTAGAGCCATGCGCACAGTCTGTAATGAAATGGCGGAGACTGCATTCTGTAGTCAGTCGTAATGATATTTGAGTCTACTGGGCCAGTAGTACTGGCTGCTGATAAATATTATCGCTGTCGAACTGAAACCTTTCAAGTCCAAATCGGTTAATATTCAGGAAATGGAGAAAAAAAGATTTATCCAACATAGTTATTATTTAGTCACACACTCTCGTTAAAACTTTTGATTGGTTAGAATAGATATTTATCAAACCCACCCACAGACCGAGTTAACTACAGAAACTCTGTAACTATTAAATATAACTGTAATAATAACTGTCAAGCTGGCATCCCTATTCTGGGCATTTTTCGTTATACTGTAGGTGACATTTTCAGATTTTTTTTTCAAAATTAGCAAAAATAGTACATCTACAAGCTTCGCAATGCACCACAATGTGACACACTGTGCTTATAGATCTGTTGCTACTACTGTCATAAATTAGCATTGACTTATGAAAAAATACATTTGATAATGATAATCAGAAAGATTGTTTATTCTCATCACTCAATGAAAATACACAATGTTCCATTCTATGATTGTCTTATAGTATATTTTTGGGGTGGCAGTGGGTTTTCTCAAATAATAAACATATTAATTCCACGCTGATATAGAATGAGCAGGAAAAAGTGGAAAAGGGAGCATGCTAATGTACTTTTTTTGCACCAGAAATATGAGGCATTACTATTGCTGATAAACTTGGCACAAGATGAGATTTCGACCCCAATTTAAATAGATGTGCTTATTTATATGTAAATAAACACCGGTGATTGCCAACGTTGCAAGTTGGTTAAATGAATGAGCAGACCAGTGTGGCGCCTTGCTATTGCCACTAAACAGTGGCTGAATAAACATAATGGTGGGACCCAAACTTTGACCTGAATAACAAAAACATATATCTCTGCCATTGTAATGCGAGCTTAATGGATTTTCCACATAAAGAAAATAATAAGTCTGCATAGTCACTCTGTTGTATCTTTGCTGTCTGGCAGAAACCTCTTATCTCCATATTTCAATATTATTTTCCCTTTATTTTATTTTTGAGCGGTGCTAACCGCTCCTACGTCTGGCTTTGTGTGTATGTCTGTATGAGTGTCCGTATGACCACGAGACTATCGCCATAGAAAGTATGCAGAGACCGACATCACCACAGCTGATGTCACGGACAGAGCGTCCCATACAAGGAGATAATGCACGTGTGTCGTCGAGTTTGATGTTTGATATGTGAAGTCACACAGGTGTGATATCTTTTTATCAATGGCCTACTTCGTCATACTACATACAGTGTTCGCACTGAAGTACCAATAGCCGATCTACAAGCCCACGTCGAGTCATGATGCGTTGTTAGCTTGCAGATGTGCAATTATGGATCATTACAAATGATTAAATAAGTGAAAGTGGTAAAGTGGGTGTGGGAGTTTTTTGGACATGTGTGTTTCTGTCTACCTACCTGTGTCCCTTTTATGCCCATATATGTAAATATCCGTTTGTCCGTCCTTGTCCCTTTTATGTAGATCCCTGATGTCATCCGTATAATGCCTAGATATGGGCATGCTGATATGCCCATATAAGGAGATCTCTTTAAATGGCAGTCCTTGTCCCTTTTGTGCCTGTATATGGAGATCTCTGTATCTGTCAGTCCTAGTCACTTTAATCCCCATACATGGAGATAATCCTGATGTTATCAGCATTATGCCCTTATGTAGGTATGCCACCTTTTGTGCAATTATGGAGCTGACTCATGGTTTGTTTATGGTTATGTTGTCATAGTGACGTGACCGTGGTTTGGTTATGAGAATGATGACCCTTTTTGAGCGGGCTCTGACGCGTGGCCTACATCTGGCCTACATGTTGGCACAAAGCGCTCAAAGTTTGTCGTACGCCCAGGGTCACATTGACCAAGCTTCGCATGACGCTTAATGAAATGAACTCATAAATTGCTAAATGGCACCGCTCACTTCACGCTAGGTGATTTTTAATATAGGATTGAACCAATAAAAGGTATATATTATCACAAGCTTGTGACTAAATAATAACTACACCAGATACATTGGAACACTGTTAATTCTTTTTGGAGCTGTGTGGAACACAAGCTCCCTATACGTGGCCGTGTGTGTGTCCGTCCGTCCGTGTCTGTCTGTCTGTATGTAGCCTCAAAGTTTGGCACGCTACTCCTCCCACAGTTTTTGCACCACACACTCGCGCCATATGTCAAATCGACCGGCTTACTCGGGAATCGTGTGCTAGTAACTTGCTAAGAGAAAGGTTCTATAGTTTAATTGATATTAATTTATTAGTGAATTAATTTTCCCCATTGACTTATAATGGGAATTGCAAAAACTCACATTCAAGTATTTTTCTCTCGTAAACCATAGGAGCTACAGTTTCAAACCCCGGAGAGGAGATTCATAATGATTTTAAGAATGAATCCAAAAATAATTACATCTCTCGGCCTCATGGTAGCGCTATAACGGCCCACTTTGCGTTTTGCCCCGTAACTCTTGAACCGTAGATCGGAAAATTAAAATTCTTAAAATGCGCCAGGATAGATTTTCCGCCATCTTGAATTTTCTCCAAAACACACTTTTTGCACCTTTTCCTATATTTTCTTCAAATGTCACAAAAATCGGTACACATGATCCTGGGTGACCAGAGAGGTGCTACACACACACACACACACACACACACAGCTCCACTTCGAACAGAGGTTCAATTTTTTTTTTTTTTTTTTTTGAAAAGTAACAGTTTTGGACATGCAAGGTTTCCGCCCGACAACAGCAATTTTCTCCCGCTGTTTATTGCGCCCACTGTAATAAGCAAACAGTGGGAGGCACGCGGTGCGCTAGACCTTATTATTTCCTTTATGCTGATTGTCTGTCCGTCCTGCACCTGGTTACCGGCGTTGACGTGTGCAGTGCACCACTCCTGTGCGTCCCTTACTTAATGGATTTCCCCTCATAAATGTTTTAATAGACACAATTTACATAAGGAAATTAGTAAATATGGCATATGGCCTTTTCATTGTCCCGTGTTGAAATTGAATTCTTCCCCGAGGTGAGTCGCGTTGACTCACTCTCTCCCGTGACAGTTTTATTTCCCTCTCTCTGGAACTAGACTAGAGCAGGAGGTGAAACTTTTGTTTAGGCATTTTTCAGGGTACACTCCCGCTGCATGCAGTGTTGTTGCGAGTTCTTCAGAGAAATCGCAGTGGTGAATATTATGTATATTATTTGCATCGTAGATGTGGTGGAATAGAAGTAGATAACGCAGTGGTTCCCAAACTTTTACCGACAAGACCCAAAAGAGATATTAGACGTTGGGCCCTGAGACCCAAACTATAGTGAAAATCACTACTTCTTTTCACTACTTCTTAAATGTTCATGATCTATGAAAATGTAATTGATTTTTAGATTTTATTTATCAAATACTTTTGGAAAACCTTTTTTTAAAGCATGAAAGCGTAAAAAAACAAGAAAAAAGAAAAGAAAAAGGTTTTAAAATCTTTAATTCTTATATATTTATATATGTAGGGAACTCGCGACATGGGTCCAGACCCACTGTTTGGGAAACAGTGGTATAAGGTTTCAAAAAAAATGAATACACTTAAATAAAGTAAAAGTACCTACAGTGGTTCACAGAAAATTGAGTCGCCTCAGGTATCTGTAGGTACCTCTGGCCACCCACCGGTCTCTCTGGAGATGGGAGTGTCTAAAAATAGGAGGCCGTCCTTTCAGCTTATCTTCTGCAATACAGTCAAGTGACACTAGATGGCATAGCAGAGCAATTAGTTTAACTATTTTGCTGGGGATTGAAATGAATTGAAATGAACCACAGAAGAGACTACTGTAGATACTAGAGAGTAATTATACTTTAAATGGTGTAAAAATACATTTTGGCATAGGACTTTTTCATTAAATGTTAATTAAATGTCTCATTTGTATTTGTAAGGGTCCATTTAAAACTGGCTATGGGACTAAAACGGATAATTATAAAGTTAACAGTTCACATGACAATGAGCTTACAGCACTTAATAACAGTTCCACTGTTTCAGAGAGAGCATGTTTCATTATGGAAAAGCTCTGCTGTTCGCTTGTCTGTCTTTGTTTCCTTGTTGGTTTGAAAACATGTGTCTACCCATGTTTTTCTTAGATTAGCCAACTAATTCTACTATTTCTTTGCATTTGATGTAATTGGTGTTGGTGTAATGATGTATTACCTAAGTTCTAAGAATTACTTGAGTTCAATGTTGAGGAATTTGTATTTTACTTTAGTATTTACAAATTCAATTTGGTGGTCATTACTTCACAGTGTCTATATATCATTGATTACTGCACCTCTCAGTTCTCAATTATAAACATTTATAATCATGTAGTCCAGGGGGCGCCTATGATACTTGAGTACAGTACTTGTTAAATGTACTTAGTACTTCATCAGCAGTGTTCATGCGGCAGTTGTTCAGCCACTGGAACTATAAGGCCAAGGGCGAACGCTCAATAGAGCCAGTCTCAATGCAGTGCATGGTGACTACTGTAAGTACATTTACTCAAGTACTGTACTTAAATACTTCTGTTTCTACTCTACACTACATCTCAGAGGCTGAGAGGCAAATTGTACCTTTTTACTTGGCTACACTTTAGTTACTCGTTATTTTGCAGTTTAGATTATATTACAATTAACACACCATACATTTAATCTCAATGTTATATTAGACGATAAACAAGCTCAAATCTTCAAAAATCTACAAGTAGTGAGCTTGCATGTAGATCGGCTATTTTGGAGGAAAAAAAAGTTTGACACATTTTGACAGATTTCCTTTTTAAATAGTGAAATACGCCTTAAATAAGTACCATTCTTGGCATAATTTTGATGCCAATTCTTTTGTAGCCTACTTTGAGAGGATTCCTACATTGTTGTAATGCTACTTTTATTGTAGTTAAAAAAAAAGTCAGAGTTCCTCTTCCACCTCTGTCTCAATGTCCACGCCGTGCCCTGAGCACTGAACCCTCACTTTAATTAACGTAAGCTGCCTGCTCAGCGTAAATGCATCATGTTGCAATAGGCCTCCATATCTATTGTCTATAAATGCACCAAATCTCTGCGTGCGTATCCATGACTCGGCTGTTTCACAATTACCGCCAGGGTTGTCCCGCCTGCATTATAAGACCTGGAATTATTTTATGACGGTCGCAGTTTAGTATCAAAACCTCCACCGGCCGTCCGTCCGTCGGTCGGTCACACGTCACCTGTCACACCTTTGCCCTGCTCATATCTCCACATCAGTATGACATCACACTGCTGACATCAGTATGACATCACACCGTACACAAATGACCCTTATATAAGACCGGCATTATCTACCGACAGATTAGTAACAAGATGTCAAAATCGTCTAGGAAGGATGGTGTGAGTCATGCTGGCACCCTTCGCGGCAGGAGGAAGCTGGTGCAATCGACCCCTTGGCTTGTCGGGACCCCTGCCTACTAACGGGGTGGCAGGCTATCACCTCAGACTAGAACCCGTACGGGGTGGCCGACACCAGCCCATTGACAAGAGAGAGGCCTTGATGTCCTTACTCTTTGATGGGGTGGCCAGTTGACTAAGAGTTTCCGTTCGGGCCTTCTCGATATTGTACAGATTTCCACGGGAAATCTGGGGGTGGCTGTTACAAAGACCCTCACTCACCTTCACGTCATGTGGCTAGTCGTTAGGTAGCCATAGTTACACGTTGAAGGTTGAATCTCCAGATATGGAGATAACCAACACATCCCTCCATATATGGAGATAACCAACGAATCTCACTAAGTCTGACCTCACAAGCCCCATATTTGGACACGAACAACATCACACTGCTGACATCAGTATGACATCACACCGTACACAAATGACCCTTATATAAGACCGGCATTATCTACCGACAGATTGTGGAGATAAGCGACCAACGGTCGCTTATCTCCCGATTAGGGAGTCTTACTGGTACTTTAGCTGTTGAAAAAGTAGCAGATCTACAAGTGCCACGCTGCAAGCTTGTAGATCTGCTATTTTTGAAAAGTCGTGAAAAGCTGTGCAAAGCTTTGAATATATATATATATATATATATATATCTTTTTTTAAGTGAACATAATAACATTTGTAACTCAAATATTTGCTTCTGGCGGGTCCCTGATACATACTATTTTGAGATTCGGATCGGCGGCCAAATGCATATAATACTAGGGGTCCTTGACATGAAAAAGTTTGAGTACCACTGATTTAGAAGAAGGATTTAGAAGACATTTATAGAATCGTCTCAAAAACATTCAAAGACATTCAAAAATAGCAGATCTACAAGCTCTCAGCGCAGCATTCGGTGCCACACTGTGAGCTTGTATATCTGCTATTTTTCAATAGTTAAATGCCTAAACTGTAAAGCATAAAATAATGGTTAAAGTAATGCCTAATAATGCCTTCCTAAATGGGTTCAAGGCATGTTATGCAACTTCGCCCTATGTTTACATGACTAAACAGTATAACCTTTTTACACAATATTTCCCTCTATACCAGCAGTACTCAGCCACTGGAGCAATGTGGTGGTTGGTGTTCAGTGGTGAGAAAAGTACATATTTTACTTAGTAAAGTATCAATACAGCAATGTAGAAATAAAAGACCAGAATTCAAAATGTACTTGAGTAAAAGTATGAAAGTGTACATCAAAATGTACTTAAAGTACCAAAAGTAAAAGTACAAAATGTTTGAGAATGGCACAGCGGGTCGCGATGTGACGCGTTGTGAGCTTGTAGATCGGCTACTGTATTTTAAAATAGCCAAGGTATAAAATAGGGCTAAATTGGTTTATGTATGTTTTAGAACACCTGTATTATAATTTATATCTCCAAAGTAACTATTTACTAAAGTTTTCAAATAAATGCAGGGGAGTAAAAGTACTAAATATTTGGATTCATTGTTGTTTTGGCAGACAGGGACGTTTTGGGGGCGTTACCTTTTGAGAGTCTGTCATTTAGTGCTATAGATGACAGATGTGCTGATGTAATGTTGCTGATGACATAGTACTCCAACAAGAGGTGCACTAGTTTCAGTCCCAAATGGTTTCAACTCGACACCGAAAAGTTTGGTGTCTTCCCAGAACCCAAAGTATCCTCCCACCCCCACACACACGCTAATTGGTATGCAAATTAGTGCCGCCATTATGTGCACTATACAGTATCTCACTCAGATGATATTGCACTTTACTAACTTAATTAAGGTGTCTAATAAGTGCTGCCATTATTATTACCCTTTCTTTACCAATTATAACTTTCTTCACCAATGTGTTCATAAAAAGTGTCTACTAACACCTCTCTCAATTAGTTCCAACCCAACTCCTCTGGGAAACTTTGTGCGAGCCAATCAAGGCCTCGTGTGGGGAAAACTGGAACATATAAATTGGCCAATGTGAGCTTGTGGGACGTCTAATTAGGAGGTTGTGGAGGTGCTGAATCCATACCAGCCATTAGTTTGTAGTAACAATGACTTTCTGGCCGTGTTATTGGCTTCTTTTGAGGGGGCCTATCCATCAAATTGTGGTGGCCATCATTTTCACTTGTACATTTTTGTTGAGTGGTTGACTGTATGTATATGTTTTAGCTTCATTAGTATTTATTTTGTTTGGATGTTGATAGTTGGTCTTCATTTCTTGTTATTATGCACACTATAACTTTCTATGTATGCAAATTGTGCTAATGAAGAAAGCTTGCATCTCTCAAGAACAGACTCAAAAGGAACTTTTTTTTGATGATGGCTAGCCAGATTGGGATCATAAACTTGGACTTAGATCACCCTTCAAAGTTAGAGGTGGTGCCATAGTTTTGTACTTTTCAGTTTTGTATGTGTCGGTTTTTCCACACCAGGCCTTCTCAACTTTGATTGGCTCCTACAAAGTTTCCCAGAGGACCTGTTGGAACTAATTTAGAGGCGTTAAAAGATACCTTTATGAACACATTCATTAGCAGTGGCACTCATTGGCATAAAAATGGTACATGGGACATTTTGACAACTTTCTAGCATAGCTCAACATTTTGTACAAATGTTTTCCAGCCAAGAAACATTGATTAGAAGCATATTTCATTATGATTGAACCACTTTAGCCCCATTTCAACAGTAGTGAAAATAGCAGATCTAAAAGTTCACAGTGTGTTGCATTGCTATCTTTAAACCATTTTCAGCTTTTTTTCCCCCCATGTTTGAGTGAAAGTCAGATGCATACATAAATAAACTTAACTAGCAACCCGACTTTGAAAACTGAATCAAAACCAAACTGAAGTTGAAGTTGAACTAAAACTAAAAACTAATGAATGATGCCAAACTATAATAAATGTGGTGCACAAAGGCAGGCTTGGTTTAATATTGTAGTGTCAACAGAAGTGGCGCTGGCTCTGTGATAGCATGACTTTGAACAGAACCTACCGTACTTCTGTTATTGAGTTACAAAGTACATTATGCTCTGTTCTCCCTCAACCAGAATGTGTCCCAGATCAATAATACAGTATCTGGCTTAAAGTCCTGTTTGCAATTTGGTGTTAGGGGAGTTTCTCACCTGAACTGAGTCAGTGGGTCCCTAGACATGAAAAATCACAGAGGTGCTCGTCCGCCATAGTGCCAGGAATGGCGCAATGGCCAAATCAAATATGGCTGCCATCGGCTATGATGAAAATCCAACTTTTCTGTTTCTGCGTGTATATGCACATGTAATACCTCTATTTGGACTAATTGTGGTGTGGGGAATTCATTTCTGATATTGTTTTGACCATTTTGGGCGATTTGGACCTCAAAAGGTCATGGTCAAGGTCATTTTGCTATTCCGAAGACCGTGGGCCATAACTTGGCCATTGTTAGGAGTAAAAACAGGTGCAGTAGGTCTAAATCAACTAATGCTGACATGTATAATTCATTTCTGACATTGTTTTGACCATTAAGGATCATCTTGTCTTTGAAATATCAATGTCAATGCCATTTTCTAAAAACGATTTTGTTCATTACTTGCACTTTTATAGTATTTTTTGTAAGTTTGTTACTATTTTATAGTAAGTTTGTTTTGTTTATAACAAAAGACATACTAGTGGGAAATACAACAAGTAAACATCCACATTTAACTTTAAAGGGGGGTTTTAAATGGGTGTTTAAATGAGCAAATAAGACTATTTACGAATAAAAGTGACCAATATCACACAACAAAAGCACACACAAAATTAAATAACAATTTCCAAAGTGCACCATATTGGGATTGTGTGCATCCAAGTTAGTATGATGTGTTTTTACAGGATATATTCAGCAAGGCAGCCATATCCTCGAGAGTCGAAGTGTTCCTTGCATCCGTCCATGTTCCATTGGTTCTAGTCTTTCCTC
The DNA here is from genome assembly GCF_963921795.1 of Nannobrachium achirus. NCBI lineage: Eukaryota > Metazoa > Chordata > Actinopteri > Myctophiformes > Myctophidae > Nannobrachium > Nannobrachium achirus. Next base: position 20,724,125 of record NC_137821.1, read on the forward strand.
AGGTTCCTTGGCTGTTGCAAGCAGGTGGCAAGACATGCACTAGAAAGGTGCCTTGTTGGTCTCAGGCAGCAATTCTCTGCTACCAATGCTGTCTTGTTCTGTCAAGGTCTTTGCCTCTCCAAAGTTTGTTAGATATTGTATTCGGTCAGAAGCCATAGCTGCATGCTTAGTCCCCACCTGGCCCATGCAGTCATGTCCAGTTTCCAAGGCATATGTCCCCTGATCACTGTCTTGGCTAGTGGTGCTCCAAGATGAGAGACTGCTTGATGCTGTAGAAGCATGTGCCGCTGCACACCTAGTGCCATACTGCTACCAGATCTACTTAATCCCCAGTGCTTGGAAGTATCACTACGACAACTCTCTGGGGTCCACTCATAATCCTGGCGACCCATTATTCCCTCCATTAGGTTAGGGTTATGGGTAGGTTTAGTTATAATAGGGCCAGTTGACTCCACATGTACCAGCAGCTTGGTGACAGCCTCCTCAATCTAGTTCAATCTTTGGGATCTCTTCACCTCCAGCCCCTTTTGCAGGGAGCCACTCATCATCATCAGAGATAACAGAGTCGATAGACGCACCCATCCCTCATCAACTTTACACATTCTGGGTGTCTGAGGTGAACAAACAGCTCTCCAGCTGTGTGTTCGGAATATGGTGGCCATTCAAGCTTGTGGCGATGTAGGAAGAACGGCTGCCTTGGAATCTGAAGGTTCCAGGGTCGATTTATGTCTCCTCCTGCTTATTTGTCGAAGTGTGCTTAAGCAAGACACTGAACCCCTAACTGCTCCCGATGAGCACCTTGCATGGTTTCTTGGTGTGAATGTATGTGTGAATGTGTGTGTTAATGGGTGAATGTGAAATACATTGTACAGCGCTTTGGAGAAGAGCGCTATATACTGTAAATGCAGTCCATTTACCATTATCAGCTCTGTTGTCTCTGTTGATGATGTCGCTAGTGGAGAAGAGATCCCAGACATCTTGAATAGGATTAAGGAGGCTGACACCTGGTGCATGTACAGCCTCCATTATAACTAAGCCTATCCCTAACCTTCACTAACCTAATGGTCAGAATAATGGGATGTCGGAACTATGAGCGGACCCCAGAGAGTTGTTGTCTCCTTCACATTACTGCTATACTACACCCCATATTTCCAAGCACTGGGGATGAAGGAGATCTGGCAGCAGTATGGCACTGGTGAGACTCACTTGCACTGCATCAAGCAGTCTCATCTTGGAGCACCACTAGCCAAGACAGTGATCAAGGCACATATGCCTTGGAGACAGGAGATGACTGCATGGGCCAGGTGAGGATTAAACATGTAGTTATGGCTTCTGACCGAGTACAATGTCTAACAAACTTTGGAGAGGCAAAGACCTTGACAGAACAAGACACAGTATTGGTAGCAGAGAAGTACAACTGCTGAGACCAACAAGGCACCTTTCTAGCGCATTTCTTGCCACCTGCTTGAACAGCCAAGGAACCTGAGGAAAGACTAGAACCAATGGAACATGGAACAGGGCATGACATAAAGGCTTGTCCTGTTGTCCGGGACAAGTGCCCATACTATGGAGTGGAGGGAGCAAGGGGGGTCATTAGCCGTCCTTTTGTTATTATTTCAATGTATGAAATTTTTATCCGGACAAGTGACTTTTGTCTCCGGACAAGTGAATGGGAAATATACTTGTCCAAAGGACAACTGCCTCAAAAAGTCAATGTCAAGCTCTGATGGATGGAAGGAGCACTTTGACTTTAGTACACTCCTGCCATGTCTGAAGCAAGACACTCGACACTGATGGAGTTCTGTGCATCATATTTTGCCATGGAACAATGCCAAATCAATCCTGTAAAAACACCTCATACTAACTTGCATGCACACAATCCCAATATGGTGCACTTTGAGGGAAATTGTTATTTAATTGTGTGTGTGATTTTGTTGTGTAATTTTATTTGTCACTTTTATTCGTAAATAGTCTTATTTGCTCATTTAAACACCCATTTTAAACCCCAATTTAAAGTTAAATGTGGATGCTTACTTGTTGTATTTCTCACTAGTATGTCTTTTGTTATAAACAAAACAAACTTACTATAAAATAGTAACAAACTTACACAAAATACTATAAAAGTGCAAGTAATGAACAAAATCGTTTTTGAAAAATGGCACTGACATTGATATTTCAAAGACAAGATGATCCTTAATGGTCAAAACAATGTCAGAAATGAATTATACATGTCAGCATTAGTTGATTTAGACCTACTGCACCTGTTTTTACTCCTAACAATGGCCAAGTTATGGCCCACGGTCTTCGGAATAGCAAAATGACCTTGACCATGACCTTTTGAGGTCCAAATCGCCCAAAATGGTCAAAACAATATCAGAAATGAATTCCCCACACCACAATTAGTCCAAATAGAGGTATTACATGTGCATATACACCCAGAAACAGAAAAGTTGGATTTTCATCATAGCCGATGGCAGCCATATTTGATTTGGCCATTGCGCCATTCCTGGCACTATGGCGGACGAGCACCTCTGTGATTCTTAATGTCTAGGGACCCACTGACTCAGTTCAGGTGAGAAACTCCCCTAACACCAAATTGCAAACAGGACTTTAAGGCAGATACTGGACTACAACAACCTGTAGCTGTATCTTTGACTTTGTGCAGGGTTTTTTGTAACTGAACATCCTACTTGATCATCATACCACACACAGCATCACAAAAAAGAATCAAAATTAGCAAATCCACATTTTGAACTTGTCAATCTGCTACTTTTTATTTTATTTTTTATTTTTCATTTTTTATCCTGAATAGTAAAGGTTTTGGAGATGTGAGGTTTCCACCCCGACAGAGGCTGTTATTCTACAGTATAAATATGACTCTGCTGTGAATTATGTAAACAGCATTTTCCTACCATGCACCTTGGGCATGGAATATTCTACAGAAGAGAGAGGGGGAAAAAAGAGATGGAACATTTCATGCATTTATATTCCGTTGATGCATTTAAGGGCATCATAAAGGATGTGGTGAAGGAGGCTGTAGAGGCCACTATGGTTGACATAAAATGATTTTATTGTGGACTTTGATTTTTTTTTATATGCAGTTCATGTAATGTGTTTTTATTTTTCTTCTTTTTTGTATATGGCTGCGACCTTGGTCAGGTCTCTTATGTAAAAGTAATTTCTGAGCTCAATAGGACTTCCTGGTGAATGTAAAAAAAAAATCATATTTGTCTTGTATAGTGGAGAAAAAAGGCAAGTAATGATAATACATGCAATTCATATAGCACTTTTCTAAATACTCAAAGTAAGTGATTTTACTTAATTACACTACTCAGGTAGATGTACTTTTTTACTGTCCACCTTTGCAAAAACAAGCCAGCCACACAGAAGGACTTGGTCATCTGGAGTTGTACTTCTCATCTCAGAGTGTCCCTTTGCTGAACCATAATTATTACTGCCTTATCACTCCGTACAGTGAAAAGGGAATAATAAGTATATTTCTGCCTCCATAAGTCCTTTCTCCTCTGGACTATTTTTACTGTGAGTGAAAAAAATACAAAAAAATAAACTAATTGACAGCAGTTGAGATGTGGACTACTGTACATTCTACCCAGAATAATGGTTAACATTATTGTGGATGTACACCGTAGTCACTATATTATGGTTTAACTCATTAAAAACAGGAAAGCATCTGTCATTTTAGATGTTAGCGTTGGCTATTCAAAAATGGCAGATATACAAGCTATCAAGCTATCTGTGAGTTTGTACATCTGCTATTTTTGATAATAATCTATAATAACCATGAGACAGACATACATACACACACACAGGGGGCAAAAACAATCATCTCTCCCCTTGCATTCGGCCTGGCAGAGATGGCAAGAGCGACGGAGCCTGTCTTGAATTGCACATCTTTCATATTTTTAACGGTTGTGTTTACAACACAGCAGCAGCGGAAACACGAAGCACTCTGTTTGATGTTAAAGAACAAAGCATTCTGTCAAACTGCGTTGCCAGCTTGTCACTTTAAACTGAAGCCAATCAGGCCATTATCAGGATGGGAAAACAAACCTGTCCAACCACTCTTCAGTGGATGGCACGCACGCACACGCACACGCACACACACACGCACACACGCACACAGTCAGTGGTGGAAAGTACATATGCTCGTACTTAAAGGACGACTTCATCCATTTTCAACCTATCTTCGTATCATCGGTCCTCACTAATCCAAATTGATCGGATGGTTTTCTATGTACAGTGGGAATCTCATCTTTTTGTCTTTGTGTGTGTGTGTGTGTGTGTGTGTGTGTGTGTGTGTGTGTGTGTGTGTGTGTGTGTGTGTGTGTGTGTGTGTGTGTGTGTGTGTGTGTGTGTGTGTGTGTGTGTGTGTGTATAGATAGATACCTTTATTATCCCAAGGGGGAAATTCAGTTGTCCAGTTGTAGCATAGCAGTATACAGTATTTACAAAGTTACAGAGAAGTAAGACAAAAGATAGATAAGAGTAAAAGAAAAAGAGCAGTACAGTACCAATAAAGTGTGTGTGTGTGTGTGTGTGTGTGTGTGTGTGTGTGTGTGTGTGTGTGTGTGTGTGTGTGTGTGTGTGTGTGTTTTTTTTGTTTTTTCTTCTCTACGTTGTCCTCACCAGCACCAGCATCTTTCTTTAGTACGTCCACGTAGGTAGGTGTGGGACTCTTGATCTACTTATGATCCTCGATCACTATTGCTGTGCATGTCATTACCTTGCTTTGTCCTTGCTTGCTGTAAATCGCTCTGGATTAAGGGAGTCTAGCAGATATTCTTAATGCCTAAATTGTACTATAATGTTCATGTTTGCTCAGTCTGTGTCTCAAGCGGGGGGCTGTGGACAGTTCCGAAACCAGCCTACCTGTGACATCATCAATGGGGAATCCAAGCTAATAGAAACTGCGGGGCGAAGGTGGTGTAATGAGAGGCGAGGAAGGGTCTCCAGTTTGCCAGACTCCTTCCCCAGCTGTCTCTCAAGGAGAACCTTGTTATCTTGGCTCTCTGCCACTAGTCCGCCTTGTTATGGCAGAGACCTGTCAACTGTCTTGTTACCTGAGAGAACTTATAGCTCCTGTGTCTGTGTTAGGAGAATGGTGGCAGTGGTCCGTATATCTCCCAGTGCTTGAGGTCCAGTGGTGGAAAGTAGCAGTATGTTTACTCAAGTGCTGTGCTAACAAGTTCAGTTGAGTTTTTCCATGTTTCAATGGTTCTGCTCCACTACATCGCTGAGACAAACATTGTACTTTTTGCTCCACTACAATTATTTTTAGTGTACTAACTTTTCAGATTTCGATTATTAATACAAAACATAGGCCTACTTAAACCGTCTTTTATAATTTGACTATTCAAAGATTTTAGATTCAAACATACATTGATGTATATTGCCGAATGAAGTCCCCCCTCATTCAGAATCATTGTGTTCCAATAGTGCTGGCATGGCATCACATCTAGTTACGCTAGGTACAGTATATTGATTACAACAAATAATCGCAAATCAAAAATTTAGTAAAATAATCTATTACTAATCCATCTATATTTTTGGAGCATGTCGTTTCAAAATAGTGAAAATAGCCGATCTGCAAGCTGACAATTGCGATGCATTGCTTAGTATGTGAAACGGCACATGCTGACTCTGTCCGACTGGACGACGTGTACACTTTTTTACGGTCTATGGACTTGCTGCTCTGACATCATGCTCTGATGTCACTGTGATGTCAGGAGAACCCCCCTAGAAGGTTTGCCGCTCTGACATCACGCTCTGACTTCACTGTGATGTCAGGGGAACCACACCAACAGAATCCCTATGCCCATACATGGAGATCCCTTAAGCCCATATCTAACAGGATATATGGGGAGGCATATATGGAGGCTACATCGGCCACATACCACACTAACAGAATCCATATATGGCCAAGACAGATGGTCAAGACAGCCCATATCTGTGTGTCTGGTTCTACAGACAGGGATCTCCATGTATGGGCATAAAAGGGATTGTATGTATGATGTCAGATGTCATAGACGTCATAGCACTTTTCACATAACTTTCAGCATGTTTGGGCCCTCACAGCATATCTCCAATTTATACAGTACATGGATCTCCATATATGGGTACCAAGGGTCTCCATATATGAGTAACTATCCGATATACATCACTGGTCAGATGGCCGAGACATGGCACGACCTCACCCTTTAGGGCGTCTTACTAGTGTACTTATACTGTAGATTGGCTAGCCTATTATCTCCATCTTGCTGACACCGTTGTGCAACTAAGTATGGAAAAGGTTTTACGTGATTTATGTAATTTTTCTTTATTATCCAATGAAAAATAATTGATAATAGACTGTCTGCGTCCGTCTTTCCATGACTGAGAACAAACAAGTTCTTAGAGATGCGACGTTCTTAGGAAGTGAACGATGGGATCCGGTTTGCGGAGTAGGGAGCCGTTCATTTGGGGGGGAGGGGGGTTTAACACAAAAGCTCCTCCTTGCTACTCCACTGAGCACTGACTTCGTACAGTGAGTGAGAGAGAGAACAGGGGGAGGAGCGAGTTCATTGTTGCCGGCTTGTTTTTTTTAGGTGTTGCATGAATAACATGAGTCCACGTAGCTTAATTTACATAGGCTACACATGTTTTATAAAAAGGGTAAATACAAAAGTGTGATCTCAACTGTCTGCAGAGGAATGTGGTGCCACCTTATGGATTCATTTTTCAGCGAATTCTTCTAAAAGATATGTAACTATACAATGAGCCAAATGAGCCGGTCTTTTGAATGTCTCTTTTAAGTGAGCCAGATCCATGGCTCTGGCTCACTTCAAAGAGGCATAAATTGGATCTCTACAAGTTCTCAGTCAAGAGAGGACAATATGTAGAGGAATACATAGTAGAATAAATGGAATACTCTTGTATCTAAAAAAGCCCCAAAGTCATAGTCTTAATCTGAAACTCAATGCAATGCAAAACACACAACCCTTTGTATTCATATTTGAGGCATTATCCTGACACTGTGAAGATTTATAAAGGGTGGAAAACAGCTTGGTGCCTAAATCCCCTTCCAGTCGATTCTATTAACTGTGTTTCCCTCTCATTTCCACCCAGCCATGTGTGTGGTTGCGCTTGGAAATCCTGCGTCACCTCTACTAAGGTCAAATCTTTACTGTTCCGCAAGGTTGATCAAGTTTGTAAAGTGAGAGTAAAAGCCAGCACAGCTTTTGTGTCTCATGGCGTACTAAACTTGGACTTATGGGGAAGATTACTTTGCTCCTAATTACGACCATCACTTAATTGATTTTTAGCAGGATAGAGCTTAGAGTACCCATGTTGTCAGGGCCGGAGTGGGACCCAAAATCTGAGAGGGAATCATATACACCCACCCAGGCCACATTTGCTCACCAGGCCACATTTGCTCGAGGGCGTGACAGTGTGCGCGAGCTATATTCCATATAGACTGACAGTCACACGACGGCACTCTTAAACTGAGTCACACAATAACACTATTAAAATGACAGTCACACAACAACACTATTAAAATGACAGTCACACAACAACACTATTAAAATGACAGTCACACAACAACACTCTATTAAACAACCACCATGCCCCACACAGTCCTACATTCCAGTACTTTTCTGTTCTCTAATCTTTCTCTATCCTCACCATAGTTTGTCCTTCTGTCCTATATTCTGTCCTAACAATGTCCATGAATGAATTGAATACCAATACCTCCGACATAAACACGACTGTAAAAGGACTTATTTGGGGTGTTTTTAGAATGATAACATCCAGACTATCATACCTGAGCTAGCACTGGGCTGTCCTGCTGAAGCCCCAGCACTGGTATATCCACCTTTAGGAAACATGGCCAAAAACTTATTCCATAGTACAATGTCTACAGGCTGGCTGGCTGGCTGGCAGAGTAGGCCTAGCCTAGCAGCATCTAGCCTATTAACCATCATGTAACAATTGTCATTAAAGTAGCAGCAGCACATGACATGATATATTTTATCTAGGCCTATTAACTAGCTGTTATGATTGTTTGGACTGAGTGGTAGGGCCGGAGTGGGACCCAAAATCTGAGAGGGAATCATATACACCCACCCAGGCCACATTTGCTCACCAGGCCAGGGGGATTCGTCCCCCCGTTCCCTACTGTCAATCCGGGCCTGCATGTTGTTTTGTAAAGTATCACACCGCACCGCGATGCAACCCATTTGTGAGCTTGTTGATCGGCTAAAAAAAAAAAAAAAAAATGTTTAATGAAAAGTTAGTCCTAGGCTATAATGACAGGTCCAAAATAGGTTATAGATGAATAATCAATTATTTCATTAAAATATCGATTGGCGGTTATTTTTTATACGGTAGTTCAATAACATCGATTAGTTTGATTAACCGGTTACACCCTTACTTGACATATTTACTGTACTCGTCCAATCGAGTTATATGCAATCTTTCTGGGTTGTACACGCGATGGCGCACAGGGATCGGCATGCCTTTTTAATTACTGATAAGTCACCGCCGCACATTTAGCATAACGCCTCCCGTCCATACACAATGCAGCAACGTCCGGTCCAATTAGCAAAGGCATTAATTACTCATCAGCGTGTCATTGAAGCTGTCACAGCAACAGTCTAGGGCTCAGGGACTGTCTTGTCACAAACAATTAAGTCAATAGAGACGGCAGTTAATTAAAGGGAGGTGAGTGACGTCTCATTTGACGCGGAGAGTCGTTATAATCAAGGAGTGTCGCGCGGAGGTTGTTGATGGCTGTCCTCGTGAACCCAAACTGCCAAGCAAACAGCTCCACTTAACTCTGGGGTCTTCGACGTTTCGTGTCGCGGCGAGGATGATGTCGCAGATTTAACAACATTCCTTTCATAGATCTCATAAGACGGCTTCATAGAATTGAAAAGGAGAAAAGATCAGAGCACTTAAAAAAAACGGAACGGAGGAGTTTTTGAGTGCCTCTGATCTTTTCAGTCATGGTTCCCGTTGAAGCACCGTCAGTCATCAGTCGCCGTCAGACTTTTTTATCTCCACTGAGCACCTGGTTGATCTGTTTTTACTCAGCTTCATAGAGTTGTTTGACAGCACCATCATACTGTAAGTATGATTTCTATCATCAGGCATGATGAAGACCCATTTAGGGTCGAAACTTAACTGGGAGCCCATAAGACGGTGTGCGAGCCTCTCCTTCTTTCTTTTCTGTTGAATGTTCCCCTCAGAATAGGGATGCTAGGTTGGTTAATGAGTTTTTGAGGTTTTGTTTATGGGATGTATTATACTGTATGTACGGTATGTGTGTGCCCGGGTAAAACGGAACGTGTGTGTGTGTGTGTGTGTGTGTGTTTGTGTGTGTTTGTGTGTGTGTGTGTGTGTGTGTGTGTGTGTGTGTCGCGCACGCGCGTGCATGTGCGTGCGTGCGTGCACATAGATGTGCTGTGAGCTGGTACCAAAAACAAAAATAACTGAGTGAATTTCTACCATGTTTATTTTTATTTATTTTTTACATTTTGAAAATGTGTCAACAATATGGACACAGTGTTAATAATGTGGTATTAATAGTTTGAATTACACCAGCCCCAGTCTGCATCCTGGCTGCTATAACCAGCATGCTACTTATTCACACGTACAGTTGTCGCAAAGTTCAACACCATCTTCTTTGAGAGATTCCACATCAGCCAACTGCTGCCTGGAGAACACCTAATGAGGGCCCTTTTCTAGCTCGCCTCAACCAGTAAATCCATTTAATTTATTTTTTCTTTCTTTGTTTTTATTTGTGTGTGTGTGTGTGTGTGTGTGTGTGTCCAAACAACAACAATATTTGGTATCTCAGAAGCTATCATCCAATGTATCTGACATGCTAGTAAAGCCATATAATTTACTGATGTAATTCAAGCCTTCATTAGGTCTCCGACATGGACCGTGGAAAACTTTCCAGAAATGCAGTTATTGTGTTTGTGTACAAACAACAACAATGTTTGGTATCTCAGAACCTATCCTCCAATGTATCTGACTTGCCAGTAAAGCCATAATTTACTGATTTAATTCAAGCCTCCATTAGTTCTCCGACATGGACCGTGGAAAACCTTCCACAAATGCAGATATTGTGCTTGTCCAAACAACAATAATGTTTGGTATCTCAGAACCTATCCCCCAGTACTGTATCTGACACACTAGTAAATCCATAATTTACTGATGTAATTCAAGCCTCCATTAGTTCTCAAACATTGACTGCGGAAAACTTTGCAAGAAATGCAGATGTGGATGATGAAAAAAAAAAGAAAGAAAAAGTTTCTCACGCCACAGTTGTCACTTATAGTTTGTCCCGGTTTCTCAAGAGAGCCTGCACACTCATTAGTATGAACGGCAGCACAGGAGAGAGATGGAGACAGCCAGTGCTGTAAAGACTTTACACAGCTTAACCCATTTAGAACGGGAAAGTGTCTGTGTCATTTTAGATTTGAGCTATATTGTATCACTTTATCCATTATTTTATATTTTGGCTTTTCAAAAACAGCAGTTCTACAAGCTCGCAGCGCATCACTTTGTGCCGTGCTGCGAGCTTGTAGATCTGCTATTTTTTGAGAAATAGTGAAAATACGTACAAATCTTTGTATACAGTATATACATTTTCAAAGCAAACATTATCAACTCAAATCTTTGCTTCTGGGATCCCTGGAACAAAATATTTTGAGATGGCGGACGGTGGTGGCCAAATATATATAATTTTGGGGGTCCTTGACATGAAAAAGCACCACTGAAAACCTACAGTATGTTTTTTCAGGAAACTAACTTTAGAAGGCATCTGTAGAATCAGCCTGGGGTCTTGGGGAGCGTAGCATTCTTCCAACGTCCCATTGTTCTGACGTCCCAATAGTCCCAACGATACCTAACCTTAACCCTAACCTCAGTAACACTATGCCTAAATCTAACCCTAACCTTAACCCTAACCTCAGTAAAACTATGCCTTATAAACCTAACCTTAACCCTAACCCTAACCTTAGTAAAACTATGCCTAAACCTAACCCTAACCCTAAGTCGGACTAATGGATGTCGGACTATCAAGATTTTGCTGGGGTCTTAATGGCTTAAGACACACAGTTTTTTGGGGGAGGAGACAGGGTGAATGTGGCTCTCCTCTTTCATTATCCAGCTCCGCTGAGATTCAAAAAGAGCAGACATGGCAGGGGAAAAATCAATAATTAATGCATAGAAAGGGCTGGACAAATACTGGCTCGCTACTGTCAAGTGGCTGGATGTAATGCTATGCAAAATGGAGGGAGAGAGAGAGAGAGCGGGAGGAGCCCGGAGATTGTTATTCAGCGGTGGTTAAAATACACGGAGCGACCGACGGACACGGACGCACACAACCATCTGTAGAGCCCCTGATTACATTAGATGCTTTATTGTCGTTGCATAAAACACAGCAAAACTTAGTTTGGCAGCAATCCACTCCCACTCCAGAAGCAAGAGCACTTTTGGCAGCGCGCTCCATATACTAGAGGCCCATCAACACGCGATTCCAAGTTGGGGTTAATTGGATTCATGTTGCATTCATGATGACATTATTTTTTCTTCCTAGAACTTTTGGATGCCAATCAAAGGCAAACTAGGATGGAATATCAGAAAGATGTTGGATGCTCATTGTCGCATGACCCTCGAAAGTCACGTCACTCCGACAAACAGTTAATTTTAACCATGTGCTGGCCAAACATAAACATGGAGGTTATACCCAGCAGTTCCATTGATTTTTCCACTGCACTTTAAAAACGATCCTTATTCATAATTGTCAGCGTCTCGCTTCGGTTGTTTTTATTGGCCCGGGTATGTAATGTATACACCCGCAGTAAAAAGCAGCGACCTTGCTACGGCTGTTGTCCTAAAAAAAAACAGTCAATAATGCTTTTCTTGCTGCATGCGACGGACAGGGGGGGGGGGGGGGGGATGGACAAGTCCATCCTTTTTCTTTTGACGCCCTTGGGCCCAGCAACGCACGACGCCTCCAGATGAAAAGCCATTTCGCTCCCGAAAGCGGGGACATTGGGCGCCGCCGCTACGCTTCAGAAATGCATGGAGGTTGTCATTCTGAGGGATGGGAGCGCTTGACCCGCGGGACGACTTACAAGGCAACCTCGCGGCAACGGGTCAGCGGACATCGGGGCGAGGATCAAGACATCACTCATGTGAGGACAGGGGAAAACAAAACCAAAATGGAGGAGGTGTGAAAAATTCCCCCATTTAGATTCACATCGCCTCGCTCGGCTTTGTTTATCTTTTTCCTGACGGGGACCCTGAGGCTACAGTGCCAATATGTGTGCCCTAAAAGTGACCTTCAGTTTTTTTTCTTCCTTAACAAGCAATGACAAACAGTGTCATCTCCTTTCTCTGCAATGGTGGAAAGTACATTTTAATTTTGTGATACTTTATGTACTTCTACTCCACTACATCTTGCTGGAAAATATTGTACTTTTTACTCTGCTACAATTATTTGACAGCTTCTACTAGATCACAGTGCCTCGCAATGTGACACATGAGCTTGATGGTCGCCTATATTTTAGATTAACCTAATTGCAAATATGACATAATTGGTTAATGATCAATGCTTATTCTGTATAAATGAATATACTTCATTAGTCATAATGAATACTTTTATTGTTGCCTCTTTAACTATATTTAGATATTTTTGTGTACAATCTTCATTTTACTCAAGACCTAAAAAATCTGTATACAGGCCTTTTACAGTACTTGTTGTGGAGTATTTATATATTGTGGTATTGCTACTTTTACTTACAGTATATCGTCACTGTCGGGCAGAAACCTCGTCGTATCTCCAAGTTTCAAATGTGTAATTTTTTTCGCGAAGCAAAGCCCTGCTTCATCATACAAGGCCGTCGCACAAAAGTAGTGAAAACAGGAGATCTACAAGCACACAACGCCTCGCGGTGCGAGGCGTTGTGTGCTTGTAGATCGGCTGTTATCACTAGTTTAAATCATTTTGAAAATGATAAATACAAAACAAACGGTTTTGGACATACAAGGTTAGGTTTCCACCCGACAACGACGACATACAACATCTTTCACCACCGCCTTTCTTCTCTTCCATCCTCCCGGTTTGTTATCTTTGCTCAGCCTCTGACCCGCCGGGCTGGAAGGCAGACAGCAGTGTTCAAATAGCAACGTCCCTGAGATGTTTGTCTGCACCCAGCACAGCACACTGCTCCTGACATAGGGCCTATCTGAAGAGCAGTGGTTCTCAACCTCAATTATTTTGGGGCGTCCCCAGATGATTAACTTAATGTGCAACGTTGTTTTCTCACTCAACAGTAAACAAACCAAACAACATATATAAGTTTAAGTGTATAGAGTGTATCTGCTAAAGTGACAATTTAAAGACCCAGTGAAATAAAAAATACGTTTTTCACACTTTTAGAGCTTATCCGTGGTAATCATATGGGCATTCCTAACACTAGATGCCAAAAAAAGAACAGAAACGTGCTGCGTGATGACATAGACAGGTCCGCTTACATATAAATGAACCTTTGATTACATTCACCTGTTTGTTTCCCATTGCTGGCATTCCTCCAAACACAGCTGTTTTTAATTATAGAGCTACTCTGTTTTGAATCTCATTCATGATGACTTCCAAACTATGTATTACTCATTGTAAACTTAATGAGCACAATAAAATATGTATCTGTAAACATTATAGGTTAGAATAATAAGCAACTTGGTAACACACATTCTGTACAAGAGGCAGCCTGGTCGTGTCTCTTTGCCTTGCTACTGAGGGCTACAAACAAAACATTAAGCATCACATGACTCAGATATTACATCCCATCGCCTGAAGGGCTGGTCCCTTCTGATTGGTTCAGAAACACACAGGCTTCCTTTTCAGACTGAAACTTCAACATAAAATACCCAAAATAGCCATTTCACTGGGTCTTTAAGGACTTTTTAATACGTCTATGACAAATTAAACGCTGGCCAAATTGTGAAATATTAGAGGCAGAAATTGTGAAAATAGCCGATCTACAATCTCCAATTTGTGTGAGCTTGTTGTGAAGTTGTAACACAAGCTACGTGGTTCAAGAGTTACAGTAATATTGGCCAAAATGTGAAGTGGCCTGATAGTGCCACCATGACGCCGATTTGAACATTTATGGCAGAGGTTCTTCCGTAATTGGCTTACAGTTCTACACCAATTGGTCTGACGATACCGGACATTAGCTGTTCACCCGGACAGATAGACAGAAGGAGAAACTGAGAGACGGACTGGAGCGAAAACTGTTTCCAGCCTTCAGCTGTCCGCCCTGGCAGAGACAAACCGTATTTATACTGAATTTCCTTCTTTTGAAAATACTTCACCCTATAACTTCTATACAGGTGTCTTCTCCTAAATACAAGTCCTGACAGATGGCCGTCAATCACCCTCTGTCACCAATCAATAGAAATACTGCATTTTAGTTGTATGCCGTTTTTACTTGGTTTACTTCATGGGCTGGTACGTTTTAGAAGCTGTTTCCAAAATAACAGAATATTTTTCCCTGGATTATTGATCTCTATGAAACAAGCTAATTTTGATAGAACATTCTCTACTATGGCCTTTGCCAAGACCAGTCGTTTAGTTCAGTTTTCAACCTGATGTCGCTATTTTGGCCTTGTCATTATAGGCAGAAATGTAAAATGTTTTCTTTTTAGGCTATGTCAGTTTTTCACTACATGTTATGAGCTTGTAGGTCGGCAAAGAAATGGAGCTTAAGGTGTCAAACTTTCTTTGTGGCATTAGTACATAATAAAGAGGCTATTTCATCACACGGATATGAATACATGTGTGCCTTGAGATTGTGATTTGCCTTGTCACTGCCTTGGGCATCCGAAGTTTGAGAAGCAGTTCTGTAACTCATGTGTTCCTATCACAGAGGGATATGGAAATAAAGCAAAGCTTCAGGCATACAGCTAGAAATCCTGCACTCCAGGGCGTCATGTTAGTTCAAACCTGACTCATTCAAAGTTAGTGCTGCACCGATAACATGTTTAAATGAATGCATGTATGTATGTGGCGATTCCAAGTATGAGCATTTTACAACAACGTTTGAATGTTATCTTAAATCTCCTGTATATTTAGCAAAATGTACCCCCTTGGAGTAGCATAAACTTATCATCCGTGAAGGCCAATTTGACATTTGAGACAAATGTCTGTTGTGTGTATCATAACATTTTAATTCAACTTGGAGTAGTTGAGAGGCAAGCCCTCATTTTCAATGTAGCCAAGCCCAAGACACAGACACAATAATCAAGAGAAATATGCATTCATATACACAGCAATATCTTACAATAAATTAATCAGAACAAAACAACTAAAACAAAAAAAACTAAAATATTAAAAAGAAAAACTAAACCGATAAACAAAAAAATTAAATAAAGCAGTTACTGCTTGAAAAGCTGCACATGCACATTGTGAGCTTGCAGATCTGCTATTTTCCCTTCTTCATAAAAGTTTTATTTCTTCGATTTTGGTTTTATTTATGCAGTTCTTTTTTTGTATTATCATTTATGAGAATCTTTTAAAATTTTACATGTAAATGTTTTATCTTTTGAAATAATATATTTTTTAAATGTATGAAATGGAAAAAAACAGATATTTACTCACGACCCGTAAAATAACATTCAGCGACCCACAAATGGATCCCGACCCACTGTTAGGGAAACACAGTCTTATAGAGTAAGACACAGCTCGGTGGTGTTTGAAGGAGCCTTTCGTCACACACTGATGATTCTGCCACAAGGAACAACCGTCTGAAGAGACGAGCAGCGAAGCATCAAGCAGAATAACTTGACACCCCCGTGGATGGAGAGCCGGGAGGTTAGTTTGACATTATTTAACTCGAAACTCCCATCAAAGCGCCACTCCGACGTGTAATGCAGAGAGGGTTGTGCGGACAGCCTTATAGCCCTCAGTGAATGTGAGCTTCCTTCTGTCCACATACTACGACGAGCGCTGTGTCAGAAAAGCACACATTCGACGCTCGCGGTGGCTCCGTGGTAAAGTCCCTGGCCACCACCACGGAGGTTGTGGGTTCGAATCCATAACGGTGCATTCCGGCTTTGTTCGGGTGTCTATACGAACACAATTGGCCTGTGTTCGGGGGAGGGAAGCTGGGCGGGGACGGGGATATTTGTCACTGCAGTACTCCTACAGGCTGGGGTGGCACCTGTCAGCAGGGAGTGTTGAGCAGGAGGAGGAGTAGTCCCTACATCCTCCCGGTGGGGGCTCCTCACTGGCAGGTGAGTCCGTAGGATACGACGGCAGTGACAACACAGAAACGTGCTTGGGGAGGAATGAATCGGCATAACGACCAAATTGGGGAGAAAAAGGGAGTAAAGAATAATTGGCTACTCTAAATTCACAGGAAAAATGTATAAATCACACGTTCCATCCCGACCAGGCACTGTTTCAGATGCTACGAGGTGGCTTCGGACACAGAGACCCAAGGGCAGTAGTTTCTATAAAGCTATACTTCTCCCTGACAGACATTGCTATGAACAGACAGGCCAGGAAAAAGTGAAATATATGTCTCCCAGTTCCAAAATACGTGTCGTGGACCATGGAGTTGCTATAGCCGTTCTTTCAACCTGCCAGTACAGCAGGGTTCCCCAATTAGTTGTCCCCAAGGGCCGAATTATGTCTAGGGTACCAAGCCGAGGGCCACAACATTGCAGGGGGCGACGGTGGCGTTCCTGCTACTCCAGCAACAGTTTTCGTCGTTGTCAGGTGAAAATCCGTTGTGTCCAAAAACCGTTCTTTTTTTAATTTATCATTTTAAAAATGATTTAAACTAGTGAAAACAGCCGATCTACAAGCACACAACGCCTCGCGGTGCGAGGCGTTGTGTGCTTGTAGATCTGCTGTTTTCACTACTTTTGTGCGACGGCCTTGTATGATTTGCAAAAGAACGTACACATTTGGAGATACGAGATTTCCACCCGACAACGACGATATACTAGTGCTGTTGCTGCTCTTATACCACCATTATTACTGGGGTCTGTGTGGGCCAGACAGTAGCCCCCCGCGCCTATTGGGGAACCCTGCAGTATGCAGTTTCACCTGGCGGGAGCACAACACGTCTCGAGTTACACATTATAGGTCTGCGCGACGCGATGACATAACTGACCTTATCAACGATAGTTGGCACACATCCCGACCTCAGTCCATTGACAGTGCTTGACATGCGATAATCATCCTAGTGATGTGTGGGAGGAATAATTGATGCTAATCCAATTCTTCTTCTTGACATCCCACCTCAGATTTTTTCGCGTGGTTCCCTCTGCTGTGGTGCCAAACCGAGCTGTTCAATATGCTCGGATATGATTTCAGGCTGCACGCAAAAACGTCAGTAGACATGAGGCTGAAATGTACAAGCTATTGTTTTGTGTACATGTTCATATACAGGAGATTTTCAGCCTAAGGACCCCCTAGATGAGAGAGGGAGAGGAAGCAGGGACCCCCACTACATATATAAAATTGTGTTGCAGGTCAAACATCGCATCGCGACACATTGTGAGCTTGTATGTCTGCTATTTTCAAATGGCCGAAATATAAATATAGGGCTGAAGTGGTTACTGTATGTTTTGTAATACTAATCTAAATCTACAAAGTAGCTGGCATCTAACGTTTTCAAATAATTGTAGTGGATTAAAAGTACAATATCTGCCTCTGAGATATATTTGAGTAGATGTAAAAGTACAGACAACTGGAAATAAGTAGTAAAGTAGTAAGCCTTGCCGAGCCATGAGACCCATAGGGAAGGAGCCTATCTCCTGTTCCTGTAGTGTGAGGCAGCTTGATGTACAAGTACTGTACACCCCCTGGACATGACACTAGCGTGTCCCAATCCAACATTTGGTGCTGAGTGCCAAGCAGGGACGCACTGGGTCCCTTTGGTCTTTGGTATGACCCGGCAGGGGATCGAACTCCGACCTCCCATTCTCAGGACAGACACTCTAACCACAAGGCCACTGAGCTGGTCTGGTATCGCCTCTAGGAAATACTCTAGTGAAGTCGAAATACAGCAAAACTGTACTTAGGTACAGTAGTTGAGTAAATGTACATGGTTACTTTACACCGCTGCCCACGTTTAACCCAAAGGAACTCCATCAGCATTCATCACTGTGCACTTTCTGCTCCTGCCAAGCGTAACACGCTGCACTGTGACCTGTGGAACGCTTGTAGGTCTGCTATTTTCAGCAAAGAAATTTGGTGTAGAGCGTAAAAAAAGGAGGGCGGCCAAGTACAGACCCCTGGGGTACTTCTTTCAAACCAAGTATATATAAGCTTTAAGCGGATAATTTAACTTAGAACTTTTTAATGTGCCTTCTACTTCAATGTGACACCCAGAGGTTTAAAGCCCTCGCCAGGACATTGGGTGACACCACTTTCCCCCCATATTTAAGTTTCAGATGAGCCAAAAGTATGGCTGTGTGTGGAGGCCTCTCCTTACCTCTCTGCCAGGTATGACAGATGATTCATTCTAATCAAAATATTCATGAGTTCAAGTGCTTCTCTCCCCGCGTTCCCCGTCCTCCATGTTTCTATTTCAGGTTGTCATTTCTTATCTTGGTGGTCGCGGGCGCCAGCCAGGCAGCAGCGCCTGTGAACTTTTGAGGGCTCCAACGTGAACTGTGAACCTGTGGCACCTACAGGTATCTATGCTGCAGTGAAAATGGAGCTCAAGCTGGTCTGGCCTTTTGACAATGAGAGGATGGGTTTTCTTTTGCCCCCGCTTTGCATATTTTTTTTGCATTTTTGCATGCATATTGCTTTCATTATGTCTGCCTGTGAGCTGCTTAAGAAGTCTCTTGGTTGAAGAAAAGAGAGATAGAGAAAAAAACTAAAACTGTTTGTGTGTCCAGCTTACTTAAGCCAGGTACACACCGCAAGATATTGAAGTGGTTGGGAAGTCATCGGATCTTTAAAGTATTTCACACTATACTCCTATGAATATGTTTCTTGAAATAAGCTGTCATATATCGTTGTGGTTTTCACTACACGATTGATCGCCGAGATGGGATCACACATTGCAGGACATTTCACAGCACTCATAGCCGAGTTGTAGACGAGAGCCACCCTTGGTGTGTGTGTGTGTTTTGCGCGTGTGTGCTAAAGCCGTGGGCCATATAATATCACCCCTTGGGCCAAACTTTGGACATGTCTGCCATAGACTATTAACCCAATAATGGTTCTCAAGGACACCCAAAAAGATTTTGACTGTGGACCCCCATCTAAAAATATTTTGTTCCAGGGATCCCCCCCAGAAGCGAACTTTAATATATAATAACAGTTAAAGTGGCTAATAATAATAATAATAATGTCTTTCCTGACATCACATTACAACAACGTTTCGGAAAACATTAAACATAAAAAATAATCCCTTGCAGGTCAAATTTCCTTCTCGTTTCCCTCCAGGTTCTGCTTCAACATCTTGAGAGATCAAACGCCTTCCTCTTTGTCATGTCCGTGATGTCCGGGTCGCTGCTCATGGCGGGTCACTGCAGCGCCGCAGGGATTAATAGATAGATGACAGCATGCAACGCTTATCTGTGCTGAGCCTGCTGGAGGCGGGAGGTGGGCTCAGGGCACTCAGGATTCTCAAAGTGGGCTCTGGTGGATGCCCAGCATGTCCTCAAGGGCAGTGGTGTGGTGTGAATAAAAAAAAAAATAGCAGATATACAAGCTCACAGGGTGGCACCTAGTGCTGTGCTGTGAGCTTGTAGATCTGCTATTTTTGAAATATATATATTTCAAAGCAAACTTTTGTAACTCAAATCTCTGCTTCTGGGGAGACCCTAGAACGACATATTTTGGCCAAATACATATCATTTCGGGGGTCCTTGACATGAAACTGTTTGGGAATCACTGACGTAGTCAAAATATTCAATAACATTTTCAAAAATAGCAGATCTACAAGCTCGCTTGTATATCTGTTGTTGCATAAAATAATGGTTAAAGTGGTTACAATCTAAAGTGACACAATTCCAGGTAATGGTTAACTCATTCACTGGCAAGGAAATATAGACAGCTAACCCCCAGCAATTTCCCGTTTTTCTTACCTTTTAAAGTTGTCGCAGCATATTTATCTCAAGTAAGATCCAGTCCGATCTCGAACACAGTCACACGCAGTCACGCACGCTATGCTTTGGCGTTGCCGAAAAAGAGATGCATGTTAATTACTCAAACCGATTCATTTTTACTGTACTTAAGTACAATATCAAAGTACTTTTACTTTACGTGAGTAGTTTCATTTTTGCGATACTTTATAGTTGTGCTCCGCTTTACGTTTGGTACTTTAAGTACAGTACATTTAGCTCCCAGTACTATTGTACTTTTACTCAAAAAGGGGATTTGTGTGTGTGTGAATTTCGCAGCGCTGCAAAAGCTTGTATAAATATACAGTAGGCCTACCATGGGTTTTCTAGAGACACAGAGCACTGAACCCAACAATGAGCACGGTGCACGGCCATGGTGCATTGGTGGCAGTGAGCTTTGGGTAATTGTATCTTCTTTATGCAAAAATGTCTAGAGAATGTGTTATGCATTTTGCAGCGCAGTACAGAGAAACAATTCTCTTCACGAGTGAGCTTGTTAAAACGCAACAGTTGTGTTATGTTATGTTCTGTGTCGATTTATTATCCCATTAAAACCG
The DNA here is from genome assembly GCF_963921795.1 of Nannobrachium achirus. Classification (NCBI taxonomy): domain Eukaryota; kingdom Metazoa; phylum Chordata; class Actinopteri; order Myctophiformes; family Myctophidae; genus Nannobrachium; species Nannobrachium achirus. The sequence goes on from NC_137821.1 coordinate 20,744,851, forward strand.
GGCAAGCATCTTGTGACATTTTTTACTTTTGCCTTGGCTATTCAAAAATAGCAGATCTTCAAGCTTGCAGTGGATCACTTCATACTGCACTGCAAGCTTGTACATCTGCTATTTTTGAACACTTTTGAAACATCTTGAAAGTATGAGAACTACTGATCTAGAAATCTTTGAAGAATCGGCGTCAGGTCTTCATGATTTAAAACTCTCTCTCTCTCTCTCCCTTTTCATTGCTTTGATGTTGTTTATAATCTTCTTCAGTAGACCACACCCCCCCCCCCCCCCTCTATCTCTCTCTCTCTGTCTCTCTCTGTACTTGTACTTATGTGGACTGGACTGACAAGGCTGTATTTTCAGAGTCTGAAACAGAAATGACCCTGTAACTACTTTGTTGTGCATATAGGAATAACACTACCATTATTGTGTAATAATATTTATGATCAATACTCACAAGCAGTAAGTACCACCTTGCAACTGGAAAGAAGGCGCAGCCTGTCACCTATACAGATGTAATAAAAAGCAATCAGTGTCCAAAAATAGTGGATAACCTTATGATTGCATTGTGTTAGAATTATACATTAAATGCTATTAGCTGAGTAATACATGATTACTCAGCTAATAGCCATCAGATTGTCATCACTGCCTGAATCCTGTCAAAGATGATCCATATCTCTTTTTCTTTGTTGGCATGCTTTCAAGCAAGCCATCTGTGAAGACACAATATCTTCAACTTGACAAGATAATGTGCTTTTAAAATAAAATAAATAAAATAACATTTGGCTACAGTTAGTCTCAGTCTAGAGTCCTAGCCAGTCGCACACACACAGCTACATAGATTCAAGATCAACCAAACGGACATGGAATTGCTGTTGTTTTGTTAGACCAATGTCTTAGTGTTTTTTGGGCAGTGTCATGGACAGCAGCTGCAGGGAGAGTAACCCCGGACAGCACCATCAGTCACAGATCCTTCAGCACCTTGGACAGCATCCATAGTTACAGCTACTTCAGGACCTTGGACAGCATCAGTAGTTACAGCTACTGTTCAGGACCTTGGACAGCATCAGTAGTTACAGCTACTGTTCAGAACCTTGGACAGCATCAGTAGTTACAGCTACTGTTCAGGACCTTGGACAGCAGCTACAGGTACTTCAGAACCATGGCCATCACACCATAGTCATATAGACCAGTGGTTCTCAACCTGTGGGTCGGGTCGGGTCGGGTCAGGACCCCCAGGGGGGTCCCCAAATTATTTGAGGGGTCCCCAGATGATTAACATAATGTGCAACATTGTTTTCTCATTCAACAGTAAACAATCCAACTTAAGGTTTAAGTATATGCACATTTCTTCAAGTTACAATTTAAGGACTTTTTAATAGTTCTAAAATGACAAATTAAACATTGGCCAAATTGTCAAATATTAGAGGCAGCAATTGTGAAAATAGCCGATCGCTGCGAGGCGTTGTGAGTATGTTTAACGACTATTTTCACAATAGAACCGTGTTATAGAAAATGTATAATGCCTCAACTCTTAGTGCTCGTCAGGGTGGGGTGGTCCCCTGTTAAAGTTATACCATGTAACTTTTTTTATAAAACAAATGTTAAAATTGTCCTAACTGTTAAATCGCTAAAGTTTTAGAACCCCCACTCCGTTAATTTCAGCTTCTAAAGCCTTCTCTTTATATGTTTTCTATGAGCCGTGAGGGGGGGGAGAATTTCGCGGCAAAATGACATCATCTGCATCATCTGTATACGTTGTGTATACGTTGACCAATCATATCGCGGATCATAAACACATGGTACACTACCGGCCAATCACAGCGCAGATCATACACTGCCGGGCTCTTCAGGAAGTACACTGGTCTAGGAGTCTAGCATGTAACTCCCCAACCGCTGCTCGTAGAGGAACACGAGAGACCTCGACGGACGCGGTGGTCTGAAGGCCCGGTCCGCGGCGAAAAGCGGACGAAAAAAGCAGACGCGACCGCGGTTTGCTCTACCGCTACTGACCACTAGTTGAGCAACTTACACAGTATAGCTTTAAAATATGATTATTTTGGGGGTCACGGCCTGAAAAGGTTGAGAACCACTGATATAGACAGCACACTCTGTGTTATGTTCAGGTCTCTCTCCCTCTCTCCCACACCTCATCCTAGAGGGTGGGTAGAGCAGTGCCAAAGACACATCGTTGCTCCAATCATCACCAAACTAGTCAAATACTGCACCCTGTTGAGGGATCTGCTATGGGAATTGTCACATTAAGGTGCCACAGGCCCACCGTTGCTCAACACTGTTGAGGGGTCTGCCATGAAAATGGATAAACAGATCACATATGGGGTGCAGCAGTGTTCAACACTTCATATGGCCATAACTTGGTGACCATTGCTCTGATCAGCAAAACATAGCATAGCACTGGATTTGAAGTAAGCGCAGTGGGCTGACAATATAGTTTTATTAAATGAGCAATTATCTTTTTTTCTTTTAATAAATTGATTAAATCACTTAGTTCAAATTACTATTGCACTCCTACCTCGAAGTATGGTGGAGTGGCATTATATTAATACTTTGAGTAAACAGCAAACAAACGCACGTTTAACTTTGTATGCATGTTCCACAAGGTTGGTTATTAAGGTCAATGTTATTAACCACACTGTGTTTCAAATGCAAATAGGAAGTGACAGTTCCTAAATGAAGACACAGTGTGTTCTCAACTCAATGCTAACGACGCAACGTGTAATTTAAGCTCAAGTGCAACCGCCTCAGTCCTACAATCAACGGGCTATCTTATTTTATTCTTATTAAAAATAAATTTCCAAAACATGGTACAGGACAGTATGTCCATTGTTGAAAACAGTTATTTTATTAGCATGAGTTCATAATTACATATCATTAAACTCATGAGCATGTTCTTCTGTAGTTCTTAAATCTAATAAAATACATTTCAGAGCTTTTAGCATAATGCATTTTATTTTATTTTATTCCATATGCCAGCATCCATCCAAGAAAATGACAAAACATTTGCTTTGTTGACATCACCAATGTCATTTTATCGTTTGCCATTTCCAGGAAAATGGAATATAGATTTTCATGATTCAGTGGGCGCTCGGGAATTCCAGCCAATTAAATCAGGTTGGAGTTAGAAATGTAACAGACCTTACGGCAGTCCTGCCATAGAGTGGTAACAGATTAGGTTGGTGGAGTTGTCAGTCCGCAGATGCATTTATTTCTCTTTTCCCAAAAATTGCTTTAGGTTATGTCTAGGGGTTTAAGTACGCAAACAAAAACGAGCACACTCGATCCATAGAAATGCAATTTGCTGGAAAAATGATAACCAGCACTTCAAAGTCCTTCTGGTAATTGTTTTAATTGACGTGTACTTTCTGCGTACTTTGACGCATACTTTTGGTACTTGCCGTGTTTCGGTATGCTACCCATTCAAACCAGAAAAGCATCTGTGTTTTAGCTATTTAGCCTATTGGTTCTTCTTTGGCTATTCAAAAATAGCAGATCTACAAGCTCATTTGCCTGGTTAATAAACCAGACTGCACTCAACACAACCCCCTGGCACCGCCAGGCAACAACTAACAAGCTCATAGCTCGCCACTTCTTGCCGCGCTATGAGCTTGTACACATTTTTGTACAAACTCTTGCACATTTTGTTTTAACTTTTTTGAAAATCTTTGAATATCTAAATTGTTTAAAGTAATGTACTACTTCCAAAGTAGCGAAACTAGGCAATCTACAAGCTCGCCACGTGTTGCGTTGTGACGCACAGTGAGCTTGTAGATCAAGAAATTGTTCTTTGTTACTGTCTACCGCGTGCAATAAGTCCAGCCTCGATGCTGTGTTTCATCAAACCAAAGAAGCCAACATCGCCCTGAATACCATTTCATCAGGATTTTAAGTGTCAGAAGTGTGTTAGTGTGACCTACAGCCCTAAATAAAGAAACACACTAACCAGCTTTAATTTAGTGTCATCTCTTTGTAGTAATTGCTTTCTCGCCCTCCCTCCTGATCTCATTTAGATGTAAAAAACTAATTCTTCTCAGTTTTTTATGCAATAATGCTTTTTGTGTGTACAGTATTAACTTCAAACGGAGAGCTGCTCTCTTTGAAGTCAGGCCGTCCCATATATGTTGAGATGTGTTGGGCAAGAGGAGAGAAGTAATTTGCTGGGGGTTATTTTAGGGTAGTAAGTTGTTGGCGTGGCCCGAGACGGTTTTGGAATGAAGTGCAGAGGGTCTTCCTCTGGAGAAATCCTCAATGTCTCAGTCTCAGCGAAGAGATGGATGGAGTACGGACAGGGGTCCATTTGAACCCGTTAAAGGAGTAGTTCACCCCCAAAATGACTTGTTTTTCTATTGATTACTCATGCCATGGAGACTTCAGTTCAATAATATTTTTGTTGTATTTGTTGCATTCCTAAGACAATAATGTTATTACAATAAATGTACCCCATGATTCCGGATGGGATGCATTGGGTACCCATGAGTAATCAATAGGCTCTATGCATATACGCCATTTTGTTCTACTTCCGGGTGTCTTTCGACTTCCTTCACAGGTGTTACTGATGATACTAATGAAGGGTCTGTTTGATTTATTGTACAGTGGTTCTTTAATTTCAAGGACCCCCATAACTCTGTACAAATGGAATCAACAAATGGAATCAAATGGACCCTTGTTGGTCTATTTGCTTCCATTTGTACACTGTCAGAGTTACACACCTGTATGGGGACATTTGGAACCCACTCAAGGACACTTTGAGACCCACTGGTGTAGCAGAGTGTTTCCAGTGAGCCAACATGCGCAATATCAGCACCCTGACTCTGTTTGACCAGAATGGAACAGACCCTTCATTAGTATCATCGGTAACACCTGTGAAGGAAGTCGAAAGACACCCGGAAGTAGAACAAAATGGCGTATATGCATAAAGCCTATTGGGGAAAAAAAGGAATTTTGTGGGTGAACTACTCCTTTAAACCTGGAATTATGTTATACTTTAGCTATTGAAAAACACTAGATATACAAGCTTGTATATCTAGATTTTTGCAAATCTTTGACTATATATTTTTCAAAGCAAACTTTTGTAACTCAAATCTCTGCTTCTGGGGGTCCCTGGAACAAAATATTTTGCGATGGGGGTCCGCGGCCAAATACGTGTAATTTTGGGGGTCCATTGTTCATGAAAAAGTTTGGGAACCACTGATTTTAGAAGAAATGTATCGAATCGGGTCAAAATATTCAATGACTATTGCACCACATTTTCAATTATTTTCAGAATAGCAGATCTACAAGCTCACAGTGCGGCACTTGGTATATCTGCTATTTTTCAATATCTAAAGCATAAAATAATGGTTAAATCGGTTCAAGCCTAACGCGACACAGATGCGTTCCAGGTCTTAATAGGTCAAATCCGGGCTCTAGTATAACGTCACTGTCGGGCAGAAACCTCGTATCTCCAAGTTTCACATTTGTATGAAGCCCTGCTTCATCATACAAGGCTGTTGCACAAAAGTAGTGAAAACAGCCGATCTGCAAGCACACACCGCCTCGAGGCAAGAGGCGTTGTGTGCTTGTAGATCTGCTGTTTTCACTAGTTTAGTTCATTTTTAAAATGATAAATACAAAACGAACAGTCTTGGACATACAAGGTTTCCACCCGACAACGACGATATATATATACGTATTACACAAAGTGCATTTTTGTGATTCTATGTCCTACTATGCAGGCACGTGCACACATAGACATTAAAGGGGGCTTGAGCCCCTGCCCCTTTATATGTCTGTAAAAAGTGCCCTCTCCAGACCATGAATGCAGTTTCTACTATGGTTAAAGACGGGGTGCCACGATTCCATGATTGTACTTTCACTTGTTTTTGAGCGGTGCTCCTGGAAGGAGCTGCTGTATAAGCACCAACATCTGGCTTTGTCCGGGCTCAGAAGCGTGACCTACATCTGGCCTACATCTTGACACAAAGCGCTCAAAGTATGTTGTATGCCCAGGGTCACATTGGCCAAGCTTTGTGGGACGCTTAATGAAATTAACTCAAAAATAGCACCGCTCACTTCACACTATGTGTGATTTTCGTGTTACCTGTGAACCGTGCTGTAATATTGCAATGTTATTGCCCTACTATGAAGCTTCAGTATGAAACATCCATAAATGTGGGCAGCTCCTCCATCACATTCACAGCGTCTGTCAGGCGACGTTGATTCAGTCAATACGGAGTAAACGGGTTAAAGATTACAGGCATAATGTTCGGCTAATTCAAATTTGATGTATTTTCCTTCCTTTATAGATCGTGTAGGCAGAAACCTAAATGTCTTTCTCCTCATTAAACCCCACCACCGGACAACTGGGACATGTGGAATGGGTCTTTAAATTATGTTAAATGCTAAATCCTGTTCCTTATCAACTAAAGTAAATGCCTTTGAGTCAGCAGTTTCCCATCCTTTTCTCAATCAGGGCACTCTTAACAGCCAAAGGGCTACCGACCTGGACCCCCATTTGAAAAGATACGCCGGGGACCCCAAGTAGAGACGTTTTAGGGCTCTGGCAGTGATTATCAGGACCCCCAGTTTGACATTCATTAGGCTACGGACCCCCATTTAATCACATTGATGTCCCTGGGACCCCAATTTATAATGTAAATTCAATATGAATGTAACTCTGCAAGTGTACAAATGCAGGACCCTGCGGGTCCCCAGACCCCACTTTGAGAACCAATGTGTTAAATCAGCTCCCCAAACAGTGGGTTGGGATCTTATTTCAAAAGATTTAAAAAAAAAAGGTTTAAACAAAGAAATCACAACTTTTCAATTCCAAAATGTTTCAAAAGTAGTCAATAGCAGATCCACAAGCTCACAACATGACGCGTTGAGCTTGTAGATCTGCTATTTTCACTAGTTTGGGTACCCCTGCAAACAGCTAATTTGAGCTAAAAACGGGTCTTGAGCTAAAAAGCTTTTGTAACCACTGCTAGATCCATGTTCTTTTTAAACCCCAGGCTTTGTTCTCCTTTGTATTTCTTTCTCGCACACTATTTGTATTTGTAACTTTTTGTAGCTGCCATAGTGTGAACGCAGCATTATAGTATTAACTTAGTTTGTAGTACGTCTTATGTGCCTGACTGGCATGGCAGCTGGTGATAAAGCCATGCTGGCAGTCACAGTCACAGGCAGACAGGGGGGGGGGGGGCTGTGCAGAGGACCAGGGGTGTCGCTTCCAAATTCTGGGCCCTGGGTACAAGGATTCACTGCAGGCCCCCCATGAATGTTCTTCATAGGGGGAATTGGGAACGTATTTATTATGCATTATTTTGTGCTTTAACTATTGAAAAATAGCTGATATACAAGCTCACAGCACGGCACTGAGTGAGGCGCTGTGAGCTTGTACTGTAGATCTGCTGAAAAGTCTTGAAAATGAGTCTTTGAATTTCAAATCCTTCTATTGTGTCTATGTCAGAGGTGCTCAAACTTTTTCATGTGAAGGACCACAAAGTTATATATATATATATATGTATTTGGCCACGGACCCCCATCTCAAAATATTTTGTTCCAGGGACCCCCCAGAAGCAACATTTGAGTTACAAATGTTCGCTTAAAAAATACATATATTAAAAGATTTGCACACATTTTCACGACTTTTCAAAAATAGCAGATCTACAAGCTCGCAGCGCGGCACTCGGTGTGAGCTTAATATATCTACTATTTTTCAATAGCTAAAGTATAAAATAATTAAGGCCCCTCCACCTTGGGCCCTGGTAACTCAGTCATACTCCCCCCCCCCCCCCCCCCCCTGTGACACCCCTGGGGCCTGGTCACAGTCACAGGCAGACAGGGGGGGGGGCTGTGCAGAGGACCACTGATTCAGCAGATGGAACCCACCTTCTGGAAATAGACACCAGTGTCTGGAAACACACATGCTATAGAGTGCACGCCTGTACGCCCGTGCACACGCTATTACCTGCTGCGTAGGTGGGAATGACAACTGGCGCGCCATCAGGAATGCTTGAGGCTATATAACATACCGTCGCTGTCGGGCAGAAAACCTCTTATCTCCACATTTAAACTCTTCGTTTTTTTGGTGAATTAAAGCCCTATTCGATCACACCACAGCGTCACACAAAAGCCTCAAAAGTAGCAGATCGGCAAGCTCGAAACGCGACGCGAAGCAACGCGCTTCAAGCTTGTAGATCTGCTACTTTTGCTACTTTGGAATTTGAATCCTGAAAAGTAACAGCTTTGGTCAAATGAGGTTTCCAGCCGACAGAGACGATATACATGTCTACCGTGTATGTGTTTCTGTACATGCAATATATTATTCAGATATCATGTATATACAGTGCACACACACAGGCACGCACACACACACATTTGCACCCATGCAGACACCAATTTGTGCAGAAATAGTCTTTTTTAATGCGTTCAACTGAACAGTTGGCCCGCAGCAGTAGGGGCTGATACAAGACAATAAATCATCTCGTGACATTTTACCTGAACATTACAATGCGTACTGCAGTGCTCATGAACTCATAGCTTTTTTACAACATGTTTATCTCTCCCTTGCTCGACAAATGGAAGGGGAATGATAATGGCCTGTCTCCTCTCTCTCTCTCTCTCTCTCTCTCTCTCTCTCTTGGAATGCTGGAGGAATGTACAGAGCCAGGTGGGATTGGGTTGCATTCGTTTGCTTCCCCGCGGCCACCCAGGGTTTTACATATAGTTTCTCCATCAGTGTTTCTTTTTTTCCATGACAGGAGGAACCTCACATGCATATTTGTGCCAGGGAGTGGCAGCCCCCAACACAACATTGTGTTGTTGAATTGGTTGAAATTGGTTAAAATATATGTCTTGAGGATATAGAATTACCCTCTGAATTGGGAAATGCCCATGCACAAAAGTACTAATAGTAAAGTAAAAATAAAATTGCTTCTATACTTTTTGTATACTGTAGTAGTCTCTGTCTCTTTCTGGGTGGAAACCTTGTATGACCAAAACCTTTACTTTTTACAATGCATCATTTAAATCGTCTATTTTCAAATGGACAAATGTATGTACAGCATATAGGGATGTTGAAGTGGTTTGAATATGTTTTGTAAAAAAAAAAAAAGGCAAAATCCACAACTAGTAACTAAAGGTTTTAAATAATTGTAGTCTAGTCAACATTTGCTTCAAAATCGTACTTAAGCACAGTACTTGAGTAAATGTACTTAGTTACTTAAGTTTACACCACCGGTGGCTTAGGAGGGTAGAGCATCCGTTTTGGAATCGGTAGGTTCCCTGTTCGATCCCCGTGGCTCCTCCTGGGTTAGTGTCGAAGTGTCCTTGAGCAAGACACTGAACCCCTAATTGCTCCCGATGACGGCGATGAGCAGGTTGCCACCACCATCGGTGTATGTTGGGTGAATGTTAACGTACATTGTAAAGCACTAAATAAATGCACCATTTACCATTAAGACAGATGCCTTCTAAATCTGTAGTTCTCACGCTTTCACGATTTTTCTAAAATAGGCTTGTAGATCGGCTATTTTTGAATAGCCAGCGCTAAGATATAAAATTACACATGCTTTCCCAGTTTTAATGGGTTAGACATACTGTATTGGCACCTACTGTATAGGGAATTACATCTTATACAAACAGTGTGGTGTTACAGTAGTCTACCTCACACACCATGAATGTTCTCATGTTTATGACTAGTCTCCTAGTACAGGGGTTTTCAAAGTGGGTGACGGGGCAGATAATTTGACAATATTTGGAATTTATTTGGACACACAAAAATATTTAGTATCATTTTAAACTTGAAGTACAAAGTTAATTTCAGTCAGTTCTAACCAAAATGGCTATTATCTCAACGTTTTCCTCGCAACATAATCACTAAGATATCGTCACTGTCAGGCAGAAACCTCGTATCTCCAAGTTTCAAATGTGTACGTCTTTTGGTAAAGCAAAGCCCTGCTTCATCATACAAGACTGTCGCACAAAACTAGTGAAAACAGCCGATCTGCAAGCACACAACGCCTCGCGATGTGTGCATATTATAGATGATAAATACGAAACGAACGGTTTTGGACATACAAGGTTTCCACCCGACAACGACGATATGCTATAAGGTGCTGGGAGTGAAAATTATATGTAGGGGTGCCTCGGATTTAAAAAAAAATATTCATGGGGTGCCCTGAGACAAAAAAGTTTGGGAACCCCTGTCCTAGTAAATGCAGGGTTTTACACTGTTGCAGCCACATGAGGTCAAAAAGCTGCATCTGGCATTAACGTTATGCATCTATGTGAGTTGTTGTAAAGGCGAGGATTTTCCAAATAACTTCAGCTAAATGACAACAACTGGCCTAATGTGTGAATGTCACGGTTGAGAATTTCTGCCTCATTCACAGTTTTTAGTTTTTGTAGGTTTTGTATTTCTGTGTATTACTGTACGTTTCCCGGTCTAGTTCCTGTGTGCCCCAGCTGTTTCTCATTTTGTTGAGTGCCAGGCGGAAACCTTTTATCTCTGGTGTTTTCTTTCTCTTCTTTCTTTCTTTCTTTCTTTCTTTCTTTCTTTCTTTCTTTCTTTCTTTCTTTCTTTCATTAATGCCCTACTTTATTATACTCCCAGTGACTTCTTGTGTTAGCTTGCCATGTGTGAGAGATCCTGTATTTGTTCGGCTGTGTCTTCTGCATTAAAACACTGAAAGACCTGGCCGGGTTGCTTATGAAAAAAGGCTTTGCAACATTTATACCACACTGTTGAAAGCTTGTCTGGGTTGACACTTTAAGACAGACAACAACAACAAAAACACTTCCGTACTGAGATGCAATAACAATGCTATTTGTCTTTCCCCCATAATAGCCATAGCATATTCTCTGTTACCGAATGTAAGTCTTTTTTTCATGAAAATAATTATAAATGAGCCAGCTGTACTGTGGCTTCCAAACGTAATCAGCTCGAGACCCACTGGAGTAATTTATTGTCTCCCTGCAGCCCAAATGTATGAATTAATCTCTTAAAAAGAGTGAAATAATAATAACATTTTAAAACGAGTGGTCAATATATTACCGGGAACACAGACCCTAAATGTATACTAGTAGTGGACTCCTAGTGCCGTAGTGTCTATGGCAGGGGTCTTCAGTTCTATACATTTTGTATTTTTACATTAACCCATTGAACCCTCACATACCTATTCTGGGGGGAACATTAGCCGAAAATAGCAGATCTACAAACTCACAACATGTCGCACATGCATGCGTTGTGAACTTGCAGATCTGCTATTTTTGGCGAAGAGGTCTGGTGTACAGGGGAAAAAAAGAGCAGACCAATAAACGAGCCAAAGGTCAAGCTTACAAAGTCTAGAGGGTTTAAGTGGTTAAATGTATGAGAACACACACATTTAACATGAATCCTAGTGGGGGTCCCTACTACCATCACTCTCTCAGCTAAGGGGTCCTTAAAACATTGAAGGCCCCTGGTCCATGCCAATGTGCTACATATTTTATAATGATAGCCTGCATGAAATATTTAAATCGGTGTCCTACCAATTCTGAAGAAATTCTGGAGACTAGTGTCAAGTCAGGCATCGATGCAGCATGGTCTCCAAGTCTATTATGTTTTAGTTCTTCTCCCTCCATATATATGTATTTGTTTAATCAAAGATTTGCCATGGACATGGACAAGTCTTGCCTTGGTCCAAGGACACATTTTGTCCATGCAGAGACATTGATGAGCCCTGCTCATGTCATGGACCACAGAGAGCTTGAGTTGAGAAAGGAACATTTCATGCAATTTCATGCCTGCTGTTGAATAATTCATCCTGGTTAGGCTGTCCTTGATCCTTCACCTGTCCTTCTCTCCTTGTGTATTTCTGCAACCAAGGTCTTTGATTATCATCTCTGCCGGGTGGAAACCTCATCTGTGCAAAAACTTTTGCAAAATTACTTTTCACGATTGAAATTCAGAAACAGCAAAAGTAGCAGATGTGCAAGCTCGAAACGCAATGTTTTTTACCCTTTTCTCATTAGTTGTTAGTTGCCAATCAGGGGTCATCCATATATCCATACATGGACAAATGTGTCCGTTGCAAGACGTGGGGACTTTTCGTCCATGCCTTATTACCTAAACTTCTTTGCCTTGGCACATTGTGAATCCAACTAGTACTAGTGGTTCTCATCATTTGGACCACCATAACTCTGAGAGTGTACAAATGTTTGTGCACTCTCAGAGTTACCTGTTATGGTCATCCAGGGCAATCTCTTTAACTGTTTATATTATTGCTCATTTTGTATGTTGGTGGCACAAATTGCAAGCCCCATGATGACCCCTGATGCAATTGATTCCTCCTCACACAGATTAAAATGTTGTCACTGGTGTTGTAACCCACCAGTGAGGAGCCCCCACCGGGGGTATTTTAACACGCTAACTCTAAATTGTTCAAACAATTGAATGTCCTCGATATGCAATAATACGCAGCAGATAGGGTCGTGGCCGATTGTTTGCCAGGCAGATCCTCTGTTTCTGTAGCTATTTCAGTTTCCTGTTCATTCTTGCGTGTTCTAAAAAACCTTTTCGTGCGAGTACTGGAGGAATAAAACTTTGTTGTCACTTCAACTTTGTGCCTGTCTTCCCTGCATTTGGGTTGCACTAGCTTTGAAAACACATGACACTCTGGCTTGTTTGAGGCTCCGTGTTACTTTATCTTCAGTCTCTTGGTACAGAGCTGGTATAAAGCATGATTTATGTATGGCAGCCTGCACACAATGCTTGTCGTGTCTCGAACTGGAAATGGCAATTTACAAACTCACTGATGGCATCGGAGTGCAACACGTTGTGAGCTTGTAGATCTGCTATTGTCAGTGTGAGACATCGGTGGGCAACTGTAAGGGTATGAAGGAGGTTTGAAGTATGAGCATGGGTTTATACTTTGCAATGCAGGAGGGGAAGCCATTCCAATGCCCAGGTCCCATGCCACCATTTTGTCGCTTACGTTGTTTATTAATCATCTTGTTGAGTGCCAAATAACAGCTTTTCTGGTGATGTGATCATTAGCCTACTTCCCAGTTTAGTGCATAAAAAACCCAAATAATCACAAAAAATGGTAAAAATCGCCTAAACTGTATCACAACAACTCCTCCCCAATACCCCCTATTGATATATTTTTTCTAACATTTGCATTTTTACAATCTTCAAGATGTATAGTAAACAAATGTTGATGGTCCCCACTTGAAGTCTTGAACTATTGACACATATATGTTTATTCTGGCATATTGGTTACTATAGTGTATTTGGGTCAGTGACGTGACGCCCCAAAAAACATGTTTTTTAAAAAACTTTAAATAGCAGGCATAAAAATTATTTACTTTTGTTCTACTCACTCTCAACTTTATGGAAACACATTTTGTTTTTAGATATTTTATTGGAATCAGACTTTATTGAGCAGTTTGTTGTACTTGTGCCTAAAACCGTCATCTGGTGTGACATGACAATAATTGTTCATAAAATGAAAATGGAGTACACCTTTCTTAAGTTACTCACTTTATCAAAGTCCTTTATCATAACTAACCTGTGATCCACTATAGTTTTGTGAAAATTAATTGAATCTGTATATTTTTTTCATAATCAACACTCTGTGTGAGGCCCATGTTGTCGATCTTTCAACATATTTTAATTTTATTCTGACAAAAACTTTCTTTAAAATTACACAAATATTTGTGACTCTTCCTGATACTATTTTCTATGTAAACCATACAAATTTTTTCGGTTTCATCATTAATAAAGGTATGATTTCTCACTATTTGGAATGTCACACCAGATGACTTAGTGTCACACCAGATGACCATATCTTCATGTGTCAAAGCAAACTGTGTTTTAACCTACCTATTAGTGAGTACTGAACTTTACTGATTGATTAAACAATTACCCAGGAAAAACAGCAACAGTAAAATTGCTTTAACATTAAATAACATGGCCTTAATATTTCTGAACAGGATAGTATTGTTGGGCCTTAACATAGGATAACAAAGAATTGTAGTAGTAGATGGATGATGAGGATGTGCACAGGAATGCTACGCACACCTAAGTCTTCTGCCGGCCCACGGCAGAAGGATCTTAAAGAGACAATAAGGTGCATAGCCACACTGGGAGCCAAGGCAACATTTTATTAACACCAATTATTGGAAACAACTCAGCATTCAGGTGTATTACTTTTTTCCGAAGTCTCCTGAACTTGAACACAGCTTTTGAGTTGAACAAATGTATTTACGAATCATGTCGTTACACCACATCTCCACTAGCTAAAGAGTGCTGGGTTGTGCAACTCCGAAAATAGCTGATCTACAAGCTCTCGCAGCACAATGCGTTGAGAGCTTGTAGATCAGCTATTTTCGCTATGTTTGTCTCGGGTCCTACCTTACCTCATTGTCCAGTCCAGTGAGTGAAAGTACAAAAGTATTAGATTAGATTAGAATAGACATTTAGACTGCATTGTACATCAGCAGTCACATTTGGTGAGGGTATAGACATTTAGACTGTATTGTACATCAGCCAGTCACATTTGGTGAGGGTAGCAAACCGTTTGCCCTGTTGCGGTTCTGCTATGCCACAGACAACTTCCTGCTCTTTGTAGAAAATGCAGTCTCGCCCCTTTGGCCAGACAAAACCATTTTTCATTTTTCCAAGTTGATTCATGCAGTTTATCTCTAGCCCCTCCTTATTAATGGTAACAATCTGCCCCACATATGGCTTTCCCTCATATTTGATTATGACAAACTGTCCTTGTGTGTATTCATCTGAGGAGGTGTCTGAATCCTCAGCTTGGGCCTCTCCAATAGATGCACTTGTGTCCAGCACCTGAGTAGAAGACCTTCAGGAGGAGACATTTAAATGTAATTTATTTGTCTGGTAGATTGTTTTTAGTAGTAAAATGTAATTACTAGCAAGTCCTCAAGTTTGCCAAGTATGTTATACTCACTGAGCTCCGGAAGCTGTTTTGGGCCTGCAGCTGACCTGGGAAGGGGGCAGTTCCGCAGATGGGCCACCACTTAGTTAAAGAGATCCCTGACTAATACGACAAATATGTCTTAATACATTATAATTGTCCTCTATAACTACAATGTAAAATTAAAAACATCTTCAATATTTTATTTCTTCTAGAAATAGCTATTCTTTCACTCAGTAGGGGAAATGCCTGTCGCAAGTTGATGATGTCATAAATGTCATGTGTCATTTTTATGGCATGCATGTGCAAAAAAACAAAACACAAACACATTTGAAATATTGATTTGATGCTCATATTAACCATAGGAAGTATTAAGTTTGTTTTTATTTTCACATGCATGCCATAAATTCCATAGGGATAGATCACACTTGACATTTATGACATCATCAACTTGCGACGGGCATTTCCCCTATTGAGTGAAAGATTAGCTATTTCTAGAAGAAATAAATAATTGAGGTGTTTTTAATTTTACATTGTAGTTATAGAGGACAATTATAATGTATTAAGGCATATTTGTCGCATTAGTCAGGGATCACTTTAAGGAAGAAAAGGAATGAATGGATGACATAAGTTACTTTATTGTCATTAAACAGGTACAATTACAGGTATCATAAAATTGGCAAAGAGAATGATTTAGTTATACTTACTCATCACTTGTCTTGTCACCTGGCACCTCAGCCCTGGAGACTTGGTCGAACTGTAATTTCCGTGGGTTGTGACAGGTGCAGATCTGAGGAAACTGGCAGAAACAACTCAGGTCTCTGTAAACTATCTTTCCCGGGAAGATAGAAAGAACCTGGTGCGTAGTGCTGATGCCAGTCACTGGACGCACTGATGGAGGGACCATTTCATCCATGTTGGATATCTTCTCTTCTTCGATCCACATGACAGTGACTTTTTCAGAGGACTTCTGTAAATACTCACACAGATCCCTCGGTGTTTGTAGGTCACTGCCTCCGAGGACATACATGTCTGCCTTACGCTTCAGCACCCCTCCCACACCATCAGGTGCGCCCTTTCCATGGGAACGCTCTGAAAAGTTCCAGGTGACCCTCTTGAATCCCCATGTATAAGGAATGCTGCTCATGAGGAAGCAGTTTGTGCGATTCCGGTTACCACCCATTTTCTGTTGTCAAGTGTCTTATATTAACTGCTTATAACGGATAGTTATTATAAAGTGTTACCACAATATAAGGTTTAGGTTTCTGTGAAGGGGTTTCTGCTCTGTCTGATGAATTTGCTGTATCACCGAATGAAGCTAAATTAAATTATGTAAAAATGTTTAAAACGTTGTTTTAAACATGTTAAAATGTTTTAAATGGACAAAAGAAACATGGGACTTGTTATTTATTGTTATGTCTGTAGGAAAATACAGTATATATCATCTGGTGTGACAATCAAGTCATCTGGCGTGACAAGCAGATATGTCAGACCAGATGACGAAGTGTCACACCAGATGACGTTTTCTGCATTTAGGACTACCTTGAGGCTACCAGGTACACATTAGCATGCTAACAACATGCTAGCTATAACAAAACAACCTAGATTTACATGTAATTATGACCAAAGTTTCAAATAACTTTTGCTTTATTAATGAAAAAGGTGTCACACCAGATGACATCCAGAAGTGCCACACTTGTCAAAGTTTCAACAAGATGGCATTTCATGAAAATGTTAAAATCATAACTCACCTCAGACACCTGTCTTGCAGTTGTGCTGGGAGTGCTGAATAGCCTTACAGAAGAAGGACCTCTCTAGCCCAGTAGGTGTCCAAATTATTGCCTGTTTAATTTTTCCAAACTAGTGTCACACCAGATGATTTTGGTTTGGGGGACAAAATCTTTTTGATCAGAAATGACTGAAAACATTATGCTTGGACTTTGAAAAGATATAGGCTCACAAATAGACATTTTTTTTTGCCTAAATTCATTTTTAAATGAATTTTAGCAATTCTTTTTCTTAGTTTTATTCAAGTTCCCACTTTGAGAAACAAGGTCGGGACAGTCACACCAGATGACATTTACCATGTTTGGTTGAAGATTCTGAAGAAATGAGGAATGAAATGTTTTAATCTTGAGTAAGTTCACATAAAGCTTAATGTCCTGCACAATATTCAGAAGGTTTTTGACAAATATATTTTTCATTTATACATGTTTGACACCGAGGACAGCGAAAACGCTATGTCACGTCACCCACCCATTTCCACAAATGCAAAAAAGAGCATCTTTCTTCTTTCCTGTCTAATAGTCAGCTGATGTGTACAGTATGTACAGTACGTCTATAACTGAGTCAAAGTCCTGGTAAACTGTTGATGACTGTATCGTGGTTCTCCTGTGTCTCTGTGTGTTTGGCAGCATGGTTACAGGGCTGGAGGACGTTGATGTGTCGACAGGCTGAAGGCGCAGGAGAACGATGGACGCTGAGAACAGAAAACCTGAGGTTGGGAAGATCTCACTCCATCCAGGAGCAACAGGTTCATCGTCAAAAGCCCCTGCAGTATGGGCCGTGATGGGGATGAAGTGCAGGTCTGTTGGAATTGGAAGATGACTTTCTCATCGTTGTTGTCGGGTGGAAACCTTGTATGTCCAAAACCGTTTGTTTTGTATTCATCATTTTAAAAATGATTTAATATAGTGAAAATAGCTTCATGATTGTAGATTTGCTATTTTTACTAGTTTCGTAGGACAGTCTTGAATGATGAAGTGGAAAAAAAAAACATACACATTTGAAAGAGAGAGAGAGAGAGAGAGAGAGAGAGAGAGAGAGAGAGAGAGAGAGAGAGAGAGAGAGAGAGAGAGAGAGAGAGAGACTGTCAGTGACTGTACTACCTGCTCAACTCCCTGGCTTGTCACTCACTTTTCTGTGCCCTTCTCACACACCACACACATCTTCCCCCGCTGTGGTGTATTATAAAAGTTTGATTCATCCTTGTAACATCTATCAGGTCAGTGGAACCTTCAGGCCATGAAATCTCTCTCAGTGAGACGACTGGAAATCAAAGGCACTCTTGTGTCAATCACATCTCCTCACAGGCAGTGGTGGACAATACCAAAGTACAGTGGTGTAAAGTAACTAAGTACATTTACGAGTTATTTGTACTTTACTTGAGTTATGGCAATTCCCAATACTTTCACTTCTACTCCACTACATCTCAGATCCAAATGTTGTACTTTTACTCCACTACATTTATTTGAAAACTTTAGTTATTAGTTACTTTGCAGATGTACATTATTATATTATAAAACATACATTAATCCACTTTAGCCCTATTTTATACCTTGACTATTTGAAAATAGCCGATCTACAAGCTCACAACGTCGCATCGCGTCGCATTGTGAGCTATTTTCTGCTTTCTGCTATCTGCTATTTTCAAACATTTTGTACTTTCACTTTTGGTACTTTAAGTACATTTTGATGCCGACACTTTTGTACTTTTATTCAAGCACATTTTGAATTCCATTTTGAATTCCATACTTCTACTTATAACAGAGTCAATGCCTACATTACAGATTTCTACATTACAGTATTGATATTTTTACTCAAGTAAAGAATGTGAATACTTTTTCCACCCCTGCCAAAGTACAGTTGCTTGAGCACTGTACTTCAGTAAATGTTATCTCCTTGTTATCTATACCCATATTCTGTACTTGAGTATTTGCATGTTTGGATACTCATGACTTTAACTCCACTACTATCTGAATGAATGTCCTTCATCATTTAATAGTATCAAACTAAACTAGCTGATCTACAAGCTCACAAGGTGTGTTGTGAGTTTGTAGATTGGCTATTTTTACTAGTTTAACATGTTTTATTCTTAAGGTTTTCGTGTTTTTTCGTTCTCTGACTTCAATCTCACCCCAAAAACATTTAACATTCCCTGGATTTTCTGTGATCTGGGGTTTTCTGAATAATTATGCTCAGAAAAGTGCTGTGATTTGCCTGTTGGACTTTGATGTCACAGACCATTAATCCCGCCGCCTCCTCTCCTTCCAGCCCCTCCCCTCTCCTTATAGGGAAGGGCTGAGTAGAGGCGATGACTGACGGGGGAAACAATAGCAACATCCGTAGGCAAATATTTATTCTTAGATCAATCTCAGAAAATTTGAATATGTTGTAAAAAAGCATTGCAGATTCCAAATCATAACTGACTTCGGAAACTTCCCACTAGACTTCAAGCAACTCTGACTTCAGAAGGTTGACATTTGTCTAATATAAATCCTTGTTTTGCGTGGTCTTGTTTAATATTGTAATATTTTGAACTATGGACTTTTGATATCCATGAGCTGTATGCCATGAAAAAAATCTAAATCTTAACAAAAAAAGGTTTGGAATAATTCACCGAATGTGCAATGTATCTATAATATAATTATGAAAGATTCAAAGAATAAACATTTCAAGAATGTTTACAAAATATTCAGATTTTCTGAGATTGATCTGTATTTTATTTTTCATTGCAGCTGAAAATGCCTCAGAACACAGAGGGGGAAAAAAACTGCCATGGCTCACTGGAGTGGATTTTTCAATTAAAACCTTTTAATACACATTTGAAAGGACCATGATAAAGTAATTAATGTTAATTAAATAATGCTAATTAATGTTTTTTTTTTTTTTACCAACATGTCTTGAAACCTTTCAAATGAGAATTCTAGACATACAAGATTTCCACCATACAGCAACGAAACATTCTGTGGAGTCTCAAACAGGTCGCTTCCATGAATGGTTGAATGTTTCTAAACCATGGTGTTTTCAAACTCACACACGCCTCAAGGTCTGGCACATATAACAAGCCGTGGTGGATGGAAAAGCTTATCACCTGTTTCAATGCTCTGAGGCACTTACAGCTAGATTGGATGGACCAGAGGGAGGGGGTGGGGTGGGGTGGGGGGCAGGCACGTGTCGTGCACACATAGACATCAATGGGGGCTTGAGCCCCTGCCCTTCTGTAAAAAGTGCCCTCTCCAGACCATGAATGCAGTTTCTACTATGGTGAAGAAATGCAAATGCCCTCTTTCCATGCCATACCTGAAGGCATGCAGCATTCACTTGCTTTGCTTCACTCTGAACATAACCACATGAACCCTATGTGTCCCTATTCAGAGTCAAAACATTCAGCGAAATTGCCGATCTACAAGCTCACAAAACAAGCGGCAACGTGACGCATTAGTGGGCTTATGGACTTTCCGGGATGAAAAGATTTTGTGGTGGAGGGGAAAAGGGGGCCTCTGATTAATTAAGTTTAGGGTTGACGTGGGTTAATAACGTATGGTTATTGCCTGTTTCGATGCTCCTATTTTAAGTCTGCAGTGTTTAGCAGACATACATTTGGCCTGTAGCGTGAGAATCAATTAAACTTTAGTTTGGCCTGTAGGAAATATAATGTTCCTTTATAGTTGATTGTTTTGGCAGTTGATCTCTTTGTTGATGTGTGACAAATCCCTTTGGGGACTCATTTCTAAAGTATAGTTGCTTATTTGGGGTTCCTCCTTAATGTTGTTTAAACCAGTGGTTCTCAAACATGTTCAGGTCAAGGACACCCAAGTTGATATGTATATAATTGTCCGCAGACCCCTATCTTTAAACATTTTGTGCCAGGGACCCCTCATATAAAATGTGTGGTGTTAAAATGTTTCAAAAACATTCCACATTCGGGGTATTTTCAAATAGTCAATGTACTGTATATACAGTCGGGTGAAAGTGGTTCGACTGATTTTGATGCTATTTTAACTTGTTTTGCTGTGGACTCCCATTTGGTCATACAGCCTATTATAGTCGCTTCTTTTTGCCTTGTTTTCGTAGCCCATGCATGTCTGCTGGTTCCTCTCACCAAACCTGGCAACGCGCGTTGCCAGGTTGTGAGTGTGCGTCTAGCAGCAGTGTGTAGTAGAAGTGAGCCTCCACTGGGAACTGGGAAATGATCTCCCCCGTCAAATTAATTGGCTCGTTTTGCTTGTAATCATAGCATATTGGCAGTTACACTTCCACTCCACCAGTCTTTTCTCCAGACCCGGTCAATCAATCCCATATAGTCTCCACTGCATCGCTCAGGGAGCTCCGTTTATTCAATAAGATAGCATTGTAGAACATGGTTATAGGTAATCGGCCGTGCGTACTTTACGAGGAGGTCGGCCCTAAGAGCAGAGAGTACTATAGAGTATTGATGCGGTGAGTCGGTTTTAAGTTAATCATTGTAATGGAGTTGCTAATGCTTTTCTAATGGAAGCGACAGTTTAATCAGTAAACATTAGCATTTACTGTACACGCTCCGCCGAAATGGATTTAATCTTTTATGCCCCGGCCCGTATTATTTCCACTTATGACTTTGGACGTATTGGATTGCATTTTGCGTTTAGACCATTTTCTGTTAGTATTGCTAATACGATTTCCATGTTCCTCTCTGTTTTCCATCATTTTAATGGGATTTCTTCTTCTTTTTTTCCCTTCCTCCCGCCCCCTCTGTTGTACATCAAGGATGGAAAGTCCATCTCGGAGACTTTATGGCAAATGCAAAGCTCTGCAAAAAAGAAAAAAGAAGCATAATGTAGTCACTGTTAGGTGGAAACCCTGTATGTCCAAGACCACTACTTTACAGGACAAAAGACACTGCGTTCCAATGGGTCCAATGTAGTTATGATATACAGTAGTAGAGGGGCAGCAGTGGCTCAGGGGTCGAGTTGCCGTCTTAGAACACAGAGGGTTCCCGAAGAGTTCCCAGTTCGATCCCGGGCTCCCCCAGAGTCTGTGTCGAAGAGTCCTTGAGCAAGACTCTGAACCGCTAGTTGCTCCCGGTGAGCTGGTTGGTGCCTTGCATGGTTTCCTCCGCCATCGGTGTATGAATGTGTGTGTGAATGGGTGAATGTAATGCACAATCTCTGTAAAGCGCCTTACAGTAGTCAAAAGCTCTTGTTAATAGGACTACTCTGCATTGGTTCAATAACTATAAAACCCACAGACACACTTAAACTTTCACTTTCAAAGTATTCCCATAATAGCAAGAAAAGAATGCTGAGCTACAAGCTCGCAGCGTGTCACAGCTTGTCGCAGCCCGGCACATTCTGAGCTTGTAGATCAGCTAATTTTTTATTTTTTTCATCTGCACTGTTGTACAACCACAGTAGGGCATTCATTTACAAGAAAAAAAAGAAAATAAATAAATAGAAAAAGTGAAATGTGGAGATAAAGTTTTCTGCCAGACAGCGACGATAATACTGTAATGTTCCTGATTGCATTTTAACCCATTTAGGCCTAGGATTACTGACTGCTTTAACTATTGAAAAATAGCAGATATACAAGCTCACACAGATTTACAAGATCTACAAGCGAGCTTGTTGATCTGCTATTTTTGAAAAATCATGATTTTTTTGCAAGTCTTTGAATATATCTACTTAAAAGCGAACATTTGTAACTCAAATATTTACTTCTGGGTGGTCCCTGGAACAACATATTTTGAGATGGGGGTCCGTGGCCAAATACATGTAATTTTGGGGGTCCTTGACATGAAAAGGTTTGAGAACAGCATGATTTAGGGGAAGGATTTAGAAGTCGGGTCAGAGACCGGGTCAAAGATATTCAAAGACTTGCACTCATTTTCACGATTTTTCAAAAATAGCAGATCTACAAGCTCGCAGCGCGGCATTCGGTGCCGCGCTGTGTGCTTGTATATCTGCTATTTATCTAAAGTTAAAGCATAACATAATGGTTAAAGTGGTTAAAATCTAACGCGACTCGGGCGCGTTCCAGGTATTTCAGAGTAAAAAAAAAGAAGCAAGAGAAGAGGAAGAAGAAGAAAAAAGAAACATCAGTGAAGCCATGATGGAAACCCTGCCTCCTCATGTGTGACATTGCTCTGTATCCGAAGGGCACTGATATAATCGTTCCCCCTCTTACATCACTGTTCATTTCTATAACCTTCAGCTCACGAATGGCATTCTGTGCCTCTCTGCCATAATAATAAAAGAAAAATCCTATCAGATGGAGGGGGGAAAAATGATAAAAGAATAATGGCCACAATGATGAGCAGGAGGTGTGCGCTGGACTTCATTGTATTTAGATTCTGCAGATGTTGCATATATATGCTGTCACCTGCATATTATGTGTACTCTTTAACCCGTTTAGGCCTAGAATTATTGAATGCTTTAACCAGTGAAAAATAGCAGATATACAAGCTCACAGCACGGCACCGAGTGCCGTGCTGCGAGCTTTTAAAATTTTGCTTCTGGGTGGTCCCTGGAACTAAATATTTTGAGATGGGGGTCCGTGGCCAAATAAATATCATTTTGGGGGTCCTTCACGTGAAAAGGTTTGAGAACCACAACCACTGACATAGTAGTCTCTCAAGAACAGACTAACTGAGCTCCAGTTATGTGAAAAGGACCTTTTCTTTGACGGTGGCCAGCCAGATTGCTGACACAGAAACATAGGTTTTTTTTAAAAAAAATCTTCAAAAGACACTTATAGAATCTGGTCAAAATTCTAATTTTCACGATTTTTCAAAAATAGCAGATCTACAATCTCGCAGCGCGGCACTCGGTGCCGCGCTGTGAGCTTGTATATCTGCTATTTTTCAATAGTTAAAGCATAAAATAATGATACACAATATAGTGTACCCGTTCTGAATGGGTTTTAAAGGAGTAGTTCCACCACCAAGAAATGACTTATTTTCTATCAATTTCACACCCCATGAAGCCTTGAATTCATGGAGATAAGTCAATCATTTGTTGCCTGGGTCATCTGTAGGAGACTCTGCCCGTCTTCACATTATTATTATTATTATTATTATTTACTATTCTTGGGAATGCAAAAGTAAATACAAAAATAAAATAGAAATCTTTCAATATACTGTAGAGCACTGATAAAAAGATGTGAAAGTTTAAGTAAGTAACTAAGTAAGCCTCAATACAAATATATTGTAATAAAAACGTAAGTAAGTAAGCTTAATAAAAAAAATTAAAAAAAATCTAATAATTTCCATGGGGGGGAAAACTTGTTTAAGAAGTAGTGAAAATAGCAGATCTGCAAGCTCATAATGTGGGGTGAAGCGTTGCGTTGTGAGCTTGTAGATCTGCTATTTTCACTATTTTGGGTCCCGGGCAAACATCTAATTTTTCTTTTGGGTTCTATTGCTAAAAGGTTCTGCTGTATAGTGTGATTACACACAGGGGCGTCACACCAAATTCTGGTCCCTGGGTACAAGGATTCACTGCGGGCCCCCCATGAATGTTAACTATTGAAAAATAGCAGATATACAAGCTCACAGCGCGGCACCGAGTGCCGCGCTGCGAGCTTGTAGATCTGCTATTTTTGAAAAATCGTGAAAATGTGTGCCAATAAACCTATGTTTCCATGTCAGTGATGCTCAAACTTTTTCATGCTGTGAAGGACCCCCCATCTCAAAATATTTAGTTCCAGGGACCCCCAAGAAGCAAAATTTGAGTTACAAATGTTCACTTAAAAAATACATATATTCAAAGATTTGCGCCCATTTTCACGACTTTTCAAAAATAGCAGATCTACAAGCTCGCAGCGCGGCACTCGGTGCCGCGCTGTGAGCTTGTATATCTGCTATTTTTCAATAGCTAAAGTTACTAGGGCCCCTCCACCTTGGGCCCTGGTAACTTTCCTACCCCTTGTGACGCCCCTGATTACACATATACTGTATCTAGCTGCTAATGGCTCTTTAGCCACACTAATCCCAGACAGTCCAAGTGCTTAGGGAGTATACATCCTAGAGTTCTGTATTATACCTAAAAACCTCCTGGTTTATGTTTCCTAATCCCTGTGCCCTTACTACCTGCCTTAAAAAAATCACACCTAGTTAATGAGTTAATTTCATTAAGCGTCTCGCGAAGCTTGGTCAATGTGACCCTGGGCATACAACAAACTTTGAGCACTTTGTGCCAAGATGTAGGCCATATATAGGCCACGCTTCAGAGCCTGGACAAAACCAGATGTTGGAGCTTAGCTCCTTCCTGGAGCACCGCTCAAAGATATATATAATATATATATAGTATGGGAACCGCCCACCGCGGTGCCCAGTATGGGCACCGCCTCGGTGCCCATATTGTTGATTTTCATAGATTCTATGACGTCAGTACTGTCTGTGAGGTAACATTGATGACATCAGGGTACTGGGGATCTTGGAAATCCAACCACAGATCCAACCACTTCACATGTTGTCACTCGTTTTGACACTCGTTTTGACTGGACGTCGAGTCCAGTTAAAACGATGATGAAAAACAATGATGAAAAACTCCCATACCTACTGGGAGAAATACAACAATGCGCGAACACAGCAGCAAGATTTGTGAATTGTTGCGACAAAAGAAGGCTAGAAACACAACCACCTTAAGGACTACAAACCATGGATTGACATCTAGACCTACTACACATACAGTATGAAACAGAGCTGATACCTTTAAAATGCATTTTGAGGAAAATAATGCTGCTATTTGTACCCTGTATATACAGTATATAAAATGGCACACATAGCTCTGTTTACACAATGCTGTACCCCCTCCAACTCTATATATGTTCCCCATTTTCAAATGTTTTTATTGTATTTGTGATACTTGCTTTGGCAATGTAAACGTATGTTTTCTCATGCCAATAACGCTCCTTTGAATTGAATTGAATTGACTGGAAGGGGAGGGCAAACACAGCACGTGTTGACTAGGAGGATATGAGTTACCATTCTGTCCGTATTGGACATATCTAAAACGGCACTGAGTTGGCTGAAACAAACTTTGCAGCGCTCGGCACGGCGTCTTGCTTGCCTGAGGGCTCGCTGGGTGGTGCCTCTCAGCTCTCATGGATCAAGTCTGCTTTAGACGTGTTTTTGACAGTTTTTTTGGCAGATTTGAGAATTGCACTTCTTCATTCCTAGAGTGTGGAAGTGCCCGGGACGACACCACTCTGCACATCAGTACATATGGGCCTCGCCGATAATACACGCATAGTTTGAAGTCGCGACTTCTCAAGATACACTGGTGAAACACTCTCTCTTGCTCGCACAAGCATGCATGCAGCATGCATGCGCACGCACACGCACGCACACACACACACACACACACACACACACACACACACACACACACACACACACACACACACACACACACACACACACACACACACACACACACACACACACCTGTTTTGAATTAATGATATATGACTTACTACTATGTACTATGAGCACCACCACCACTACCATTAGGATCCAACAGCATCATTATATTACTAGACGCCTGCAAACACTGTGCAAACAAAAGCACAGTGCCTAATTGTACTCGTTGTACGGCGATGTGACACTTTGTACGCTTGCGGTGCGAGCTTGTAGACCGGCGACGATTCCAGGCGACACAACCCCATCAGATGAGTATACTGTATATAAGTCAGGCTGAAGGCAAATAAGAAAAAGCCAGATAAGAAATGAGTTTGTAGCTCCATTGACACGCTCTCAGATAGTAGCATGTAATAGACAGCAGTTAGGATATGAGACAGCATGATGTGACACAAGGTGCATTACAGAGATAGCTGGGACACCGGCTCTAGTAGGAGAGATGGAAGAATGCTGATCACTTCACTGTGTATGTGGGGACAGATATGAGTCTGTCTGTCTGTCTGTCTGTTTGTTTCTTTCTCTCTCTCTCTCTCTCTCTCTCGCTGTCTGTCTGAGTGTCTGTCTGTCTGTCTGTCTGTCTGTCTGTCTGTCTGTCTGTCTGTCTGTCTGTGTCTCTCTCTCTCCTCTCCCCCTCCAGTAGTAAGTTAAATCTGCAATCCAAAACTTATTTCAAGCAACCACGTACGTAAACGTATTGATCTGGGCAAACATTAACAGATAAAAGAAGATCTACAAGCTCTTACCAGACCTACAAGCCTGTGACTGGGAGGTTAGGGTTCGATCCCCGGCAGGGTCATACCAAAAATATAGGACCCCGTGCCTCCCTGCTTGGCAGAGGGAGAGCGAGTGCATTCTCCGGTAGCGGACGTCCAGCAGGGCCGTGGATTAGGAACCATTGCCGCGGCATAGGAATCACTGGATAGGAATCATTGCATCAATGTATGTTTCTGGGTCAGTGGTTCTCAAATCTTTTTATGTCAAGAAACCCCAAAATTATATGCATGGCCACGGATCCCCATCTCAAAATATTGTGTTCCAGGGACTCCCAGAAGCAAAGATTTTAGATAAAAAATGTCGCTTTAAACGATTTCTAAAATAGCAGATCTTACAAGTTTGTCGCTTGTATACTTGCTACTTTTGTACAGCCAAAGTATAAAACAATGGTACAAGTGGTTAAAATCTAAAATTACAGAGATGCTTTCCCGATTTTAACGAATTAAATGCAGAGAAAACAAACAGCATGTTTTTTTTCTCCAGAGCAAAGTCGACTGATGTTTATACACTTCCAACTCAACACTTTTATCTGGTACACCAATTGAAACAGTCAAAAAAAATTGGGCAAATGGGTCGATGGCAAATACTCTTTCAAGTACCGTATTGAGAAGTCGGTCAAAAGGTTATTGGCAAAACGTGGTCTACATTATTGAAACAGACCTTGGTTATCCCGTTTTGCAGAAAGAGAATAACAGATCACCTTAGACCAGGGGTGGGCAACTTTGATGATGGCGAGGGCCACAATATTTCCACCTTCATATTTCTACCTTTGTGCATATTGCTACGTCCTACTTTGTCATACAAAAGAAGCAAAAATAGCAGACCTACAAGCTCAAAACGCGTCGCAGTGCGATGCAAAGTTTTCATGTTAACGTTATGAACGTTATGAACTTAAATACAAATACTATATATTACTACTATACTAGTCATTAAGGTACTAATATAGACTGAAGGAAGTAAAGCGGGTCATGTTTGCATGTTTGTAATTGCAACACCTGAAATCAAAATATATTACTATTCCGATATTAACCTGCGGGCCGCATTAAGTGAAGATGGGGGCCGCATGTGGCACCCGGGCCGCCAGTTGCCCATGTATGCCTTAGACTATGAGGAAATCATATGATATAGACACGCTGCTACTGTACCACCCGGTGCCATTTACCACTCTGCTCTTACAGCCATACAATACCCACTTATTTATTTTACAAGGCACTGTCAAATAAATCACCATCATTAATCTTCATTAATCTTGGCATTTTTAATTGTAACCGTTGGGCACCGGCCTACTCAGGAACGATGCAAATTGGAAATGCATGCCCCGTCCAGTTTCTGCAGTGTTTTATTTATGTACACATTTTGTAGAATTCTGTTCCTGTCTGTTTTCCTTTTGTGGCCAAATATGGAGTTCTGTGATGACATGAGTAATATGCCAGGGTTCGTTGAAGTGGCATGTTTTTATTTGGTTGATAGTCAGTGTGGCATGTGATTTGTGAATGTTAAATGTAATCATGACACCACATTCTTTTTTTCTTTTTTTTTAACAAAACAGAACATCATCACCTTTATTTATACTCGAAGTACAGTTGAGGGCAAGCCCTCATTTTCAATGTAGCCGAGGTTACAATACAAAACAATAAAAAACTCAATAAAACATAAGAGTAAATTACAAAAGAACAGCAACTAATAAATCAAGTGAGACATGTGCAATCATGATTAAAGGTAGTAAGGATCAATGCTTTGAGATGGCAGGGAGGACAGTTTTAAGGATCTTTGAAGTAAGTTCCAGGTTGTTGGGCCGCTGCTGGAAAAAGCTGCCTCGCCCAGTACTGTGTGCACTGGAGCTTAACATACAGTGCAATTTAGTCAACAAGATAACCATTTTGTCTGAAAAGGTATGGGCTAGCTAGAGCGTCACCGCCACACACCCACCTGGCATGCACACTGCAGCGGTTTCAATCGTGTCACTGTGTAAACACAGAATAGAAAGTGAGGAAGAACGCAATGGCACTTTATAGTTTTCTGTTCTGATCATTGCTGTGTAAACTGACTGTGAAAGGTGAGGGTGCAAGTAATCAAATGGTAGTTGTTGGAAATTCCACAGGTGTGGTTGAGTTTGCAGGATCAAGGTTACGTTGGTTTTGGCATGGCAATCAACTGGCTCTGTGTGAATGTGTGATAGAGTGCACGGCTGCACGCTGACTGTGAATAGTGGACTGACAAACTAATCAAATGGCAGGGGAGGGGAATTTGCTGAATCAAACTTAGCCTGGGGTTGCCATGGCAATCAATTGGCTCGTGGCACGGCCGGAGCCTTTTCTTGGCGGTTCTGGACAACCACCGGGCACGACATGGCACTCCCTCTGTTCTGTAGTGAATTTGAAGTCGGTCGGTGGAACGTTTCTCGAGATACATGGATTACATACATACGTACAACGATTTGGTGCATTTATTGTATAATAAGATTGTTTCAAGGTCTCATATAGTTTTTCTTGTTTTTAATGCTCTGTTTTTTTTTGCTTTATTTCACAGTGCACAACCTTGTTTTTTTTATCTAGTTTTTATTTCAGTATTTTGACTCTGTTGTGCTATGGCTTTTGTTATCTCAGCATCATTGAAAAAGATGGTGCATTTCAGAGAAAATAAAGAAATGGTTGAATGAAAATACAAGTAGCGTAGTACAAAAGCAGTAGTACATGATATTTACACCAGAAAAGGGGCGCTAGGGTTCAGAGTATTTAAGGTCTCTCTCTCTCTCTCTCTCCCTCCCTCTCTCCCTTTCCATCTCTCGCTCCAACTCTCTCTGTACCTGCCAGGAGCATGCTGAGATCTATCTAGCTCTCGTCCAACCTCCTCAATATGTCTCTCTCTCTCCCCCCCCCCCTCTCTCTCTCTCCCTCTCGCAGCTGGGAATGGAATCAGTGATAGCCAGATGTTCGTATATTATCGTCTCTGTCAGGTGAAAACCTCATAAGTCTGGGTTAGGATTCAAGTTCAAAGACAGCAAAAGTAGCAGATTGAATAGTTTGAGCTCGCCGATTTTGATTGCGGCTGTAGGGAGCAGTTAAAACCTCTGCCTCATGTCAGTGAGTCAGTCAGTCAGTCATGTCTCATGTCACGCTCCAGATGGCCGTTGATTTATTAGCAGATACATTTTCCCCATTGACTTGAATGGGGAAAATTCAAATGGTAAGAGAGAATTCATTTGCAAGTGTGACTCACCTCACGGCAACCACACTTGCAAATTAATTCTGTCTGTGTCCCTTTTATGCCCATACATTGAGATCTCTGTCATCAATAGCCTATTAAGCCCATATCTGGGAATGCCCATATATGGACATATTGTGTCAGTCCTGTGATAACCGGTGTGGTTGCCGTGATGTGAGTCACACTTGCAAATTAATTCCGTCCTTGTCCCTTTTGTCCCCATACTGTATATTGTCACTGTCGGGCAGAAACCTCCTATTTCCAAGATTCAAATTTGTACGTTTTTTCGTGAAGTAAAGCCCTGCTTAATCATAGAAAAATGTCGCACAAAAGTAGTGAAAACAACAGATCTACAAGCACACAATTCCTCGCGGTGCGAGGCGTTGTGTGCTTGTAGATCGGCTGTTTCCACTAGTTTAAATCATTTTCAAAATGATAAATTCTAAACGAACAGTTTTGGACGATATGGAGATTTTACGTCCATATATGGAGATCGCGACCTCGCCCTTAGGGTGAGGTCGCTTCTCGCCCTTAGGGCGTCTTACTAGTGATTTTGTGTGATGCTGAGGTACGATCAGTATAGGGTGTTGATTTACAAAAATGTTATTATAATTATAATTATGGAGATAAGAGGATTCTGCCTGACGACAGCAGTATATTTGGGCCTCTCATTAGCGGTGGGGCAGGATGAGGTCGTTAGCGAGCAGGGAGGCAGAGTGACAGCACGTCTCAGAGGAGCAGGGAGGAGAGAAGCTCCACATGATGAGATGTGGATTTTAGAACTCCACTGGACGTCTGGCATTAAGCCATTGAAGCGATCTGAACCGCTAAACTGTCCGGGAAGAGTGTGTGTGTGTGTGCGCGTGTGTACTTGAATTGAATTGTTATATTTGTGAGAGCCACTTGTCCCCTCGAGTACAGTATAGTAGAATTTGAGAACATCAAGATAAACATCAAGATTAAAAAAATATATGTGTATTTTTGGAGTTGCTTTCGATTATTGTAATACATTTGTGTTATGGTTAAATCGGGCATTTAGAGGACAATAGCCAATCGATAATTAAGCTCACAACACGCCGCTGCGTTGTGAACATGTCAATCGGCTATTTTCAGCCACAATAGCAGAAGGCACCAATAGAGCCCTCTGAGGATGAGGAACTCTGCTTAACCATAGGGTTTAAGTCAGGGGTCTTCAAAGTTTTCTGGCCAAGGACCCCTTAGTTGAGAAGAGATGAAGCAGGGACCCCCACAACCTTTTCATAGATCCCATATACTATAGTTTAATCAATTTTGACAGCACAATCATCAGTGTATTTTGGATTCATGTCAATTTGTGTTTTCAGATAATATAACCACTTGAGCCGTCATTACCTAATAAACTTCACCTTGTACTGAGTCTGCTCTTTTTCCCCTCTAGACCAAACCTCTTTGCCGAAAATAGCCGATCTTCAAGCTCACAACGCCTCACAGCGCAAGGCGTTGTGAGCTTGTAGATCTGCTATTTTTGGCTACAGTTCTCAGATTATGGACACTAGGGTTCAAGTTGTTAATATAAAAAGGATTGGAAGATTTGGAGGACCCCCTGTAGTAACTCTGAGGACCCCCTGTTGAAGACCCCTGGTTTAAGTGGATAAATAGCAGATCTTCATGTTAACAATTTGCCACAGCGTGACACAATGTGAGCTGGTAGATCTGCTATCTTCGGAATGTGACTAAATATAACTCAGGCATATTAGGATCAGCAGGGTTAAAAATTGTATTTATGGCATCCACAGAATTGCCGCTCTAACAATCCCATATAGCAGGGGTCTTTAACGGGGGGTCCGGGACCCCTAGGGGTCCTCAGAGTTACTACAGGGGGTCCTTCAAATCTTTGTGTGATAGAAACTTGTTTTTCTCCTTTTTTATAATAACCACTTGAACCCTAGCGTCCATATTCTGAGAACTTTAGCCAAAACTAGGAGATCTACTGTAGATCGGCTAAGAGGTTTGGTGTAGGGGAAAAAAAGAGCACATTAAGTACAGAGTGAAAGATCACATTTATTATGTATTGACGGTTCAAGTGGTTAAATATCTGATGACACAAATTGACATGAATCCAACATACACTGATGATTGTGCTGTCAAACGATGAAACTATGGAATCTGGGGGTCCTTGCTTCATCTCTCTCTCAGCTAAGGGGTCCTTGGCCTGAAGATGTTGAAGACCCCTGCCATACGGTATGTCCTGACAAGAATAGTAATGCCAAAGTGTGTGTGCGTTTGTGTGCACACACTTTGGAGAGAAAGTGAGTATAGGTTATCTGCAGGGATCAGCACTTTAAATTGAAGACTTTTTAATACCTTTTTTAATACCGCTGTGAGTGGAACTTTAAGAGCAATTTGACATCAAAGCGAGTCATCGCTAAATGCCATCGACAGTACGTGTCACAGCAATGCCAGTGCAGGCTTGACAAGTTTCAGACCTCTTCTCTCATTCGGTATGTTAACCAGGGTGTTAAAAAAGAAAAAATCCAGAACAAGAATATGTTTTGCTTGTGTAAAACGACGGTTCTCAACATAGGTCCGGGGACCCACAATCGTCCTCGGAGGGGTTCCACGGGGTCCTCTGTTAAATGAGCTTATCAAGCATCAAAATTAGTTTAACCACTCAACAACATAAAACATTTATATATTACAAAATTATGTAGGAACCTTTTAACAATACGTCATCTTCTATTGGGGGTTCAAGGTGTTTATCATTTAAATGTTTACTTAAAAAATATATCTGAAAATACATATTAACACATTATTAGAAAACATACATTTACTCAACACTCAAGTCTATATGAAGCCGTCGATGAAATCTGTGAAAAAGTTTAATCTGCAATACAATTATGTACAATATTTAGTAGGGGTCCCTGCCTCATCTCTCTCTCGGCTATAAAGGGGTCGATAGCCTGGAAAACGTTGAAGACCCCTGCTTCAGACAGAAGTGCTCAGAAAAGGTTGATGCGGTTCAGTTGATAAAACCATTCAAACAGCAGGTTTAAATTGCTCGGTGGTTTACGGGACCAACATAATTGAATTACTTACTTTTGCAGTGTACACTTGACATCTCGGGTCATGTTTTAATGCTCTCCACTGCATTTTATTAACATTCCAGGCTACTTGAAACTGCACTTTGACCTCCGTTCTTTTCAGGCAATTTTTTTGTGTTCTCCATTTCATATCAAATGCTTTGTTTATGGCATATGTGAAGCACTTTGAAGAGGTCTAAACGTGCTATACTGTACTGTACAAATAGCTGTAGAGATATAGTGTAAGAAATATCAGTTAAAAGTTTAACACTGTATAGTAGGCTAATAAGCAGGACTGCATGAGGCAGTTAACTGAAAATATATCGAAACCGATATTTAGAACCATTAACCGACTTAATTTACTCATGAAGGTTAATCAAATAATCGAGAAACAGGTTATCTTTCTTATACTGTACTGTAGCTGTATCAATCAATGAATCGAGACACTTTTTTATAATCAACTAAATCGATTACCCTATATCATTCTTTGTTGTACAATGGTGGTGTACAAAAGCACTGAAAATAGCCTATCTGCAAGCTCACAATGCGCAGTATGGGAAGACGTTGTGAGCTTGCAGATCGTCTATTTTCACTATTTCTTTTTAAGTCTTACGGCCCAGCAGCCCCAGTAAGTAGTTGCCATTTCTGCTAATTATACGCGAATCTGGGCTTGTTTTTTTTTCTGTATAGTTGCTTGCAAATATTGATAGTTGCGGGTTGCAGTTTTTCAGGCTTGTTTCTAAAGCGTAAGTTGCTTATTTGTGCTTGTTTCCTAAAAAAACACAGTGACACGTTGTGACGTTGTATATCGGCTATTTTCATATTACTTATATACCTAAAATCTGCCAGTAAGAAGAATGCATTGTTTTCAACAGTAGTAATGAGAGACAGACAGATGCAGGCTATGGTGGGAGTCATGGTGGGAGTGTATGCGGGTGTACCTGTTGCTTGGAAACAGGACTTCCAAAATATATCAGACATCAATTTATTTTAATAAAGAGTTTCTCTCCGGTGGGATCAAAACCAGACTATTGAGCTGAGCTCTTTCACGCACGCACGCACGCACACACACACACACGCACGCACGCACGCACGCACGCACGCACGCACGCACGCACGCACGCACGCACGCAGCCAGCAGACAGCGACACAATGCAGAGATCAATCCTTCATTGACCATCATTGAGGTGGCCCTCGGCAAAGCCACTCAAATCCCAGCAATACAATATCGTATGATTATTTTGAATGTGCTTGTGTAGGCTTCACCTTTTGCTGCAAAAGGAGTCGACTGCCCAGCGAATATACAGTATATTTCAATCACGGCACCCCATCTTTAAGTAAAAGTATAAATAACTGCAATGTAGAAATACTGTTAAGTAAAAGTCCTGAATTAAACATCTACCGGTACTTAAAGCAGTGTTTCTCAAACTTTTTGGGCTTCAGTATCCCTTTTCCTTATAGCTGAATCCAAGTACCCCCTTTAATCGACAACATTTTAATTAGAAAATACTGACATCAAAAGTCCCGTATTTATGTCAATATGTTGTCAAAAGTAGTGAGTGTGGGGAGCCGGAGCAGACCGCTGACCATGCAGGGACGTGCTGGGCCCTTGATTCAGCTCAGGAAAAAGAATTGGAGAGGCCCTCATTGCGCGCTATAGAGAGAGAGATATAGTAGCTGCTGCTACTCAAAGATTTGCCATTTCAGATCATAAGCCAGTGGGCCAATTACATTAGTTATATTTCGTCGTTGTCGGGTGGAAACCTTGTATGTCCAAAACCGTTTGTTTTGTATTTATCATTTAAAAAAAACAGCCGATCTACAAGCGCACAACGCCTCGCGGTGTGAGGCGTTGTGTGCTTGTAGATCTGCTGTTTTCACTACTTTTGTGCAAACAGTTAAATTTTTACTTTTGTGCAAACAGTTTAATGTTTTCCTAATGGCCGGCCTGGACCGGCCGGGAATGAATCGGCCGTTCGGGAGTTTTTTTTCCAATGGCCAGCACGTGCACGTCCCTGCTGCTGACCACGTAATCAACGCCTGTCCTTTGTATTAACCACCCTCGGAGGCCGGCCAAAAATAAATAAAAATAAACACAATATTTGAACTGGAGACCCCTGCACCCTAAAGACAAGCACTTGGAATTGTAGGAGTTGAGGCACTACATTTAGTTTGACTCCACAGTTCCACAGATAAATATAGTGAAAACAGTCGCCCATCCTGTCACACGGCGACGTGCTGTGAGCTCGCAGATCGGCTATTTTCAGCAAAACGATTTCATAGCAGCCCAGACACAGCCTCCAGACAGCAACACAATACAGAGATCAATCCTTCATTGACCATTATTCAGGTGGCCCTCGGCAGAGGCACTCAACTCCCAGAAATACAATATTGCATGAATTTTGAATGTGCGTACTTGACCCTTGCGGCAAAGGAGTTTATGACCAGAAAATATAGTTTGTATTTATTTCAGAGGACACCTTGAAGGAGCTCTTCTTCGCCCATTTTCTTCGTATAATTGGTCCTTGCTAATGGACTAACGGCTCCGCTCCACCAATGGCTAATTATAAGATGGCACTATTTCTGTCCACTCGCGCTGTGTCTCATTGGTGGGCTGGGGACAGTTCAGACACATGTCTTCCAGTGACATCATCAGTAGGTAGGACAGGACAGGTCATTTTGCTCTAATTAACCCATTTAGAACGGGTACACATTATTGTGTATCATTATTTTATGCTTTAACTATTGAAAAATAGCAGATATACAAGCTCACATTGCGAGTGCCGCGCTGCGAGCTTGTAGATCTGCTATTTTTGAAAAATCGTGAAAATTAGAATTTTGACCCGATTCTATAAGTGTATTTTTTGAATCCTTCTAAGGTTTTTTGAAAAACCTTTGTTTCTATGTAAGCAATCTGGCCAGCCATCATCAAAGAAAAGGTCCCTTTCACTTAAATGGAGCTCAGTTAGTCTGTTCTTGAGAGACTACTATGTCGGTGGTTCTCAAACATTTTCATGTGAAGGACCCCCAAAATTATATGAATTTGGCCACGGACACCCATCTCAAAATATCTAGTTCCAGGGACCACCCAGAAGCAAAATTCTAGTTACAAACGTTCGCTTTGAAAATACATATATTCAAAGATTTGCACACATTTTCACGACTTTTTCAAAAATAGCAGATCTACAAGCTCGCTGTGAACTTATATATCTGCTATTTTTCACTGGTTAAAGCATTCAATAATTCTAGGCCTAAATATTTAAGCTATTTCAATTCAGCTTGCTAACTCTCCAGGAAGAGAAAGATTGTAGTGTCTATTTGTCTGTAATCCTCATGGATAATTTGGTAGGCAGGTCCACAGAACTGTCAAATTTGATCTTTATTCATCTGGATCCCCATTAGCTGCCAAAGTAGCAGCTACTCTTCCTGAGGTCCACAACAAACATAACAATACATATACACAAAACCACACAAAACATGTACAGTCTTGCAAATAATAATAATAATAATAATAATAAGATAATAAAATTCAAGTAAAAAGAACTAAGCATGACAATCCATTAAATTACAGGTCAGTTAATTCAAATTAATGAGGATAATTCATCAAGTGTCTTTTAAAGGAGTCTCTTAAAACTAGCCTTACTGGGTGCTTCAGTGATCATAGTCGGTAACGTGTTCCATATAATAATTGCCCTTTACATTACAGATCTGCATACTGCATTTCCAATGAGACCACCGAGACACAGAGTGAGCAGACGGAAATGGTGCTATCTCTTTTTATATCCCCTTTTTCTCCCGAATGTAGTTGTTATTTAGTAATGAATACGTCCCTGTTACGGTCACTGCACACTGGCTCGAACACCAATGGCCATAACATAATAATAGGACAAAGTCAGTCTCAAAATGCAATACATTTTATTTTTAATTCAGACCAAAGTTATGTTCTTTATTAACAAGACTTCTCAGAGTCATGAGGGTCAGAGAAACAAAACTGAACCAAACTGAGACTAACTAAATCCTAACAAAACAAAAGAAACGGATGGGCTGGCCTGAAACTAAAGAGAGGGGAGTCTGGTGGGCCAATCACTATGTGACCGTCGTCCCACCAGACTCCCATATTCTACCAAACCAAGGAAAACAAGTCTAAACTAACCACAAAAGAAAACGCCAAACAATACTTACAACCAAGCCCATCATAACTCAACTTAAACCAAAAAAGGCAAAATGAACTACAGAACTACATGGCTGGTGTTCTCTGCTGGGTGCTGGGGAGATTCTGACTGAGCTGGCAAAAGCTCCTCTTATAGCCTACGCCCTAATCATGTACTGGGAACAGCTGCGACAGGGAGGGGCAGCCAGCAACCTCAGGTGAGTGACAGGTGTGTCTAGACCAACAGGCAGCAGCAAAGCAGTGTAGATGTCACGGTTAGATAGAGAAACGGTGAGATAGAGAAACGGAGCGCTTGCCGTGCCGCACGGGGCGGAACAAGCGGTCGCCACAACAACGTCCTCCAGGCGGAGCCACTCGATTGTCCACGACATTGCAAGCGGCGCGAAGGCCAGCGGACCTTGGTCCTGCTCTTCGCCCCCGAGCGCCGCAGGTGCGAGTGGCCGCGAAGTGGTGGTGATTAGTGTGTGGTGAACTACAAAACGAGCGCTCTTACCACAGTCTCACTGAGTTACCCAAAATGACTGTAACATAGACACTAGACCAGAGGACAAAGCAGCATTAGTGAACACATAAGATGTATTGCTGTAGATGGAAGTGAGAAAATGGGCAAGCACATAACAGTCCCCCCACACATATTTGTGTGTTGTCACTGCTGTTGTATCCTACTGACTCACCTGCCAGTGAGGAGCCAGGGGTGTCACAAGGGGGGGGGGAGTGGGACTGAGTTACTAGGGCCCAAGGTGGATTATTTGAATTATTTAATACTTAGCTATTGAAAAATAGCAGATATACAAGCTCACAGAGTGCCGCGCTGTGAGATTGTAGATCTGCTATTTTTGAAAAGATGTGAGAATGTGCAAATCTTTGAATATATGTATATTTAAAGCAAACGTTTGTAACTCAAATTATGCTTCTGGGGGGTCCCTGGAACTAAATATTTTGAGATGGGGGTCCGTGGCCAAATACATATAATTTTGGGGGTCTTTCACATGAAAAGGTTTGCGCACCACTAACATAGAAACATAGGTTTTTCAAAAATAACAGATCTACAAGGTCGCAGTGGCTGTGAGCTTGTATATCTGCTATTTTTCAATCGTTAAAGCACAAAATGATGCATAATAATGCGTTCCCAGTCTAAATGGGTTAAACCCCCTCTCCCTATGAAGAACATTCATGGGGGGCCCACAGTGAATCCTTGTACCCAGGGCCCAGAATGTGGTGCGACACCCCTGGAGGAGCCCCCTCCGGGAGGCAGTGGCGTCAGTTCAGAAAAAGCTAAGGTATGGCAACATGACTTGTGCTTCGCGCGCGTGCAAGACACCAGTCACGTTGCCATACCTTAAGAAGTACATTCTATTTCCCTCCGTTTATACGGTTTCTTAGGCTGGATATGGCAGCCTGGAATGGTTGTTCAAGTGCAGCTAAACTTGGCATGTTAGTAAACGTGCCACAATACCTTGTTAAAGTGACCATTTTGTAATTTGTTTTAGTTATTTTACTGTAATTTAACAACATAATACAGATCGACAAAGAGACATTCATGGATTTATATTTAAAGGTAACTTGCATTTTCCCCCCTGAACCCAGGGTATGGCAGCTGCATACCCCTGCCATACCCAATTGACGCCCCTGCCGGGAGGACGTCCTACACCTCCCCCCAACACTTCCTGCTGACAGGTACCGCGCCAGCCAGTAGGAATATGTGCAGATAGAGATTTTGGTCAGGTGTTTTGACCAGGACAGCTTGTGGTCTGCTGTGACACCCAGGATGTCAAGCACTGACAATTGGAAATACCCCAGTAAAGTAAAAGTACCTCAAAATTGTACAGGACTTGAGTAAATGTACTTAGTTACTTTACACCAGTAAGACTCCCTAATCGGGAGATAAGCGACCATCAGGTCGCAGCGTGGTTTTAGGGCAAATGTGTAGGAGCAGTGTCCAAAAATGTGTTTGAAAGAATCTGCCTGATGGTGGCGCTATATGGGACAGATCCATGTTGATGACTTGAGTGTAGACATACTGTGTAGCGATTTGCGTGATTTTAGGGCAAAATCTGTAGGAGTAGTGTCCAAAAATGTGTTTGAAAGAATCGGCCTGAAGGTGGCGCTAGATGGGACAGATCCATGTTGATGACATGAGTGTAGAGCAAGTGTGTACCGATTTGCGTGATTTTAGGGCAAAATTTGTAGGAGCAGTGTCCAGAAATGTGTTTTGCAAGAATCGGCCTCATGGTGGCGCTAAAAGAGGGCCATGTGAGAATTGATGGGTTGAGGTTGTAGTTTGGCAGGCAAGGACTGTGTGTGCAAAATTTGGCATGGATCGGGGCAACGGTTGCGGTGATATGAGACAGACTGACAGACAGACAACTGGTTGAGGTTTTGATAGTAACTGCGACCTGACGGTCGCAACCACAGCACATAAGAAACGTCGAAGGGCACGGTCAATCCACACTTTCAGGAATGGAGTTTTTTTTTAAATAAATATAAAAGCAAAAAGCTCTCTCCAGACATAAGCAACCTGAGGGCTGATTATGCACTCCAACTTGGCGGTGGAGTGAATTGGCTAATGTTTGAGAGCTTTACCCATCATGGGATATTTCTTGTGAGCCAACAACAAAAACACACACACACACACACACACACACACACACACACACACACACACACACACACACACACACACACACACACACACACACACACACACACACACACACACACACACACACACACACACACACACACACACACACACAGAGACCTTTTATCAATTTGTTCTAACCCAGCTCGTGTTGAACTACTTTACAGATGGATGTAGGTCCAGGTTTTAAATAGTTTTTTCATTTAAATTGAAGGAAGGAAGAAAGGAAGACTAATGATCAGAAATAATTACATGTTACATGTAGATTTGAACCACTTTAACCACTATTTTACTTTAGCTGTTCAAAAATAGCAGATATGCAAGCTCACAGCGTGGCACCGAGTGCCGTGCTATGAGCTTGTAGATTTTTGAAAGATTTAGAAAATGTGTGCAAATCTTTGAATATACATTTTTTTAACCTTTAACTCAAATCTTTGCTTATGGGGGTCCCTGGCACCATAGATTTTGAGATGGTGGTCCGCGGCCAAATACATATAATTTTGGGGGTCCCTGACATGAAAAGGTTTGAGAACCACTGATCACAGAAGCATACGTTTTTCAAAAACCCTAGAAGGATTTAGAAGACATTTTCTAGAATCGGCCCCAGATCTCAATGGGTTATGGATGGGATAGTCCTTCTTCAGATCAGGTCACTGAGCTGCCACTGCTGTATACTTACTTCTGCCATCGCTCCCATGCAGAGAGTAATGCATTCTCAACACTTGACTTCCTCCAAGTCACTAACGAAGTGCCTTGTGTGCTGCGACAGAGGAAAGCCCATTTCTCATTGATGGTGGATAGATAGTGTTACGGCGTGCCAATGGCTCGTGTCACGTCCCATTAATAATGGTAATGGGCGGCATTAAGGAGGGTGCCACCACCCACGTTGGGCCATAAGTCAAAGATCTGCCAAGTCGCGGGTGACAAGGTCATTCCAAATGGCAGAGAGCGCAGCTGACACTCCCCTGGCGAAGGAGAAATGAAGATATCTCATGTTTCAGTTGACTGGAAGTGGGGAGGGACTGTACTGTACAATACATCAGTGTTCATTTCATAGCCTAAAACAAAAATAATAATAATAATCGGCCATTATGCCATATATAGTTTTGGGCGACAAAATCAACTGTGGATTTAGTCAACTAAAATCTTATGATATTTATTAGACTAAAACTAGACTAGAAATAAAACTTAGTGCAGTCTGGCCTTAAAGAGGCAAATGTTATTTTAAGATATGTTTTTGGGCTTTTATGCCTTTATTATTGATAGGAAAGTAGACTGACATGAAATGGGGAGAGAGATAGGGAGTGACGTGCAGCAAAGGTAGTCGGGATCGGGAATTGAACCAGCGACACACTGTCGGGCTTCACTGAGCCTATGTGGTTATGTGCCTGGACCGGTAGGCCAGCAGGCACCCCGGCTAAGAGGCAAATGTTTAACTTTTTCCTCAACAGCCCTCCTCTCAGACAGAGTGCATAGACAGAAATGTGTCCTCTTATAATGAGAATTAGTGAAGATAAGTTGAAAATGGGTGAAGTGGCCTTTAAGCCTTTTGCCTGAATTGTGACAACACTCAGAATGAGCAAAATTCATTCATATTTAC
Organism: Nannobrachium achirus; assembly: GCF_963921795.1. Lineage (NCBI taxonomy): Eukaryota > Metazoa > Chordata > Actinopteri > Myctophiformes > Myctophidae > Nannobrachium > Nannobrachium achirus. The sequence goes on from NC_137821.1 coordinate 20,786,397, forward strand.
CATCATAATCAATAAAAAATACCTACAATCCAAAGTTCACAGCATAGTGCTGCAAACGGGAGCTCTCTAACATTTGCCCAGAACTGAAAATAATTTGGACAGCAAGGCAGTCAGGCACAGAGAGAGAAAGATAGAGCGTGGCATGTGTGTGTACGTGCCTGCCTGTCGTGCGTGCCTGTCGTGCGTGTGTGTGTGCGTGTGTGCGTGCGTGCCTCTGTACGTCCTTGTGTGTGAGAGAGAGAGTTATGGAGTCGCAGAAAGATGGAGTGAGGGAGAGAGCATGAGAGAAAGAGACACTGGCACTTCACAGAGACACAATTATTAAATGGCATGCACCCACTTCTGGCAAGCCAACGTCAATGTTGCAGACGAACAAAACTAACTTGTAACTTCTCCCCCGGGCACCAGAGCTTTGCTATCAGCAGGCAAGGCGTCATGGCAAGCGGGAGATTAAGCTGTCGTATGCAGTGTTTCCCAAACCTTTTAGCTCAAGACCCAAAATAGAAATGATGATTATACACATGAAAAATGGCCTATATATGCGTCACATTGTGATATTGTATAGCTTGTTGTGTGAACTTTTACTTTGGTACTGCAAGTATATTTTGATGCCAGTATTTTTGTTCTTCTACTCAAGAAAACGTTTAAAGGGCCACTTCACCTCTGGGACAACCAGATCTTATTGTATCGTTGTTTGGGATCAACACAATCCTGAGTTATTTTTTGTGTTCAATCTGTGTTTTGAGATATTTTAGAATTTCAGCATGTACTAGTGATGCGTTTTGCATCACATGATGCAAAACGCATCACTGATGATATACTACCATTTTTGTCTATTTACTTAGGAGTGCTTCAGAAACCTGCCTACCAGTGACATCATCGATGGGGCAACCAAGCTAATAGGAACTTCAGGCTTTCTATTCCTCTCAATTCTTTTTGTCTTCTTTTGTCTTTTTTCTTTATCTGCCTAACGGTGATGTCACTTGTAGGCGGGTTCCTGGTGTAGCCTGACAGCGTGTCGCTGGTTCGAGTCCCGATCCCGACCAACTTTACATGCGTCTCACTCGCCATCTCTCTCCCCATTTCCTGCCAGTCTACTGTCCTGGGTGAAGTCGTCCTTTATGGGAAAGATGTGAGTTCTCCTTCCACCACTGCTGGTTGGTCCACAGCAGGAGGAAAGGCAGATCGAGCCAATCAATCACAGAGCTCTGACACCAGATGGGCAGGATCCCTGGACGCCTTCAGCCAATTGTCCTTCAGGACTTGCACATCTGCCCAGCCAATCTTATACCTCAGTGGTTCTCAACCAGTGGTCGGGGAATTAATTAGGGCCTGAGACACAGTTATGGTGAGGCCCATTCTATCCACCTGTTTCCACAAGACTTTACTGTAGCATTATCTGCGGGACACTTCCGGTTAACAGCAGACATACTAGCTCACGTCGCGTCGCAGATGCCGGAAATGCCGCTCGCCTTCTACGCAATGCACGATGGGATGTTGGTAGGTTGTGGATATCTTCTGAATCCTAAAAGTTTTCGGCAAAAGCTATGTTGTTTTATCAATGGTTCTCACTGATAACACAACACGCATTGAGCTTGTAGATCGACTTTTTGAGATATTCTAAAATGTTTTTAAAAATAGTTTAAAAAAAAGGCAAAAAAAAAAAGTTTAGAGAGGGTAAGGTATATATGATCCCAAGTCTCAGATGAAATTGTATTAAATGGGTCAAATTGTCACAAATCTTTGGTGCGAACCAGGCCTTACAACCCGTCTGAACACAAAGGAAGTGCCTCAGCTCAAATTCGGCGGAGACAGAATCATTTTGTGCCCAGTCCAAGGCTCCCGTCACAAACCTCGTCTGTCGAAACCGCCGTCGTGCCTCTTCCCGCTCGCAAGGACACCTCTTTCAAGATTCAACAACATACTTCAAAGTTAATTCCCTTTCATACAATATAAGAGAGTGAAATGCGGCTCCTCGGTGTTGGCAGCAACAGGAGAAAATAGCGACACACACACAAAAATGTATATACAAGGTTTTTTCACTATTCATGTCTCTCTCAAGGCCCTTCTCTCTCTCTCTCTCTCTCTCTCTCTCTGTGCGTGTGTGTGCAGGGGCGTCACACCAAATTCTGGGCCCTGGGTACAAGGATTCACTGCGGGCCCCCCATGAATGTTAACTATTGAAAAATAGCAGATATACAAGCTCACAGCGCGGCACCGAGTGCCGCGCTGCGAGCTTGTATATCTGCTATTTTAGAAAAATCGTGAAAATGTGTGCAAGAAACCTATGTCAAGGACCCCCAAGATGATATGTATTTGGCCACGGACCCCGATCTGAAAATATTTAGTTCCAGGGACCCCCAGAAGCAAAATTTGAGTTAGAAATGTTCGCTTAAAAAATAAATGATATTCAAAGATTTTCACACATTTTCACAACTTTTCAAAAATAGCAGATCTAGAAGCTCGCAGCGCGGCACTCGGTGCCGCGCTGTGAGCTTGTATATCTGCTATTTTTCAATAGATTAAGTTATAAGGGCCCCTCCACCTTGGGCCCCAGTAACTCAGTCCCACTTTCCTACCCCTTGTGACGCCCCTGTGTGTGTGTGTGTGTGTGTGTGTGTGTGTGTGTGTGTGTGTGTGTGTGTGTGTGTGTGTGTGTGTGTGTGTGTGTGTGTGTGTGTGTGTGTGTGTGTGTGTGTTGTCGGGGCACACAGAGAGGCTAAGCACATGGAGATAAGGCCAGCAGTGAGTGCCTGCCGACACGTCTGGGCGCAGACGGAGAAGCGAATCATTGAGGACAATCTTTTCCCCTCCAATGGCTGCCTGTCTCTTCAATAGCAGCCTTCAACGGGGGAGCTACATCGTGATGTGTGAATGAATACCATTTCCATATTATTATTATTTCCCGGCATAAATGCCAAGCCGTCGGCCGTTCCTCCGTTCAACCTTTTGGCCCTCCGTCCGGGGGCTGAAAAGAAAAGGATAAATAAATAAATGCATCCTTTTTCGTCAAATAAATACATTTTTATATAGAGGCGCTTCCAGGAAGGGTTTTGGCGGGGTGATGGAAGGATAATTCCTGCAAAGTGGGATTGAGGTCGACGTTGTATTTGAGGTTGTGTTTATCGCCGGATTGCCCTCAATAAATAATATATTATCGTCGCTGTCCGGTGGAAACCTTGTATGTCCAAAACACACCTTATAACTCTGAATCGCGCCTCAAAGTTGGCACAACCGCTGTTAAGTGATCTGGCAATGAAATAGGCACACCTGGGCCCATGCATGTGTGGCCCCTGGGGGTCACCCAGGTGTACCGTTGCTCCAATCCACATGCAGCAAATCTGGCACCAACACTACAGGTGTGTGCCATGACAATATTGTGTGCCAACGGTGACGCAATTGTAGTCCTAGAGCGGCCATATTTTGGGTCAGACACAGGTGTTTCAATTTTTTGATTGGCATAGAACTAATGCTCTAGTCTACTCCAATCAGAACACCTGTGTAAGGCAGTGTTGACCCAAGAAATGGCCGCTCTAGAACTACATATTGGCACACCCTATAGAGGGTACGCGCGTGACATCATCATCATACCCGGACGTTATTTATTATTTGGGAAAAAACTACTTTCTGGCCTTGACAACCCACACATCCAAACAGAAAAGTCCTATCTGATGGTATTAAACAACGTTGAACGACGTTAAACTCACTTTACCACTTACTATGCCACTCGATGTGCCATTCACTTTATGCATGCGCATACCCTCTATAGCCACAGCAGGGGCTCATGTTGTACAACCCAGTTTACTGGATTACAATACCCTAGAGCTATAAAAGGAAAGATAACCGGAAATCCCCGCCCATTCACTTGTATGTATTTGCTTTTATTGCTTTTCACCACTTCTTCCGTGTTTGTTGCGAGGGGCTCATCCGCGTCGATTTGCGTCGAATCACAATACGCTGTAGTGTCACCTCTGTGCACAACCCTGTGCGCAAGCTCGTATGCAAGCTGGTATGCAAGCTTGTCTTGGGATTATTTTGGAAATATTTTGTCAACACAAATTGCGTATGGGGTCCTCCTGGCAGCAAAATATTTTTTTTTAAACATTAGTTAGATCAACTAGTTACGTTGTAGATTTTGATTATTATTACAAAACATACCCACTTCAGATTTTGGCCATTTGAAAATAGCTGATCCACAACGCATTGTGAGCGGCCTCACTGTATGCTATTTTCAACATATCTGTAGATATTTTATTTGCCAACTTGTGAAATGGGACATTCTACTACTTTCTACTTTTGGCACTTTAAGTACATTATGATAACAATACATTTGTGCTTTTACCCAAGTACATTTAGAATTCCAGATTTTTACTTGTATGTTTACTTACTTTTACTTTTACTTGTAAAATGTCTATATTGCAGTATTGATACTTTTACTTAAAGGGGAGAACCACCCATTTTCAACAATGAACTATGTCATTAATATACCTTTGAGTTGTTACTCGTTATGTATGTGGAAATAAGAAAATAGTCCCACCCCTTCTGTGTTGCCTAGAACTGGAGGATTGATTTGGGGGTTTGGCTTGCAAAGTACACCATGATGATGTCATCACGGTGTAACAACTCAAAGGTATATTAATGACATTGTTCAATGTTATAACTGGGTGGTTCTCTCCTTTAAGTAAAACATTTTTCCACCACTGATGACATGACGGGGAGAAGTAGACACACAGATCGGTGTAGTCAAGTAGTTCTGCTACGAACAGGAGCGATCAGACCACAGTTAAACTCATGATGAGACAATCTTTGAGTGTCATTAGGAACAAGCTGTACCCAGAACAATAGATACTGTAGAGGTATAACTGGAACAGTGGGTCCCTGAGAACACTGGCAAACCCACTTTGATACTGATTTATTCATATTTTATAGTAGATGTTCTATCTGCATGTATTTTACAAAAGAGGGGCCAAATTGACTAAGTATAATTTTAGTTTAATAATAGTTTTTTTATTAGAAAATGTATTTATTTAATCTGGGATATGTTTTAGAATGTATTTATTTTATTTTAATACAAAATAGTTTACAATTATTATTTTACAAAGACAAACTGTGTATATGCCTTAATGTGTACCTTACAGTGAATATATGTACCTTGTGAATAAAAGGGCATTATTTCATTTCATTTAACCTAGTACTGAAAAGAGAAATAATCACGTTTTTTTTTGTAAAAAAAAAAAAAACGTGAACAATCGTATCGTGAACCAGGTATTGTGATTCGAATCGTATCGTGAGTTGAGTGAATCGTTACTTACTACCCAATATTTCTACAAATACATTGCTACAAAACCTGTGATAGAAAGAAAGTCATTCCGTGGCTAAAGAGAATAAGTTGTCTGATAATGATGTACCATGCATGTCCAGAGAAACTACTTTACATGATTTCCGACCATTTTCCAAAACGGCCAATTAAACGTTGAGGTGCTCACAAGGTTTAGGTCCTAATCCCTAATAGATACTACTGTGCCATCATCATGGCATCTTGACTCTTCTAAAATGCAACATGTCAGAACATATCATAAGGCATAAGGTGAAGAACATAATAGCAATATACAGTATCATTCTACCATAATTTCTCCTCACCGCCCACCACTAGCAGCCCACTCTGAATTATAACATCACCACCAGAGATCAGTGTTGCCATGTCTGCTTATTATAAGTGACTTTGGGCTTGTTTTTTTTTTGTAAAGTCACTTAAATACTGGTGGTTGCATCTTTTTGTTTTTTGTTTCCTAATGTTATTCAGCCTGTGGTTCTGTTCATGGCAAGGACTCCCAGCTTAAAGGGATATTACACTTTCAGAAAAGCTTTTTGTAATTTTTTTGTCTAATCAGGCTTTTGGGAACACCCAGGAAAGTTTTTGAATTTCTTCATTCAGTATTTAGATATTTGATATTCATTTCCCCCATGTTGCCCCCTTTCAGGACCTTCCTATACAAACCCATTATAACTTCCATTTTAACCATTATAGATTCAATGAAAACAACTGTCCTTTTTTTCTGGTGACTCCTAACACCCTCCAAATACGTGAGCAGGCCGTGTTTTTTCAATAACTTTTTTCATAATCTTTTATTGTGTTTAATAATTTACATCTTCCCAAAAAATGAATAGAAATCAATGAAAAATGTTATCGAAAAAACACGGCCTGCTGATCACGTATTCGGAGGGTGTCAGGAGTCACCAGAAAAAGAGACAGTTGTTTTATCATGGTTAAAATGGAGTTTGAAGTTATAATGGGTTTGTATAGGATGGTCCTGAAAGGGGGCAACATGGGGGAAATGAATATCAAATATCAAAATACTCAATGAAGAAATTCAAAAACTGTCCTGGGTGTTCCCAAAAGCCTGATTAGACGATAAAATGATAAAAAGTTTTTTTGAAAGTGAAATATCCCTTTAATATGCACTTGTCCCCAGACCACCTCCCAAAAAGGATTTGTGTTGGTAAAAAGATTTTTTTGTTGTTGTTGAAAATAGCAGATCTACAAGCTCACAATGCATCGCTTCACAACCCGTTGTGAGCGTGTGGATCTGCCATTTTCAAAGAGCCATAGCCCTCGTTTTCATAGACCTGGTTGCTTATTTGTCTCGTAAGATCTGGCAGAGCTCTCTGAAAGCCTGGCTACATGAGACTCTGACCCCATCAACCAGAGTGGAGTTGCAACTAGCAGGAAGTGAGTGGGGGGCATAAGGTGGTCTCTGTGAATTGCTGGCCTGCGTGATCCTAATAGCCCACTTACTTGACTAGCTAACAAGGAGGACAGTGGATGTCACAGGCACCAAAAGTACAGTATAAAGAATATGATCATGTCATGTTTTACATTTAGGCCTAAAGTTATTGGATGCTTTAACTATTGAAAAATAGCAGATATACAAGCTCACAGCGCGGCACCGAGTGCCGCGCTGCGAGCTTGTAGATCTGCTATTTTTTTTAAAGTCGTGAAAACGTGTGCAAATCTTTGAATAGGCCTATATGTATTTTTAAAGCGAACGTTTGTAACTCAAATTTTGCTTCTGGGGGTGGTCCCTGGAACTAGATATTTTGAGATGCGGGTCCGTGGCCAAATAAATATCAGTTTGGGGGTCCTTCACATGAAAACGTTTGAGAACCACTGACAGAGTAGTCTCTCAAGAACAGACTAGCTGAGCTCCAGTTAAGTGAAAAGGACCTTTTCTTTGACGATGGCTGGCCAGATCTACAAGATCTACAAGCTCGCAGCGCGGCACTCGGTGCCGCGCTGTGAGCTTGTATATCTGCTATTTTTCAATAGTTAAAGCATAAAATAATGATACACAATAAAATGTACCCGTTCTAAATGGGTTAACCTGTCATGTTTTAACCACTTGAGGCCCAGCATCCCAATTCACTACACGTCACGTTCATGTGAGTGTGGTGATCAACAATTTTTGAGCGGTGCTCCTGGAAGGAGCTAAGCTCCAACATCTGGCTTTGTCCAGGCCCCAAAAATGTCCGGGCTCTGAAACGTGGCCTACATTTGGCCTACATCTTGACACAAATCGCTCAAAGTTTGTTGTACGTGGTGGGGGAAAAAACAGTAAAAAACTCACCTCTGGGACAACCAGATCTTATTTTATTGTTGTTTGGGACACGATCAACACAATCCTGAGTTATCTTTTGTGTTCAATCTGTGTTTTGAGATATTTTAGTATTTCAGCATGCAACAACTGGTCATATGATGCAAAATGCATCATATGACCAGTTGTTGCATGCTGATACTAAAATATCTAAAAACACAGACTGAACACAAAAAATAATCGTGTCCCAAACAACAATAAAACAAGATTTGTCCCAGAGGTGAAGTGGTCCTTTAAGCTGGGCAGGAGCACATTACAACTTGTAGATGGCAGTACTGAAAGACACTTTATACCTGCATGGTATTATTTATTTGTATTTATTTATTTACATATCGTTGCTGTCGGGCAGAAACATCCTAGCACCATATTTTAACTTTTTGTGTTTTTTCGTAAATTAACGCCCTAGTGAACACAGTACAGCGTCACACAGAAGTATCCAAAGTAACAGATCTACAAGCTCGAAGCGTGAAGCGAAGCTTTGTAGATCTGCTGCTTTTGCTATTTTTGAATTTGAATCCTGAAAAGTAAAAGTTTTGGACATATGAGGTTTCCTGACAGAGACGATAGGCCTAAAGGAATAAGATATTGATATTGCTCAGCCCAAGAAATATGATTCAGTCAGATACTTATTATAGTGTTGGGCAGTTCAAACATACACTATCATACAGTAACAGAGCATGAAAGATTACGCAGCTGGGTTTGTACAAATATGTGCATATATGCTCGACAAATGCCCATTTATTTTAACGGTTTTAAAACCCAAGGGCATTTCCGTCAGACTCGCCCCTGCTGTGAAGTCGAATGCTGTTTTCTTATAGCCTCCGTGTTGTGTGGTGTAAAGCTTTCATTTCATTCAACCTAAATGTCACTTTGAATTGGCTTATCATATAATGTGCAGACAAAGCCTGCGTTTCCTTTTGTCCTGCATGTGGCAGCCTTTGAATGCTCAGTTACGCCACAATGTGTGGCTTTAACGATACTGGCTGCTCTCTCCCGCTTTCATTCAGCGCTGAAAAAACAACCTTTGAAAACAAGCATTTATGGTGCGCCATACACTGCCATCACCCTATTGTTCAGGCTAATTATGTGTGGTTTACATTAATTATTGTATTTGTATCATACACATTAGCATTACATAAACTCTGTAATTTGTTGAACCCTAGCTTTAATAATAATAATAGACTTCAATTTATATAGTGCCTTTTTTAATATACGTGTATTTGAAAGGGACAGCGCATACTGACCACCACACATACAATGCAGTGTAAATACACTGGATTTAGGAAGAATACTAATTTCCATCCATTGTCCCCATACAGAGAACAAGCAACGCTACAAAAAGAGCACCTATAAACATTACTAAAAGGGTACAAAACTAAAATACAAGACACTCAAGAAAACTAGAAACGCCTACATTTTAGCCTATTTAAAAATGACCACATGTTTGACTGAGGCTGTGTGTCTACTGTCTAAACTTCACAATCCCCTCTGGTAACGGCTAGGGGTGTAACGATACATTTTAACAACGATACGATACGCATCACGATACATGGTTAACGATACGATACATGGACGATATTGGTTCATTCATGGCGATACGATACGATTCGATTCAATGATTTAAAATCGATATAGTAACTATTTAGCAAAGTACAAAATCAAATGATACGTTTTGATTTTAGCTGTTTTCATTTCGATATACTTAGATTTGTAAAGTTAAAAACAATATTTCGATGCAGGTACTATATTATCGTTACACCCCCAGTAACGGCCCTTGTACTGATGCCCGTGTTGTGCTTCCGTTTTATACATTCCTCCATGCATGTCAAGAGACGCAAACTCTTATAGGCTTAGCCACTGTAGAAAAACAACCAACCAATTACACATCTGCTATTTTAGATTTTAGGGGATTTTCTTTTTTAAATTATGGCAATTTTAGAATAGGCCTCAGGTCTTGACTAAATATTTTTGCAGAATTGCCCCTGCCGCCCAGTTTCCCCAGCAGTCCTCATAGCGCAGAGGCCTAAGCATATACTTGTTAGCATATCGCTATTTGTTGCAGTCAAAAGTGATGTAAATCCCGGGCTCCCGGGCTCCCCCAGAGTTAGAGACAAAGTGTCCTTGAACATGATGCTGAACCCCTAATTGCACCCAATGAGCAGGTTGGCGCCTTGCATGGTTTCCTCCGCCATCAGCGTATGAATGTGTGAGTGAATGCACGGGTGAATGTAATGCACAATCTATGTAAAGTGCTTTGGAATAAAGCGCTATATAAATGCACCATTTACCATTATGTGTTTTGCCAATTAAGTCCCAGAAAAGACACGCTGTGATTGGCCAGTACAGTCACTTTGATTGGCAGTTGTGCCGAACGCTCACCCCAAAGCATGATTTACGAGATGGCTCGTGCGCAACAACCAAGGCATGGATGTGCGTGTAATGACAACTAATAACAGATTCATATACTCTACAGGCTGGGTGCGGCACCTGTCAGCGGGGAGTGTTGGGCGGGAGGAGTAGGACGAAGGCTCTACCTCCCGGTGGGGGCTCCCCATTGCCAGGTGAGTCAGTAGGATACAACAGCTGTGACAATACACAAATGTGTGTGGGGAGGGCATAACGACTAAATTGAGGAGAAAAAGGGGGTAAAAGACAACTGAACTTTTGAGACTGTTGTGTGAGGTTGGCGCACAAACATTTCACGTGCCTTTTATACTCTGACTGTACGTATTGTTGACAATAATGTTGAATCTTGAACCCTTACTCTATGCTGGTCCAGACCAGAACGTAGAAAATAAATAAAAAAAAACACGTTTGAAGACTCAGAATATAGCTTTCTACATTAATGTTTTTGCTTATTAGAACGTCAAGGGAATTATGAATGTCTACAGAAATGTAAAAACTTGATAAACAGAAACATCACTGGTTGATGCAGATGATGAGTTAATACCCTAGAGAGAAACATGTTTTTATGTGTAAACATGCCAGAACATGATGATGCAACGTCAGGATGGAGGGAGTTGAATGAAGTCTCCCATTAGCGCACTGCTGCTCAACACCAGGTCCGGGGTCCTCCATGGGCTCCGAAATGGACCTGTAAGGGTCTGTAACGTGCCCTATATGTAGGCCTACATTACAGCAACATATGTAATAATTTATTTTTAAACAGTGGTTCTCAATCTCAAAGATAACAGATCTACAAGCTCACCTTGCGACACTTTGTGTCACATTGCGAGCTTCTACATGTTCTATTTTTCAACTTTTTCCCCCCAACACAAATCTTCTCTTCTGTTGGTCCCTGCCTCCTATCAAAAAACATTTTCAGATGGGGTTCCGTGGCCAAACATATTATCATTTTGGCGGTCCCTGGCACAAAACAGTTTGAGAAGGACTGATTTAGAAAAAAGGCACTTGTAGAATGGGCCTCGGGTCTCAAAGGAGTGGCGGGGCTGAGCTTGGCAGCGGGTCATAACGTAACCCCTGTGCTCCGCTGCTCTGCCTGTCAGCGTTCAGTGTTCAGCCACAGCGCCCTCCACTGCCTCATGGACTCACCGCAGCCATCAATCACATATCACAGCCGCGTTGGAGAAACTCTCACTCATCACTGTCGTCAAATGTTACAAAGAGAGAGAGAGGTCTGGGATCACTGGGGCCTGTGGGAGGAATCAGGGACGTGCTGGCCATTGGGAAAAGCGGGACAACTCCCGAACGGCCGGTTCATTCCCGGCCTGTCCAGGCCGGCCATTAGGGAAAAAATTAAAATAAAATGTCGGCCTTCGTTCCATTTTGGGTAAATCGTCATTGTCGGGCAGAAACCTTGTATCTCCAAGTTTCAAATTTATACATTTTTTCGCAAAGCAAAGGCCGTTACAAGGCCGTTGCACAAAAGTAGTGAAAACAGCAGATCTACAAGCACACAACGCCTCGTTGTGTGCTTGTAGATCGGCTGTTTTCACTAGTTTTGTAGATCGTCTGTTTTCACTAGTTTAAATCATTTTTAAATGATAAATACAAAACAAACGGTTTTGGACATATAAGGTTTCCACCCGACAATGACGAGAAAAAAAATAGGGCCTCTCCAACTCTTTTTCCCGGGCTGAATCAGGGGCCCAGCACGTCCCTGGGAGGAATATGGGTACAATGACGACCTGGCTCCAATGTGGATCAGTGGTTCTCAAACTTTTTTTGCGCCAAGGAGCCCTGAATTCTTTGTTTAGTTTTGTCTTGTTTCGACCAAAAAAAAAAAAACGTTTCTCAGCTAAAGGACAATTGGCCTCGACGATGTCCATTTCTCAAATTCTATAGGCTACTTGAGGGGACATTTGGCCCTCACAAGATTAGCCTACTAATACAAGTGTAGGCGCACGCACGCAGGCACGCACGCACGGACAGACACACGCATTATGCGGACATCATTCACCCACACAGTCAGTGCTGGGAGGTTATTACAGGATCACATGATGCAGTGTGTCTGCATCATGTACCTCTGTAGTCCCGTACATCTCGGCTGCCAATAATCCTTACAATTGATGCCTCCCCCTCCTTAAGTCCTTAATGGTGCTTTTAATATTTATGGTCACAAAGCGGTGGGCCGTGGCGGGCTGCTTCATAATAGCCCCCACCTCCCCGCGCCGTTTTATTGTCATGGTGTGTCTCACATTTGCGTCAGTAAATACATTTAAATCCCAGAATGCCGTAAATAATGGCGCGCGGCCCACACATTGTTGTCTCCCCGCGCGGCCGACCAGCTTTTCTTAAGCGCCGCTCGTAAAGAACGCTTTGTCAAGCCCTCTCCCCGTGGACGCTTTATTTTGCATAACAAGTGTTTTATAGCGCGATATAAATCACGTGTGGCCGGCGCTGCTTGTCAAACACACACGCACGTGCACGCACACGTAGGCTACCTTCTTTGCACGCTAGTGCATGCGTCCACTCACGCAGTAGAGGAGGGCTGTGCACTTGAAGTCTAGCATACCTATTCTGGGTGAACATTCTCAGAAATGTTGCATCGGCTGCCAACCTCCAGGGTTGTCAGGGCAGGACTGTGTGACTCACTGACCCGTCTAAAGGGCCACACTTCCTGGATGCCTTCCTGCACAGCGCGACTCACTGTGACGCGTTGTGTGAGCTTGTAGATCGGCTATTACCGACAAAGAGGTTTGGTGTAGAGGGGTAAAACAGAGCAGACCAAGTACAGAGCCAAAGGTCACTTAGTATTTCAGGGTTTAAGTGGTTAAATGTATAAAACATTAGAAAAGATAATGAGTGAAAAAAAAATATATAGGCTATATAAAAACATTAATTTACACTGGTGAGGTGATAGTGCTGTCAAACAGGTCTACGAAGCTATCCATCTACTGTATGAAATCTATAAAAAAGGTTAAAGGGATAGTTCACCTTATGGAGACATTAATTCTTTTATATTTTTGTTGTTGTTGTCACATTCCCAAGCCAATAATTTGAGGAGACTCTTTGTGTCCCCATAGGGAACCACTGCTGGTCATCAAATGATTTGCAAAATGACAAAGTGACAAAAACCCTAACCCTAATCTGCAACACAGTTTTATATAATATGTAGTGGGGGTCCCTGCTTCATCTCTCTCAGCTTGAGGGGTTAGTGGGGCAAATACAGCGTTAAAAGAAGAAGAAGAAGAAGAAGAAGAAGAAATACATGGATTCATGCATGACAAACAGTCTGAAATACGTATTAGTTATTATCACCAACCTGAGGAATGTGTTAACTGTCCCGTAGCAGGCTGGCCTACACCCCTGGGGGTCAGTTAGGGAAGGGTGGATGCATGGGCCAGTGGCCAGCAGGCAGTAGAGAGGGTAGATAGATGTTGTTCCAGAGAGGTGCTGATGGGGGCATGTCTCCTGTGTTACACACCACTCCATCGCTGTCTTGTTGCTCTGCTTGTTTACGCAGCAGCGCTGCAGTGCTAGAGGGGGAGGAGAGGAGGAATGCTTTTTTTTACAGTGTGGTTCTGCGGGAGGCCAGCCTTGACCCAGGTATGATGCGTAAATTACATCAGACTTCGGTGCTCTATAGTCTTATTTACAAAGGTCTTAAAAGTCCTTAAAGGGGAATACCACTCATTTTCAACATTGAACTATGTCATTAAATATACCTTAGAGTTGGAGTTGTGGAAATAAGATTTTTTTTTGCAATGTTTATTTGCCATTATGCTGTGTTATTTTTAACATATTGGCATGGGAACTGGAGTTTTGATGTATATATTTCTAATCAAAATGCTGTAGTCGGGAAAGGGGGTACTCGGCTTCACAAATCAGCATAAAGGGGGTACTGCAGCCAAAAAGGTTTGAGAACCACTGCTCTAAGGTATATTCACTGCCATTAAAAATGGCGACTTTCCGAGTTCTGAGTTCCTTTTTACGTGCACGATGGTGAACGGATCATGCAAGACGCGTGTGCCCGTCATTCACAGCTTTCAAACTAAAAAAATCCGCTTGGAAATCCGTTCAGGCATTCATGAGATCGCTGCAGTTATGTTTACATAGGAAGTAAACAGGAAGAGCAAGTTGTGGTTGAACTTGCATTCCGGTTTGCAATCATGCCAGTTATTTTGGCCGCATGGAGAGGTTTATGGGCGGCGAGGCGAGCGGGCGCGGCCCCGTAAAATCCCTGCGTGCATGCTCGTTCGTGCATGAGCTAGCGGGCAGCGAGAGCTGGATTGTGGTCATCTTTTTTGTCCACGCTTGGCGGCTGGCACGCTGGAAGACAACAACAATGGCTGCTAGGTGTTGTATCGCCCGGCGTTTACTCGCAGAGCGATTGAATGGCGCGGTGTTAGAAGTGCTTGACCGGCGGGGGTCCTTCAGTTCAGGGGGGCTCATAACCACTCGAACCCTGTTTTATTTCATACTTTTGATTAGTACAGCACCCAGCCTATATGGCCTTGGATGTGCATGCCCTTAAAGGCTTTTGGCTGTTTTTCAACCTTTAGATGAAGACTTTAACAGCAAATCTTGTGTATGAGCAGCCCTTTGCACAAAATCTTTTCAGATGTCAAATTCAGATTAATTTGGGTGTCCTTGAAATGAAAATGTTTGACAACCACTGCTGCACTTATATTATTTGGTTCAAAGGTATAAGTTATCTTTAAAAAAAGGCTTATTAAGTGCTTAATTCATTCATTTGTGAAGTGGGACCATGTGAGATGTGGGCACTCCTATGGAGTGTGCACCATTTACCATTTACAGTAGGCCTACAGGCTCTCAAAGCGTTTCTTTGTGACACGTGAACTTATAGTCCATTTTCAAATAGCTGATGTATATAGGGTGAAAGTAAACGGATGTTAATGGTCAATTAAGTAATTTAGCTGGGGACCCCCTGGAACCCCCCTCCCCCCAAGGACCACCGGGGGTCCCTAGACAGTACTTTGAGAACCGCCTTCCCTATAATGTTTCTCAACACACTGCATGTTTATAGTTGTGAAACTGAAACAGAAAGATGGCTATTATGAGCAGAAATGTTGTTTATCCTTAAATATGGTCCTATATACAGTATACTCATGGTCCAAGGCTTTCTGTTTCAAGGGTCGTTTTCTCAAGGTTCAAAGGTTTCTTTATTGTAAAATCTTATGACCTTGTTAAACCTTTTTTTTACATGCCCTTTTCAATGATTATTTACTAAACATTTTAAAATGGTCAAAATAGCCGATATACAAGCTCCCAATCTGCAATTTCACTACTGCCGTGCAACGTGCTTGTTTGATGAAAGTAGGACATTATTTCATGAAAGAAAACTAAAAGTTGAAGCATGGGGGAGGTTTCTGCCCGACAGCGACGACACACAATAGCAGCCAGCAGGAAGAATGACTAATGAAGACGAATAGAAAAGCGAGCGTGTGTGTTCACTGGCTTCCAGCAGTGGTGGGAAAAGTACGCAATTTTACTTAAGTAAAAGCATCAATACTGCAATGCAGAAATATCCTGTTATAAGTAAAAGTCCGGAATTCAAAATTTACTTGAGCAGAAGGACAAAAGTATTGGTATCAAAATGTCCCATTTCACAAGTTTTCACATGTATAAAATAAATATATAAAGGTCTTTTGAAAGGCTTGTATATCTGCTATTTTCAAATGGCCAAAATGTAGGGCAGAAGTGGTTAATGCATATCAAACTCTACAAAGTAACTAGTGACTAGTAACATTTTCAAATAACTGTAGTGGAGTAAAAGTACAATATTTGCCTAGTGATATGTATAGTGGAGTAGAATTAAAAGTACTGAAAATTGGAAATACTCTAGTAAAGTAAAAAAAAACACCTCAGAGGTGTACTTAAGTGCAGTAATTGAGTAAATGTACTTACTTGCTTTACACCACAGTGCGGAGAGGAGGCAGAGGAGAGGCCGTGGGAGTACAGTACACTGTATCTGGAGTGGTATTAACTTTAGCTTTATTGATTCTGTACCACTGCACATACTGTACCACTCCACTCCAATACTACATGGAGAGGAAAAGGTTACGGGTGTAATAAAGAAAGTTACTGGAATTCTAGGTCATAGAATAATGACCCTGCCTATTTTAAAGGCAGGGTAAGTCATTTCCTTTAAAATAGCTCTATATTCTGATACTCATTGCTAAAGTGTTTGAACTGTAACATTAGTCTCTCGGTCTCTCCAGCTCTTCATTAAACAGATAATGCATTGTGCTTTAACAAAATAATAATAATAATAATTTAAAAAAAAACTTTTTAACAAAGAAATATCTCTAGTAAGACATGACAATTCTTGGCCATCTGGGCAGTGATGTATATCGGACCAGTTACCCATATAGGGAGACCCCTGCATGATGGTCAACAATGTTATATCAAAACATGCCCATATATGGGCATTACCAAATATGGGCATGTCCAGATATGTCCTTAATATTGATGACATTGGGACAGGGATCTCCATATATGGGCATAAACCGTATGTTAATTAGTAAAGCCAAGCAGGGCCAACCCACTGTAAAAATGTGTACTGACTGACTGACTGACACAGACAGACGGCGACAAGCTGCGACATTTCACATGGTAAACTGCGACCTTCGGTTGCAACAACACTGCTACTTTCAAAATAATGTAGCTTTCAAGTAGTTCAGCATTTATTTATTTTATCACCATGTAATGTAGCTGGGTAGCTTGGCAAACGCTATATTGTTACATTTCAGTGGCACCTCAACGTTTTGAGTGCAGTTCTGTAGCTATCTCTGAGTCTTGAGTGGATGTTGTCCATTTACACCAAAGACATTATCCTCCTTATGCATCCATTAGCTCATATGTTTTAGTTTTGAGTGGATTTTGTCCATGTTCATATCCGCTTCAAACACATCATAAGAGCTTGTGCTCTTATCAGCCAGGTGCTCAAAAAGAAAATACAAAACATTTCGTCCATAGCCTGCGAACATGTAAACACTTCAACTTGGCATCCTCTCACAAAGATGCTTCCATGCCTTACTTCCTATTTCCTTCATGTCAAAATCAAAGCTTATAGTGCAATATAAACCATGTTTGTGTCGTGGCACGAGTAAATACAAAATAAAAGAGTGTGTAGATTGGCTATTTTCACTAATTCGCTACCCGAGAGACAACGCATTTCTCTTAGATCTCGAGCTAAAAGGTTTGGGAACCACTGCTATCAAAATTAATTTATCAGGTCCTGATAAGTTACTGTATAATGGACATAACATGTTCATTGTTTTGTCCTATATCTTAAGTATGTATGGTAGACATGACAAAAGTCCGTCCCAGGAGCCAATCGTAGCACTAGGGAAATTCTTACACAACCCACGGCTTCCTCCCTAAAATCTATTATTTATGTCTCACCAGTTTAATCTTGTGAAATGTATACATTGAAGCAGAAACAGATTCACAGCTTTTTTGTCACATCACAGATTTACAGAAGTAAAAAAAGTGGGTGAAATTCGTTTTCGTGCATAGTTCCCAATTCCCATCGTATTGTTATTTCCATAGGAAAAAAGAAAAGAAAGGGAAGAAGAAGAAGAATAGGGGGAAAGGAAATCAAAGAAAAACTAAAGAGATTATCTACATATTTACACATATAGTACCTGAGATAAGATATAGGGTGTGTGAGCATATAGCAGCAGATGTACAGTATAGAGTGTGTGATATACTTAAGGTATAAGGTGCAAGAAAATACAACATTTGTATGGGATTAAGGTGCAACATGTCAGCACGCGTCGACTGCATACGTTTCTGGGTGCTTTGAAATAAACCTTGACAGTAGGCCGTTTCTCACTAGAATGTGTAAGGATTAACGGCTTGCCCCCTGTCTCGTTCTCAAGTTATGAAAGAAATGCTATGTATTTTTTAGAGAGACCTTTTCAATAAAATAGGGACGCAAAGCATTTTTGTACCGTAGGTGACTTTTGTTATTGTAAAGAGATGCATGCAGTCAGCTTGGCAAAAACCTAAAAATAACGAGAGGCAGAGTGGGTTTGAGGAAGTGACAATGGGGTAGGATGTTTCATGGAATGACACATCCGTGACATGTTTGTGCCTGCATGATGTGTGTGTTTGATAAAACAACAGCACACGTGATTGTGTGTGTGCCTGAGTGTACAGTACACTGTACCGGTATGTCGGGGACCAGTGGTGGAAGAGGTACCAAAGCTAAAGTACTCAAATGTTTCACAGTTTATCAAACATTTGTTTGGTTTTATCACAAAATAGCAGGTGTACAAGCTCACAATGCATTGAAGCTTGTAAATTGAATACGGCTTATGTGTTCAACATGTGTTTTGTATTCATAATCTATAACCTAAAAAAGTTATCCGTAACTAAAGCTGTGAACTAATTGTACATTTTCCCTCTGAGACGTAATGGAGTAGAAGTTTAACGTACTGTATCAAAAAATGGAAATTACCCAAGTAATATAAAAGTACAGTAACTGGAAATTGTACATAAATGCAGTAGCCTCATGAACCAGCCTCCTCTGGAAATCTATATTTTATACATTTTCATCAAATGAAAATGTAGATTTCCGGAGGAGGCTGGTTCACAAGGCTATATAAATGTAGTACTCGAGTAAATAGTACTTAGTTACTTTACCCCACTGGCACTGGGGACATACTGTTCCTTTATTTTTTGCCGGTCAGTGGGAGGTCAGAGACAGGAAATGAGGCGGCGTGCGGAGGGGACCGCTGGGTGTCCTGGGTGGCTCGCAGGGTGACAGCAGAGCTTAATGACACATCATGGTGACAGACACTAACACAAGAGGAGCATGAGCGGGGGAGGGGAGGGGGGACTGTGAGGAGGTGACAGCTTGATCACAGCGGCTTCATGCATGCCTCTGTCTGTCTGTCTGTCTGTCTGTCTGTCTGTCTGTCTGTCTGTCTGTCTGTGTGTCCCAGGCAGCGCTTTAACCCAGCGTTTCCCAAACATTGGGTCAGAACCCAATTGTGGGGTCGCGGAGACATTTGTATGGGTCGCCAGTAAATATATATATTTTTTCCTCTGTTTCCTTAAAGATGGCTTAAAGATGGGGTGCCATGATTTTCCCCCTCTATAAAACATGATTATCTACTATTATGATTATACTAGGAGGAAGAATTTTTCCAAAAAAGTGTACAGAAAGAGTTAAAATGTGTTTTTTTTATGTGGCCACACCCACCAGTTCATTGGTATGCGTGGTTGTCATGGTGGGTGGTGACCCAGCTGAAGTTAGCCACACCCACATGTGTTCGGTGAATGGTAATTAGGGGAGGGGTTGATTCTTTGATGTAATAAGTATGGGTGTCTTTGGAACGGCACGTCTGAACCAGCAGGTGGCATCCTCCAGCTAAAAACCCAAATAAAAAGAGAATGCATAATTGCTCATAACAACCACACCAGGGGGTCTAATGAAGTACTGTCAACCTCCTAGACACATGAAAACCAGAACAAGTACAAAACTATGGCACCACCTCTTTAAATTATTTCATCCCGCTCCCCACCCCCCAATGGGGAAGAGTAGCTGCGCAGATGTGGGTGCGCATCACACCGCATTGACTCCAATAGGATTCAGATTTCTCACGAGACAAGATTTAAAATGTGAGTTCAAAGATCCGCGTTTTATAAACAACAAGGCCTGCTCCCTGGGAATATTACAGTGTGGAGAGAATACTATCAGTATGTATGGCAGACATGTACAAACATAGCTGAAAAATAGAGCATGCTAAAAACGTGTATGTGGCAGTGTACAGTAAGTAGTATGACAAAGAATGGAATGAATTCACGGAAACACATAACACGTTGACAGCAACGAAATACAAGTATATAGGATTTAAGTGGTTAATTGGCTTCATGATGTACGGGGAGGTCTGAAACAGTTGACAGGTCTGTCCTATATGGGCCGTAGTCATGGTGACCACGTGTGTGTCACACATCCATGTACAGTAGTTCTTAATGAAGTGATGACAGGACAGACTCTTACCTGTAGAGTGTGTGTGTGTGCGTGCATGCGTGTGTGTACATGCTTACTATTACTTGTGAGGTGCCAAAGGTACCCACAAGTATAGCAGAATTTGAGAAAAAAAGTTCTGCACACACAATACATTTTGTGTGATTACTTTGCATGAATTAATCACACAAAATGCTGTCAAAACGTCCACCCACATCCCCAACCTGGGTGTCATCTTCCACCCCACCCTGACATTTCTCTCCTACGTAAATGATAGCACCAAAATAGCATTCATTCACCTCCGGAACATCGCCCTCTCTGGAATTCTCTGCTATCGAAAACACTTATCCACGCCTTCATCTCATCCCGGTTAGGCTACTGCGACAGAATCCTTCACATCCAAACCGCAGCAGTCCGCCACACCAGCACCCATTCCAGAGACCACATCACACCAGTCCTCCATGACCTCCAGGGGCTGCCTGTCAAACAATGAATTCATTTCAAAATACTCCTCACCACCTATAATGCACTGCACAACCTGGCTCCCCCCTACCTCTCTGACCTCCTCGAGCCACATGTCCCGTCCTGTTCCCTCAGGTCCAGTGATGCCAGCCTCCTCGAAGTCCCAAGATCAAGAGTGCCGAACCTGGGGCGACAGCGCCTTCTCTGTGGCCACCTCCTCCCTCTGGAAAGCACTCCCTGGTCTAAATGCATCAGAGACGCTCCCTCCCTCCCTCCCTCCCTACTTTCAAAACCGCCCTGAAATCCCACCTGTTTGCAATCACCTTTCCCAGTTGACCTTGCTTTTAGTGTTTTTTTTGTGTGTTTCTTTTTATATTATATATATTATTTTTATATATTGTTTATTTGCATCTTAGCCTTAGCCCTTATGCCTAATCTGCTTTGGCATTTTTTTCGAATTTGAAAAACATTTTACAATACAAAAAAATGCTATTTTAACAATTTTACATTATGCACAAATGTGTGCGTCATCCGTGTACACTCGCTGGACTTTGGTATAGCTGTAAATACTTTTTCTTTTGCAATCTGCAAAGTGGTGTCTTGGCCACCACACCCCCACATACATCCCCTCTCAGTCCTATTAACCTTGTCAGCGGGATAATGTCAGAGTTCGGACAGTCCTAATAGCTGGACACGATGTTAATTATAACATCTATTAGTGTGCTGTCAGATTAGGCTCGGCGGGCTGGGGGGACACGCGGTCGAAAGGGGCTGAGGGGAGTGCGAGACAATCCTCACTCAGGAGGCTTAGACCCCGGGACAACATCTCTGTCTCTGGCATGGAGTTACGCTGCTAACACCCCATGGCAGCTGTCTGCAATGTCAGGGAGCCGTGTCATAGGTCAAGGTCGTGAAGGGGAACATAACTCCCACTTCTCAACTTTTTAAACAGTGGTTGTAATATACTGGTGACTCGCAAAAACCACACTTGGTCTTTACTGGTAGACTTCACCTGTAGAACTGCCACAGGCCACGATTACTCAATTTTGGTCTCTAGAGAAAACAGATACATTTCGTCGCGTTCTCACTCGTAATTCTGCGTCTGCATGGAAACGCATCAGCATTGAAAATGATGTAATGTGCATGCCATGTCGCTAGGTGGCGGTGACGCACAGATAGATGAGTGACGCCGGTGTACTTCCTTGTTTACATTCACCATGGTAACGTGGCTGCACACAGTCTGCACGTGAGCCATGACATCACAGGTTTTGACGTTTCCTCAGTTTTTCCTGTTCACGTGGAGCTGGAAGGAGGTTTCACTTTCGTCTAAACCAGGGTTTTTCAAAGTGGGTGACCCTGGGGTGCCGTGACAGCAGTCCAGGGGTGCCGCGAGATAATTTGATAATAGTTGGAATTTAATTGGACAAAAATTGTATTTAGTATAATTTTAAACTTGAACTACAAAGTTATTTTCAGTCAGTTCTAACCAAAATGGCTATTATCTCAACGTTTTCCTCGCAACATAATCACTAAAACATCGTCACTGTCGGGCAGAAACCTCATATCTCCAAGTTTCAAATGTGTACGTCTTTTGCCCTGCTTCATCATACAAGACCGTCGCACAAAACTAGTGAAAACAGCCGATCTACAAGCACACAACGCCTCGCGATGCGAGGCGTTGTGTGCTTGTAGATCTGCTGTTTTCAAAACTAATGGTTTTAGACATACAAGGTTTCCACCCGACAACGACGATATGCTATAAATGTAAGGTGCTGGGAGTGAAAATTATAATGTAGGGGTGCCTCGGATTAAAACAATAGTGCCCTGAGACAAAAAAGTTTGGGAACCCCTGGTCTAAACAGGTGGCATATCTGACATTTTATTTTGCTGTTTCTCTTGAAAACAGCGTTGTGCGCCACAGACAGCACACTTCAAAGGCTTTTAGTAGGTGCAGAGGATATCGGTAATCAGCACAGGTGCAAATGATGTTCCTACTCCTAGCTGTTCTTTCACTCGAAGACACTATTTACAGTGGTTCTCAAACTTGTTTTATTTTATTTCAAGGACCCCCGTAACTCTGAGCTCTCATAGTTACAGGCCTTAAGGGTCCATTTGAACCAATGTTTTAAAACTTCACACGGGCCTCTATTTCATACGAGGCTTTGTGTTTGAGTAACTTTGCTGATGCTGCAAGGTAATGTTAACTCTGAAGATTATTCTAAACAAAGACCTTTTGTACACACACACACACACACACACACACACACACACACACACACACACACACACACACACACACACACAGACACACACACACACACACACACACACACACACACACACACACACACACACACACACACACAAACCTTTTTTAACCCTCTAAGGCCCGCATTAAGAAATACTTGAAATAAAAAATTGAAAAAAATCAGATGGTGTTGTAGGAGTCCTATTAAGAGGAAAATGTAATGTTTTCTTCAAAAAAATGTTTTTGTAAGATTTTATAGCCATAAATCAAAAATCATAAATCATGCTCTAATTTACATATGGGGGATATTTTTCACAATAATAACATATGTACATGTTCTAGACATTCTAATGATCACCAAAAAAAATAGTACAGGCATTTTACTTATGTTTTTGTGAGGTATAGCTTCCATGAAAAAGTGAGATGTTGTTCGTCAAAACTCTGGAATTTCAGCGGGTGTGGCGGGTGTGAATGTCAGCCCCTGTGGGGGGTATTTATATGCAAATATTGTGGCCAATGGCATTGTAATACTAAACAATAGAATCCAATGGTGGTGTTTAGGTGGTAGGGGGAGCTAAAATAAAATGATTTAAACCTTTTTTTGGATAAAATACAAACGTTGTAATATTACAACCGTGGGCCTTAGAGGGTTAAACTCTTTATTTTCAAAGATTTTTCGAAAGGATTTTTTTAACAATACAAAGCACAAAGACAAAAAGACAATATGTAAGACAGACAATAACAAAATAGAACAAAGGTACATAAATAAAAAAACAAAATATAAAAATAAAAGAGGTCATGGGACGCCCGGCACAGTTGTCAGACAGTCATGCTTACAAGGTTAACATATAACATGTCATAAAGAATCAGAGGTATCACCCAATCGTCTTAGCCATTTCTCCCATTTCCTTTCTCCTACCTCCTTTTGGGGTCTCAGATAGTATGTCATTTGTTCCATAAGATGTAATTGTTTCACAATATTAACATATAGGTCTATTAGGACATTGTTTCTGTAACCAGTTCTAAGTTATAGCTTTTTTACTTGCAACGAGTAGTATCTTGAGTAAATAGGAATCATCCTGACACAGTCCATCTGGAAATGTTCAAATGTATACAAACCTTCTTAATAATTTAAACTAGGAAAAAAAGGGCCCTTCGGGCATGTGAAGATTTTTTGTGGTTAGCACCGTGTTGTTATTGGTGGGAAATGTGTAAATGTAGTGAGCATAAAGGTGTCATTTTGAGTAGTGAGTATGATTGATGCGAGTTGAGAATTTGGTATGTATGCAGAAGGACAGTTGGTGACGGAAATGAGATGGCATTATAGATAACACGGTTTATTGTCATTTTGTAATGGGGAACGGCAAACGAACATTTGGAAGCAATCTGTAGCAGCATAGAAGCGGTGGCAAAAAGATAAATGTTTGAAGCAACATACATGCAAATAATAAGAAAGGCGTAATGGTAGTAAAATGAAATGAGATAGAGAATATGATGAGTACATTAACATTGAAGTGGCCAGCAGCGGTAATGAGGAGCAATTTCATATTGCATCGGGGGGACGATCAATTCAAGGGCACGACAAAGATGTGCAAAAGCTTAGCTTACGGTGTAATACACCAAAGAGGGAAAAGGTTAATTTTTGCAGGAGTTTTGTCCCGTTTGCCCCGTTGATGGGGTGGTTTTCTGTGTACAGGATCAGGTTTTGTCTTTGTGATATGGTTATATTATGTGTTATTTTTGTTGTTTTTGAACAGACTTGTGAAGGCAAGTATGAAATATCCCTTCGGGGACAATAAACATTATTATAGCTAAAGCAAAAAGCAAAGTGTGTGAGGTGGGCAAAATAGCGGCCAACAGCAACAATTACAAAACTAATGGTAAGTGTTTCTATATCAGCAGAGACAAAGCTGTAAGACGGGGGGAGGAGGGGGGGCAATGTGAAGTACTGTAAAGTTGTATACACACACACACACACACACACACACACACACACACACGCACACACACACACACACACACACACACACACACACACACACACACACACACACACACACACACACACACACACACACACACACACACACACACACACCACCATGCAGTCCTCCAGGGCTCCGGCGGCATGGGGGCTGTTGTTGTTTGACAGTCACGCTGTTTGGATCACTTCCCTGTCATTTCCCACAGCCACACCTACGGCACAGCAGTGCTGCTTTAATTGGCTACACAGATCCGACGGACGGACCGGATTTGAATGAAGTTGGTTGAGAGACAGACTTAATTCACTTCTTATTCACGTCTGTGACAGTCCGTCAGATACGGCACATCAGCTGGACTGCATCGCGTCATGACCTCATTGGAAATGAAGCGATACGCCCGCCTAGCAGTCTGCTGTCACCCAGCCGGATGCGTGCACGCGCCCATATGTGTGACCTCACCTGCTTCTCGCCCTTAGGGCGTCTTACTGGTTCTAAATATCATAACATTTTCATTACAGCCCTGTAGCTGAGCTATTTCAAATATTGGATTGGTTGGTTGGATGTCTGCCATATATCAAGACTGGAGTCAGAAGATTTTCAACACTATTTTATGCACGTAGGCTACTGTACCTTTTTGTAATGCTCAAAGTAAATAAATAAACCAAGCTCATTTTCCTTTTTCTTTTCTTTATTTTTTTGTCAGATCCTGGTACAGTGGAGATCTGGTAAACAACAGGGGACCCCCTGCTGTGTTGCATTTTGTGAAAAATAATAAGGCAAATATGAACATTGTTCAGCCAGCAAGAGAAGGTTACCTGCACACTACATGAAAGCACCAGAGTAATGGGTTTGACCTGCTCTGGTCTCCTTCCAACATTCCGTATATTGGCTGTTTGTGAATTTCACAGATTAGGCTTGCAGTGTGCCTATATCGTCTCCGTTGGGTGGAAACCTCATATGTCCAAAAACACAAAACTGTTAGGATTAAAATAAAAAAATAAAAAACAGCGCAAAAGCTGTAGATACACAAGCTCAAAACGCGTCATGAGCTTGCAGAGCCTCAGCCTGCTACTTTTGATGCTTTGTGTGATCAAGTTGGTCATCATTAATTACGAAAAAAGTTTAAAATATGGAGATAAGAGGTTTCTGGCCAGACAGACGATATGTTTAATCATGCTACCTGTTGAAATTCTATGATTTGTCTCGGAGTCAGTAGCAGGCCCACTTCTATTGTTCACTGTGCTGGAAATAAACATGTGTTCTACTTGATATTAAAAAAAGGTTTCAAATCCCTTTTCATTGCTTTGATGTTGTTTATAATCTTCTTCAGTAGACCCCCCCCTCCCTCCCTCTCTCTCTCTCTCTCTCTCTCTCTCTCTCTCTCTCAAAACGGTAGTCCAGGCAGAATCCATCATGCTTCATGAATCACTTTGATTTAATAGCAACTAGACTGCACTCTGTCAAGGTGCCAACTTGCAGCCTGTGCACTCATGGCCATGTATGGCCTACTTGTGCGCCAGCAGAGCATGCTCCCTGTTATTTATATCAGGTCGCACTTGTTGATGGTGACGTCACCAAGAATGCTGGTCCCTCATTGGCTGTTGATGGTGACGTCACCAGGAATGCTGGTCCCTGATTGGCTACGGGCGTAAACACAGACAGAGGACGCGACAGAAACACCGAGCGCAGTACTTGCGCACTCTGCTGGCTCAAGTAACTATAGACCTGCATTGCTGTACGATGCAAGTTGGGATGACTGGGATGCATGATTCGACACTCGGCACGGTATAGGCGGCGGAGGCCTACTCTATCGAGTCGACGTGCACGCGTCGAAGTTTCGAAATACAGGCGCAAGTGCACAGACACAGACAGACAGTATAATGTCTGGTTCAGTTCTGGCTGGCAACCCGTGGAGCATGTTACACCAGTGGACTTTTTATTTGTTGATGAAATTGTCAATATATCTCTTAGTTGTGGTCATCATAGCTTGCTTTTTATTTAGTTTTCGTGCAGTGAAAAAAGTAGTCGGAGAACATTTTTTTCGTCATAGTTTTTAGCAGCTTTGAGGCCGATGGGAGCATTTGAAACGGCTAGGGAGATGTAGGTTGTCATGGCGCTGGATGGATCACTGCCTTCAATCTGTGTGACCTTCACTGTCTTTCTGCGTCTGCCTGTTTGAAGCCAAACCAACAGTGACCTTTCCTGCTCCCCACAGCACTCTGGGACAAGCATCATAAGTCTTATCTGTTCACCAGGGCTGATAGAAATGGAAAAAAATAAAAAAATAAATAACGCTCATCTTGTTGAGGGGGGAAAAAGTCAGCTTCCACCTTTCATCCTGATACTGATTCACTGACAAGTGAAGTTCATTTGTAGGCTATGGCACTTTTCAAACGCAAGAGGCAGTTCCACAAGTTATATTTTAACCACGTAACCGCTATACCGTGTAACTGTAACTTGTTCAATTAAATAAAATATATATATATATTTTTTTATATAATGTTTGAGTGGTATATATTTTTCACATTCACCATATTCCACATGAATGTGTTCTCTAAACATTATCAGTTTAATCACGGGCATCGGGGGCCAACACTCGCATCAAAATGATGTACTGTAGTGTAGTCACAGGAAATGTATTTATTTATGCATTTTCATGTTCCAAAATATCCTCGAGTCTGGAATTATTGAAACTCTTTGGATTGTGTTTGTGAAAGTCCAGTCCATGGTTATTACAGTTTATAATTTTTCATTATATTTTATTTTATTTGTATTTATTTTTATTATATATATTTTTGTCTCCACAGTGGCGGTGGTGGAACGAGCTCCGTTTGCCTGGCCTAATTGAAGCCGTGGTCAACACCAATTATGATGAGAATCATCCCTGCCTGATGTGAGCCAGGATTAACTGGATTAAGATGCTGATCTGCTGACCCTACGGACCTCCACAACAGTGTGAGTCTGTCCGGGAAGGCCATTTGAAGCCAGGGTGGGATGAGGGGGAAAAACGAATAAAACAAGATGGGGGGGGGGGGGGGGGGGGGGGGGGGGGCGATTTAATGAGAGGCAGAGAGACAGAGAGAGTTACTGACCACGCTTTTGGCGTGTCAGGAGAGATTACTTCCATGAAGAAGACTCTCCCTCAACTCACCTGGGAACTCTGCACACTGCTGTGGCAGTTCTTTGATGGACATGTAGCCATGCAAAGGTTCGCAGAAGTCGGTTTTAATAGTTTGCAGTTGTGGAAAGTACATTTACTCAAGTACTGCACCGTACTTTGGTGGTTCTCAAACATTTCCAAGTTGAGGACCTCCAAATTGATATATATGTATATATTAGGACATGTACCTCCATTATGAGAACAGTTTGTGCCAGGGACCCTCAGAAGATGTTTTAAAAAAATGTCTTCCAAATTTTCCATACATTTTCTATTTTTCTCAAAACTACTGTACCTTTTTTCCTGCAATGCTCAAAGTAAATAAATAAACCAAGCTCATTTTCCTTTTTCTCTAATTTATTTTTTTGTAAGATCCTGGTACAGTGGAGATCTGGTAAACAACAGGGGACCCCCTGTTCACAGAGCGGCACGACGTGACACTGTGAGCTTGTAGATCTGCTATTTTTATAAACGAATAAAGTGGTTAAAATGACTGTGATGCTACAGTAGGCTATATTAACTGCTTTTACAAGGGGACCCCCTGGAACCCCCCCAAGGACCCCACTTTGAGATCCACTGCAGTACATGAGTATATTTCCAGGTATTTTCACTTTACATGAGTGATTACAATTTTCTATATATTAATTTACTTCTACTCCACTATTAACTCAGAGGTAAATATTGTCTTTTTACGCCACCCCTATTATTTGACAGCTTTAGTTACTGCTTTACTTTGAATATTTTGATTATCATTATTACTTAACATATTTAACATAGAATTTTTACTTAGCTCGACTATTTGGCTTTAGAGCTAAAGTTGTTTTGTGGGCTCAAGATGTTTTTAAGCACGACAGATCTTCTGTGACATCATATTAACAGGTATGTTTAAAAATGTATTTTACAAAAATAGAATCTTTGCTGTCGGGTAAAAAAACCCTATCTCCATATTCTAACTTGTGTTTTTTTTCTCCTCTAACTTAACTTGATAATACTACTGTACATCAAAAGTAGCAGATCCACAAGCATGAAAAGCTGAGCGAAGCGTCGCGTTTTGAGCTTGTAGATCTGCTACTTTTGCTACTTTGAATTTGAATCCTGAAAAGCAACAGTTTTGGACATATGAGGTTTCCACCCGACAGAGACACTATTCTCCTGAACGTGTCATATTTGAACTGTACATAATATCACACAATTGAAAGTGTGAAATGGGTTTGAAGTCAAGTCACATCCCTCTATCTCACTTCGGTCTGTCCTGCCACTGTCTGTTAGTATAAAATGATGCAGAAATGACAAAGAGCTTCGTTTCAAACTGAGATGTCTGCCATTTGTGATCTAGTGCCAGAGAGTCTTTGATATGAAAATAATGCACAAAAATCAAGTCGGGCTCTGTTCATTAATTCACGGCAGGTCTCACCGCTGTTGTCTCCACTGCTGAGTGCTGGCGCAAATGCCTTGTGAAAAAAGCTTTTCTCAAAGCTTTGCACAAAGGGACTTTGTAAGATCGAAGGGGGACAGTGGTGGAAGAAGTTCTCACATTTTGTACTTAAGTAAAAGTAGCAATACCACAATGAAGAAATACATTTACCTGAGTAAAAGTACAAAAGTATTTGCATTCAAACATATTTAAAGTTATACTATGTAACTTTTTTTTATAAAACATATCTTAAAATTGCCCTAACTATTAAATCGCTAAAGTTTTAGAACCACCACTCCGTTAATTTCAGCCCCAAAAGCCTTTTCTTTATAAGTTTTCTACTTAGCCGGGACAGGGGCGGGATTTCCCGGCAAAATGACGTCATCTGCATCATCCGTATACGTTGTGTATACGTTGGCCAATCACATTGCAGATCATACACACATGATACACTACTGGCCAATCAGTGTATCTTGCGTTTCTCTCTTCAGGAAATAGTTTGCTTCAACAGCTTTGTTTACGCTGGTCTAGAAGTCTAGCCTGTAACTCCCCAACGCCTCCACGGATGCGTGGCGAGGCGGGCGAGCTGGCGATGCGGACGCGGTGGTCTGAAGGCCCGGTCCGCGGCGAAAAACGTCAGAAAAAAGCAGACGCGACCGCGGTTTGCTATAACGCTACTGACCACTAGTTGAGCAACTTACACAGTATAGCTTTAAGTACTGAAAGTAAAATTATTCTGTTTGCAGAATAACCCATTTTCTAAAAGTATGAAAAATGCTTTGAAAATAGCTTTGCAAGGCATTGTGAGCTTAATGTAGATCATAGGGATCAAGTGTGCATAGGGCTGAAGTGGTTAATGCATGTTTTTTTTTTTTTTTATAATAATCCAAATCCAAATCTACAATGTAACTATAGTAAGTAGTAACTCAAGTTTAGAAATAATTGTAGTGGAGTACTGGTATACTGGAGTAGAAGTTAAAGTGTTGCAAATTTGAAACACTCCAGTAAAGTAAAGATTTCTCAAAAGTGTACTTAAGTACTCCACTTGAGTATTTTGTACTCAGTTACTTTACACCACTGAAAAAAGACACACACATACAAGACATTTCAATGATAATATTAATAACACAGCGATAAAGAAATAATCCTTCGTAAGAAGGAAAAATATACTTATACATCCAGCTTGGAACAGAGAGCTTCTTGAAACTAATTAGGTAGAGGGTATGGAGAAATGAAGGCAGTCGACTTCAAGTGAAAAAAGCTAAAAATGTCTTCATTCCATTGGCAAGTTTCTATACATAGAACTCGATTAAATAAGTATGACACATTGCAGCATCTAGAGTTCTTCAGGGAGTTACAGCTACCTGAATGGTGAAGTATCTAGTAGGACTGTAACTTCACACTATACAATATATTCATACAATAGCCTACTCTCACATACAGGAGTAGTAAGTAAGTACTGTACATTTTATTTGTATTGCACTTTTCACAAAGAGAACTAACAAAGTGCTTTAGGCCCCTTTTAGATGAAAACAGGCTTCACTGTAAACGGCTAAGAGCCGTTTAGTTTTCATTTTTTATGTGGTCTTTAGATTAAAACGCAATTTGTCCCTAAACGCGGTAATTTGCATGCCAGGTCGCTAGGTGGCGCATGTCTCCATGACCGCACTGCCCAAGTTCCGTTCTACTTTCTAGCAACCAGCAAAGAAGTCCTCCTCAGTCAGTCAACACAACGCACTGCCGTCACACAGCACAGGCAGACTGGCTGGCTGGCTAACTATAAATGATTAAAAAGTTTGTTCCAGACGGTCGGAACAGACACATGTACCATACACATCCCGGGACTATATTTATTCCTTATGATACGATACAGAAAAAGGCGTTCACTTCACGTTTCGTTTCAACACAGAGGACTGGAGTCAATGCCTTTACTGCAGCTTATGGAGGGGATGATGATGATTACATACAGACGGCGATCGTGTCATGATAAACATTATAGGCTACTGTCGCTATTTTCAGCGTCGGCTATTTTTGCAGTTGTCTGCTATTTTCACAACTTGTGAGCTTGTAGGTCGGCTATTTTCACAACGCACCGCAACGCGTTGTGAGCTTGTAGATCGGCTATTATCACAACGCACCGCGACGCGTTGTTGTGAGCTTGTAGATCGGCTATTTTCAAATAGCTACGGTATAAATTAGGGCTAACGTTAGCAAATAAATGTACTTAATAGTTACTTTACAGTTTACACCACTGGGACAGCCCTAGGACGTCCCACATCTTATCATTTTCAGTGGTTTGCTGCGTTTACGGTATTTAGATGAAAGCGGGAGATACAAAGCGTTTTTACCTTTTCCACTTTCAAAGGGGGGTTCACTTTGTTACGGTTTCACCCCCCGAAGACGCCATTTTCGTCTAAATGACCCCCCACAAACGACTATAAATCATTACGTTTACAGTGAAGCCCGTTTTAATGTAATAGGGGCCTTACATACTACTACAACAACAACAACAACAACAACAACAACAACAACAACTGCAAGAAACATTCAAATTATTATGAACAACAAAAAAAACACAAAACTGTACAATGCATCTCGGGAGAACAAAACCGCAGACACATTTCTCACCTGGAGGAGAAGCTCAATGACATTCCCCAAATGCTTGTTGAAACAGTAGTGTTTTAGGTGGTGCTTAAAAATATCCACAAATGCTGCAGCTCTCAAGCAACGATGAAGACCAGGGTTTCTCAGGTGACGAAAGTCCATGGGTCCGAGAAGCGAGAATACTTATTTGGAATTCATCAATATCACTTAAGTTCAGTTTAACCACTTAGACCCTATATTGAGTAAAACAGACTTGAGTTGCACTTCTTGGTGCGTTCTTTTTTAATCTCCCCAATCCTCCTCCACTGGACAGATGACATTATTGCAGCACGTCTATTGAACAAAGGCATACAGACTTTGCATTGCTTTATGCCTTTTAAAATCTATACTCATCCCCTTTCCCTTATTACCAGTGGAGCAAATACAGTGACTTGACTACATCTCGAAACACTCCTCTTTGAATCTTGTTTTGATAAGATATATTGATATTTTTGAACAATTGCCACGTTGCAGCATCATTCTTCCTGTGAGCCGCCCCCATAATAGAAACAACTTTAGACCATTTTAGACAATTTGACGCTGCATAAGTGCACATGCACATGCATGACTCAATGTCATGTACAGTATGTGCACTGTATTAAGCGTGCATTCTGCACATGCACAATGCACATGCCTGTTGTTCTTACTTATTGTATCATATACCGTCTCTGTCAGGTGGAAACCTCATACAGTGTGTCCAAAATGTAACTGTTCTGGATTTTTTTAAAGAAGAAAAGAAACGGCATAAGAAGCAGATCGTCAAGCTGATCCGCTGCTGTTAATACTTTTGTGTGACGGTGCGATGCTGTAGTATGATCAAGTTTGACATTCATTTATGAAAAGAAAACACACAAAAACTTAAAAAGAGATACTGTAGGTGGTTTCTGCCCAACAGTGCTATATATATATATATATATATATATATATATATATATATATATATATATATATATAATGTATTTACTTTATTACTTTGTCTGTGTGCTCACTCTTCCATGTGATTAACATCTCTGTGAGTGTGAGAAAGGTGAATGCAATGCAGTCAGTGGATGTCAGTCAGTGTGTGTGTGTGTGTGTGTGTGTGTGTGTGTGTGTGTGTGTGTGTGTGTGTGTGTGTGTGTGTGTGTGTGTGTGTGTGTGTGTGTGTGTGTGTGTGTGTGTGTGTGTGTGTGTGTGTGCACACGTGTGTTTTATTAATAAGAGGGCTTTATGAGTGTCCACAGTGCTGACTCAGGAGCGGGCTGAGCTATCATCACTCAATCAAATCATTCCTGTGTGGAAGTGAAAGTACAGTGCATCGTCTCCTCCTGGACCAAGGTTATTATAGTTTTTGTTATTTGTGGTAAGCTTTTATTTTTGAGCGGTGCTCCTGGAAGGAGCTAAGCTCCGACATCTGGCTTTGTCCACAGTTTGTTGTTCGCCAACATCTGGCCTACATCTTTGCACAAAGCGCCCAAAGTTTGTTGTACGCCCAGGGTCACATTGACCAAGCAAAACAAATCATATGTACTGTAGATACATGTACACACCTACCTACAGACATGGACAAAACACAAAAAAACACATACAAGAACCATTGTGAACCTTGAAAAAGCTTCTTAGGATGCCTTATGGCATAACATCCACTATTAGAACATATTTTAAAACGCGTTTAAAATACAGTGAGTACAAATGAATTAATAAAAAAAATAACATAATGATATGGAATGAGTAGGAAGAAAGTGCACTCTTACTTTTGGTACTTTAAGAATATTTCGATATATGGTATTGCTACTAGGCCTGTCACGATTCACTCAACTCACGATACGATTCGAATCACGATTCAAGGTTCACGATTCACGATGTCACGATTTTTTCAACACAAATTTATTTTCCAGAAAAGTTACCCCCGAAAAATCCACAATTCTTACAATTCCAGTATTTTCTTTCTTTTAACAATACTGTTCTCTTATGCTCTTTTCAATACAGTAGAACTATCAGATGACAAAAAACAACAATTACATTTCAGTTCACTTGTCTTCTCTTACAAGGAATCCTGTATGTTTTAGATGTTCTCTTATCCTCTATACAGTAGCAAATAGCAAATGACAGAATAGTGTAAACTTATCAATTCTTAAATGTCAAATCCTGTTCTTTTTTTAAACAACACTCTTACCCTCTTTTCAATACTGTATCAAAGAATGCATTTTTTCTGTGGTACATAGCAAGCCAACTGTACTGTAAGCCAGGCAAAAACTAAGGCATAACAACAACTCTTACCCTCTTTTCAAAATCAATAATTCATCAAAGTCAAGACCTAGTGTCTCATTGTGGATAGACTGTTCAAAGTCCCTGACTTTCTAACACACCATTTCACCTGCTTATATATTGAATGTGTCAATTCTTGTTTTCACTAGAAACGTTGTTTCCACATTGTAACCAGTGGCAGAGACATGCATCTGTACGTAGCATTGTTGTTGTTAGCCCTTAGCACTGATTAGTGCTATGCTCTGTAGCAGCAAAGTAATGACACAGCACTCAACTAACTGCTCTCTTTGTCAATCAAAATCGCGGAGCTCTGCTCTGCAGCTTAACGGAGGAACGCTGGCAGCTGCGAGTGAGTGAGCCTTCCTACTGTAGCTGCCGAGACGTTGAACACGCAGAGACGTTGAAGAAGGAATGAAGTTTAACTCGAGTTCGCCCTCTGTTGGTCGAATCGCGATTCGTTTTTTAAAAGATCGATTTTTACCGTCCCCCAATTAAATCGATTTAAATCGATTTTTTCGTGAATCGTGACAGGCCTAATTGCTACATTTACTTAAGTAAACCACTGCCAGCTACCAGCCCGGGCCTTCTTCCTCCATATTGCCTTAACATGTCTTAATTGTCTGCACTTGAGCTCACCTACCCTCCATAACATCTGGTCTATCTTATTGTTAATGACAAAGTGACATTCTCTTCTCGGCTACAGTATTTGTACGAATCAATTATAAAAGAAAACCCATTGTGCCGTGGAATGAGGGGTTCCGTGGTTGCCACGGCAACCTGTTGTGTTAGGTGATGGGGCTGTCAAGGCTGAGAGAGAGAGAGAGAGAGAGAGATCATCACTGATAATTAGTGCTGAGCTGATGTCAACATTAAGACCACACAATCTTCAACTCTGCACAAAAGAAACTTATGGTCTGACTTGCTGCGAAGCTTTCTTTCTATATGTCAGTGGCAGTGGTGGTAAATGTTTCACTTAAGTAAAAGTATCAATACTGCAATGTAGAAATACTCTGTTACAAGTAAACGTCCGGAATTCAAAATGTACTACGAGGAAGAGGCCCAATTCATTTCCAATATGACTGCTGTGCATAGAGCCTATATCCACCTGTTTCCGTGAGAATTTACCGTAGAATTATTTGTGGGACACTTCCGGAGAACAGCAGACATACAAGCTCACGTCGCGTCGCAGATGCAACCGTTGTTAGCTTGTAGATCACTCTTGGCTGCGGCGCCGGAACTGCCGCTCTCCTTCTGCGCAATGCACGATGGGACGTTGTGGATATAGGCCTTCGGGAGAGTATTTTTTGCAGGTCGTTCAGTCCGAGTGTATCAAAAAAAGCAACTGGGTTAGGCACCGTTGGTCTGAACAGTTTAACATTCACCAGGTTAGCATTCACCAGCGTCGTCAGGTTAGCATTTCACCAGGTTAGCATTCACAAGCGTTAGTTTTACTGAGGTTAGGGTTAGGGTTAAGGTTAGGTTTAGGTGTATCATGTCCTTCCCCCAGACTTTTGGCACCACCGTGCAGCCAATCACAAGCTTCCGCCGCCTTAACCCGGTTTCTTTTTTGATACACTCGGACTTAAAGACCTGCAAAAAACACTCTCCCATATTCCTTCAGACCTCCATGCATCACTCACTGTGTTCAAGTGAACATGCTGCCTCAGGTCTGCATGCATGGGTGGTGAACACTGTCTTCTGGTATGCAAAAGCACATTTTCTTAAAATGTGTCAAGAATATTACACCAAAACAAGTCAGTACTGCCTCACATGAGGCTGACCTTTTTAGTGTGTCGTGCTTGGTTTTTGAACGTGCCCCACGGTGTTGAGAGAGCCGGCACAGTCATGCACTCCGCCGAGTGGATGGTTCTGAACTTCACCGGCTTAATGGTTCAAGGAGCCACACAATTACTGGCAGTTTAAAGGATGATGTGGCGTCGTGCTCAGAAGGAGCCAGATGTCAGTGAAGAAAAAATAAATAAATAAGGGTGGACTTCAACTCAACATCGATCTTGTCGGGCATGAGACCCACGTTTAAGGGGTTATCTTCACCAGTGGTGGAATTAAAGTTGCACTTTGTAACTTTCCTGTTCTACCCTGGATTTGAACCCCAGTTAGAGAGCCGCCTGGGGCCCAGAGAGACCCCAGTTGCCCCAGGCTCAATTCCAGGCCTAGCCTGCAATGTGTCAAATATGACAGGATAAAGTGTCCATTTCACGGGGGAAATTAAATCATCAATGGCAGTTTACAGTTTCCCTTTTCTCACTTGGTTTTGCCATCATTTATAGCACATCTGCATCTTCCAACCGGTTGAATAGTGGCAAGATTTTTCTTTTTTTTCCCAGTTCTGAATGAACATTTAGGGGTCTGAACCATTTCATTTTCAACAGAATACAGGCTCCACAATCTGACTCAGACAACGAGGGGTTGTAAGTGTATGTTTTTGTTGATTTATCCTGATTGTATGCATTTATTGTTACTGAACAAACACTCAGCAACAATCAAGATTATATAGCTATCTAACACTTATTTAAAGGTAAAACAAGCGTTAAATAGCTATATTTGTGATAGTACTCATTGCTATAGTGTTTGTTCACTAACATGGGTCTCCCCAAGCTCGTAAACAGAAATGGCATTTCCAGGTCGGGATAACAATGTTATCCAATTAGGAGAGAGAGCTCACACAGGATACAGGATGGACAAGTGAAATTGGAAGGGATGACACAAAGAAATGAGCAGACAAAATTGGAACTGTGATGACATTTAACCGAGGGTCCAATGTAGCCTGACTCCAGATTAGGACGGCCTTTGCTGCATGTCACTCCCCTTCTCTCGATCTCCTCTTTTACTGTCAGACTATTAATCTATTTGTAATATAAAAGGCATAAAAGCATGTAACATATAAAAGCAGGAAAAAGTGGGAAAATCTTTAAATCTTTAAAAAACGAAACAAAAACGTAATCGTCTGTTTATTAAAGAGCTGGAGAGACGGAGATACCTGTGTTACTGAACAAACATTCCAGCAATTAAGAACAGCAGAATCTAAAGCAACACATGTGCCATTTCAAAAGTTCACACGTCCTGCCATTGACAAGACAGTAGATTTTCAGGGGATTTGCAGAACATTGAGCTTGTAGATCAGCTATTTTTGCAATTCTTTGGACCTTCTCTGACTTCGAAGTTTAAATCTATACCTATGAAGGTGGATTCAGCTTTTCAATGGGAATGGAGTGGTTTCTTTCCATTTGCGAGTTTCTGCAAAAAATACGCTCCATTCTCCATACAAATTAGAAAGGCAAAACAGGGTATTTTCAGGAAGAGCTGTAAATAATGAAGAGTTGAAATGGCACATCCGCAAGTCTACTATTTTTTTTTTTTTTTTAATTTATCTCTGGTTTGGTCACTGACTCATACAGTGCAGTATCTATACCTGCACCTCTCCTCCTGTGTTTCACTCTTAATGCTGTTGCTGCTGACACCAGAGTGTCTTATGTACCAGAGCATGCAGTTGGTTCCATCACAGAC
Organism: Nannobrachium achirus; assembly: GCF_963921795.1. Classification (NCBI taxonomy): domain Eukaryota; kingdom Metazoa; phylum Chordata; class Actinopteri; order Myctophiformes; family Myctophidae; genus Nannobrachium; species Nannobrachium achirus. The sequence continues at coordinate 20,824,133 of NC_137821.1, forward strand.
AATCATGGTCTTCGAGCACTTTAAACGCAGAGTTTACAAAGTTCTTAGACATCTCCTGACCACCCCTCACACTGACTGTTGAGCTGCAGTGAACCGTATGATTGGCCAAACGATATCTGACATGGCTATATTGTTCACAATTGTGTCTAATAAAAAACTAATAATAATGATGAAAATTCCCTCCAGAGATCAATAAATGTTATCATATGTCACCTGCAGGTGGCGTCAGGTTGGGACCTTTGTTGTCTCCACCAGGTGTGCGTCCGTCCGTGTGTCCGTCCGTCTGTTACCAGCAAATCTCCCGCGCCATTGGCCTGGTCTCGGCCAAACTGTGCACACACTGTGTTTTTACCTAACTTCACCGATCGGTGTCAAACTTTGTACGTGCACTCCATAGAGGCCAAGGAAAAACCTTATCCCTGCATTTTTCACATCAGCCTTTTATAGCGCCACCAGGAGGCCAACTTATGGAAATCATATTTTTGGATATTACTCCTTCAGATTTTATCCAAAAATCACACAGTACACAGTATCTCTACAGTCATGTGATCAAGACAGATCTGTCCGATATTTCATATTCCAAACTGATTGGCCTCCAAACTTTGCAGGATTGGTCCGTTTTGAACAAGAAGCCTCAAATCATGAACGTAGTTTGCGCTTTCCGTGAAACTTATTTGTACTCACATTCCCACTAGGTCAAGGAACAAATGCCACCATTTTCACATTGGTCTGTTATAGTGCCACCATCAGGTTGACTTTTGCCAAACAATTTTTTGGAACAAAATCATGCATGCAGTGTCCGTGAAGCGGCCGTGAAAGGCCGAAGAAGACCTGGCACCATTTTCACATTAGCCTATTATAGCACCACCAGGAGGCCAGAATAACCTTCCTGACCTGGTAGAGACCTGTGCTCGGAAGAGCACTGCTTCATTTTTTTTTCTTTTTTCCCCCCCCTGCTCTATTCTGCTAGAGAAGCATAATGACTAATCATTTATACTTTGTGCAGTATGCAGTGTCACTTGCTGTTGAGTAAGTGCTTCCTTCTGAGATTCTTGCCCTACTGGGCTA
>NC_137821.1:20827700-20920200 GCF_963921795.1 Nannobrachium achirus
TCCGGGCAGGCAACCCGGGCTCTCCCCGTGTCTCCCCCGGGGAGAGCCCCGGTCCGTCTGCCTGGAGGACTGGAGGAGAGAGAGAGAGAGAGAGAGAGAGGGTGTATTGATAAAACTATCCTGTTTGTAGTTAAAGCACGTATTCTATGCCCGCCTGGGGGGCTTAGGACTGTATAAACGCCTAGGCTTATTCTGCAAAAAAGACGACAGGATTTAGATTAGCCCTGTGATGGGATCAGCTTTTTGTTGTTGGGGTGGAACTGATGTTTGACACAACTGTGTGATAATGATCTCCATCATCAACATGTACATGACATGCACTCACTGCTGCTTGCCTGCTTCTTGAATCATCATGCGATTCCTCCTCTATCGCCCCGGGGCTTCATTCTAATAGAGGGGCTCGTGCTGAGGCTTAGGGGTGTTTCGCATGTCTGATTATCATGTGTTCCTCATACTTGGCTTTTGAAGTGATGGAGATCGAAGGTGTTATGTAACACTGAGGCAACATATTGAACTGTCACGATTGATAGGCACTGAAATATTGGATGGCAATTGTTTAAAATCTCTCTCTCTCTCTCTCTCTCTCTCTCTCTCTCTCTCTCTCTCTCTCTCTCTCTCTCTCTCTCTCTCAATCATCATCTACTGTAGGCTACATGATGATACATAGTCTATAGCAGATAGAAAATAACGCACACAGCAGTGAGTAATCGGATTGTGAAGATAATTCAGCATTCTTTATCTTCTTTTGCACGGCTGGCGAATTGACAGCGGGTCTGTCTTGTCTATTCATCTAATAGGCTAAGGCAGGGAAGTTTTGGAAATATTCGATACTTTATGAGATAACAGAAGATAAGGTGTGTGTGTGTGTGTGTGTGTGTGCGCGCGCGTGCATGCGTGCGTGCGTGCGCGCGCACCTGTGCCTGATTGTGAGGCAGGATCGAGCTGCCATGGGTGCGGCATGATCATTCATGGCAGGAGAAGTTTAAACCCCGGATTAAACACTACGAAAACTAGAAGAATCTGTGATAGATATGTTGCCTAAATGTATAACCTCAAGCTTATTTATTTTATTTTCTTCTATATTTTATAGTTATGTGACTGCCTTTTGTCCTGTTCTCTTATGTAGGCCTGTGATATTTTGTCAACTCGAATGACTTTTTCTATATATTACTCATGCCATGGAGACTTGAGTTAAATAATATATATTTTTGTATTTGCCTAAGACAAAAATGTTGATTGATTCCGGATGGGACCCAAATGCATTTGGGTCCCCATCCGGAATCAATGGGGGTACATTTATTGTATTCAGATTGACTTTAATACACATTTTTTTTATTGAACTCAAGTCTCCATGGCATGAGTAATCAATAGAAGAAGAAGAAGAAGAAGAAGAAGAAAAATAAAACATTTTGGGGGTGAACTACTCCTTTAACAGTCGGCTCCGTTCATATTACATTATCCGCTGTCAGGATAGCTACAGATTGTGACCATTTTGACCAAATCGACGATGCTTTCTGACACGAAAAGCCCCAGTGGGCTATAGCTTTACTTTGTGCCTTGTGCTTAAAGCAGCCACCAGGGGACTTTTTGCAGAGAGTGAGACGTGTCATGTCACATGTGTCACATGTCTGGGGAGAGGAAAAAAAAAACAGTCTCATGATTGAGGGGCATTTAACCTGTCGCCTCGCCGCCACCACCAACCAGCAGGGGTGTCACAAGTATATCTGCTATTGAAAAATAGCAGATATACAAGCTCACACGCGGCACTGAGTGCCGCGCTGCGAGCTTGTAGATCTGCTATTTTTGAAAAGTCACACAAATGTGTGCAAATCTTTTAATATGCACTTTTTAAGCGAACATTTGTAACTCAAATTCTGCTTCTGGGGGGTCCCTGGAACTAAATATTTTGAGATGGGGGTCTGTGGCCAAATACATTTCATTTTGGGAGTCCTTCACATGAACATATTTGAGCACCACCGACATAGACATTAAAAAAAAAACATTCAAGAACAATATTCAAATTTTCACGATTAAAAAAAAAATAGCAGATCTACAAGCTCGCAGCGCAGCACTCGGTGCCGCGCTGTGAGCTTGTATATCTGCTATTTTTCCATGGTTAAAAATGTGAGTGAATCCTTGTACCCAGGGCCCAGCATTTGGCGCGACACCCCTGCCAACCAGCCCACATACTGTGAAATTCACAGCTCCCAAAGGTGCATCCTCTCCCACGGTCGCTGAAGCAGAACGTCCGTCCCTCCCTCCCCCAGCCCCAGCCCCCCAGCCCCAGCCATGGTCAAGTTCAGCACCACATTATTCCAGGCACGCAACGGCAGGTGGGAGCAGAGCGCTGGCAAAGTGGGCTGTCAAAGACCGGAGCCAACAAGTCGTTAACGCATGCTTGTTGCAGCCTGCCGAGCCTGTAGAGACTATATGCACTCAACTGAGAGTGTCTGTACACGATCATATAGCCTTATCTTATCAGTACATGGAATTAGTTCCTATACACCGGTGGTTCCTGAAACTGGGAGGGGTCCCCAGGTCCCCAACAAAACCAACATACAGTAGCTAGAGTAGACGGGGTATCTGCAATTTTCTAACGTTACAAAAGGACTTTTATTAAAACGTGATCAATCAAATCATTCCAACCATGAAGGTTTCCGTGGTAACAGAACAAACAACAGATAGATCTAACAGTTAAGTTCAGCAAAGGCGATTGATTGTTGTGTATTGGCTGTATAGGCTGACCAATCATTGTTGAAACAAGCTGTTTACAACTTGTGAGCATTGGTGATCAGCTATTTTTGGCTAGTACAGTATATGAATGTACTGATTAAGCCTATAGATATCTTTTTATATTATACCGTTTAGACTGATGATGGTTCCTGGTTTACTTATGATCCTAGATTACTATTTTGTGTTTTCCTTGCTTACTATAATGGCTCTAGCATCTGCTACAGTAAATGCCTAAATAGTGTGTGACTCACTCACTCACTCACTCACTCACTCACTCACTCACTCACTCACTCACATTAAAGGGGTCCTTGGCCTGAAATACGTTGAAGACCCCTAATGTAAGACACACAATTACTGCAATGGAAACCAAGCTAATACAGAAACCTTCCCCATTTCCCCCCATTTTATTATGAAACGTTACGTTTCCAGCAGCAAAGAGCGAGTTGCCCCCGAGACACAAGGTTTGTGTAGAAACAGCAGATCTTTGCAGATTATCATCTGTTGGTTCCCCGTGCGTTCTCTTTCATGCAGTCCCGTTGGACTCGGTTCGACTCTGAAGGTACTTTGCATTTGCATCCCTGAAGCCTTGGGTTGTTTGGCTATTTCCAGATGCTGGGCTAAATGAACGATGTGAAAACACTCTAAAGGTCTCAAATGGCACAATTAGGATTTTTCTCTGGATGTAAAAGATGCATGTCGTCGTTGTCGGGGTGAAAACCTTGTATGTCCAAAACCGTACGTTTTGCATTTATCATTTAAAAATGATTCAAACTAGTGAATACAGCCGATCTCGTTGTGTGCTTGTAGATCTGCTGTTTTCACTACTTTTGTGCGACGGCCTTGTAGGATGAAGCAGGGCTTTACTTTGCGAAAGAACGTACAAATTTGAAACTTGGAGATACGAGGTTTCCACCCGACAACAACGATATCCCTTATGCTCGGAGTGTCTCCCCGTGCACGGCACGATTATTACCAACTAAAGCGAACACATTTTGAGTTTGAGTAAAATGAAATAAAAACAAAAACAAGGCTTTACTTGGCTAGATCAGGGTTTCTCAAAGTGGGTACCGTGGCACCCTATAGGGTGCCGTGGCACCAGTCCAGAGGTGCCGCAGAATACTTTTGATAATATGTGAAATTGATCCATATCAATCCAGTTGAACCACTATACTTAGTAAAAAAAACTGACCTAAATTGCACTTTGCTGCACATTCCTTTTCGGTCTACACCAAATCTCTTTGTCAAAAATAGTAGATCTACAATCGATGTGATGTGTTGTGAGCTTGTAGATCTGCTATTTTTGAGGAATCTTTCCCTGTGGTTAAATTAGCATACTCTCGAGAGACCTCTCTGTTATTATGTACCTTTTTTTTCTGACTATGTTGAATCTTGCTCCTGGCTAATCCATATTACAAAAAAAAATTAAAAAATTAAAACTAAACTAAAACTAAATATAAATGATGGCTAATGAAAGAAAAATCTAAACTATAATAATCTCGATGCTTTCTTGCTGTTGTTGAAAACCTGTAGTTACTAGTGACATTGTAGTAGGGATGGGACGATATGAAAATGTCATATCACGTCGCGTTGCGACGCATTGTAAGCTTGTAGATCGGCTATCTTTGGGCAAAGACATTTGATAGAGGGAAAAAAAGACTGTATCAAGTACGTATATTATAAGTACCTTTTACCAATTATAGAGGGTTTAAATGGTAGGTGAATTGATCCCAGTGCATGAGGGAGGACGATATCACGATAAATTAAATTAAATAAATTAAAGTGTTTTTTATCACGATAAGTGATAATATTGCGTATCGTCCCATCCCTACATTGTAGATTTAGATTTAGATTATCACAAAAAAAGACATCCCTAGTTTATACTTCCGCTATCTGAAAATAGCAGATCTGCAAGCTCACAATGAGCTGTGAGGTTGTGAGCTTGCCGATCTGCTTTTCAAAAGATACGTATAAGTGAAAACTTTGTGTACTTTTTGTCACTTGAAGTTTGTTTCAATACAAACACTGTTGTACATTTAATGGTGACACTAGACTTCTTCCACCTCTGTGTGTGTTCACATTCACACAAGTAACACCCCAGGTGCATAATTAAAGGTACCGTACGTGATATTTTGGTGTTAAAATATGTGCTAATTAGCTCTTCCTATAAAGCTTTAACTTTTCAACAACGTCAACGAAAAACCTTTTGGTTTCAACCCAGGGGTTCTCAAACTTTAATTGGGATTGCGTTGTTGAACATTATTATGAATTATGAATAAAAATACATTTCTGTTTGGCTTTTAGGCATCATAAAACAAAAGGTGCAAAGTGCAGATATGACAAATAACTTGGATAATTTAATAACTTTATACTCGATGTAACACAGTTTGAGCTAGTAGATCTGCTATTTACACTATTAATGATGATTGAAAATATCTGAAAACCTTTCAACATGTAAACGTGATTATGACGATTAGGCGACTATGTAATAATTTTGACAGGTCTTTAACAGTCCTCTCTCCAGGCATCCCTTCTTGTCTCGAATGTCTTGAATATTGCCTAAAGCTGTTACTTTTCAGGATAAATGCAAAAGTAGCAGATCTACAAGCTCAAAACGCGTTTGGAGCTTGTGGATCTGCTACTTTTGATACTTTTGTGTCTCTGTAGCAAGATCAAGTAGAACGTTAATTTACAAAAAAATCTGCCCGTCTTGTCTTGGTGCATTGACACATGACGCATTAAAATGGACGTTTGTTTACTTTCGGTCGCGAAACTAAAATCCTAACCGCGGCCGGCCGTCACAGCCCAGTGTCTACCTTTCTATATCTATGGCCGCAGCAGCGTCTGTTTAGCTGGTAACCATGTTTAAAGTTAATTCATCTCTGGACGAGATAACAGGGCATGGCACTCCACCCCCCGCCCCCTTATCACAATCCTGGGCGAGAAGTGTTAAGAGCCTCGTTATTGCATTGTATGATTGCTTTAGGCTGGGCGGGACGTTGGTGTATAGTGGTTAGTGCATATGCCCTTTGTGCATATGCCCTTCAGCAAGGGTGAGAAGACGACAGCCAGCCCCATGGCCTCCCCTAAGTAACAAGAAATCTTGTGAAATAAAATGTTGCCCACCAATCATCAAGGACGGTGATACACGAGAGAAGAATCAGATTGCTTTAGGCTTGGAAATTTGGCAAAAAGAAAAAACATTGGAAAAGCTACTGCATGGAAAAGTTTAGAAAACTCATTGTTAAAAATGTGTGGGAACCCTGGAAGCGCTACATTGTTCTCTTTGCACTCTTACTTATATTAGCAATTTTTTTAGCAGTTTGTTGACTACAGGATTCATTACTTAACTCTGCTTACTGTGTGATCACTCTAGATGCGAGCATCTGCTTAAATGCCTAAATTGTAATTGTAGCCCAGCGGGGGATTCTAAAACGTTTCTTTAAATCAGCCTCTCCATAAAGGTCCCTGCTACAGTACTATCAATTCTCACTTCGCACTGACTGAACAACCCCTGGAACGGTACCAGAATGTGGTTCTTGGGCGACTCTAACAAACTCTTATACCTTATACTAAAGACAATGCAAAGCGGCTGTTCGCGGTACAAAATGGCCTGAGTCCTGGTCATGCGAGGTGAAATTGATTGCGTTATACTTGATTAATGGAGCAGGAAGGGGAACACACATTGCCAGTGTGTATATGAAAATGGAATGGTCCCCCGGAGGCAGCCATGTACGAGAAATCAATTTAAGAAATGTCTGGAGTCAGCAGGCCCCGTTGCATTGTACAAAGGCCAATCTCTGTGTTATGGATATGCTATTTATTTCCTCCCGCGTGATTTTGATGTCCTTTAGAACTCAATCCTGTTAAGTTCAGAGTGTGGACCTCAATTAGATTTTTTTTTTTTTTTTCTTTGCCTGACAGGCCTATAGATGTTCGTTTTCGTCTTGCAAGCTCGGTTGAACTAGAGCTTAGTCAGACCAATAGTTCTGCTTCTTCCTTTTTCTTTTTTAGGAAGTTATAATGAGCCAACTTCGGCAGCTGGCTTGAATGTTGTTATGATGTGGCTCTACAAGAGGAAATGTTATCCTAGCTATGCTGTCATATTCATGACACCAGCGATCTCCATATATGGCCATAAAGGGACCCAGACAGACAGACAGACAGTGTGTAGATGGATTTGTAGAGGGCCGCTGATCCGACACAATCTTTTCAAATAGTTGTAAAAGTACCATCTGAGATGTAGTGGAGTAGAGGGAAAAGTAGAGAAAATTGGAAATACTCATGTAAACAAAAATCACAGTGTGAAGTTAACGGCGCCATATATGAGTTAATTTCCCCGCTAACCAATCCCAGCACGTCCTGGCGAAGCTTGGCCAATGGGAACCTTGGCGCACAACAAACTTTCAACCGTTTGTGCCAAGATGTAGGCCAGATGTAGGCCAGATGTACAGTAGGGCTAGGCCACGTCTCAGTTTACTTTAGCCCCGGACAATCTGATTCTTCTCTCGTGAAATGGGACATTCTGCATAATGAGTACTTTCTACATTCTACTACTGGTACTTTAAGTAAATGTTGATGCCAATACTTTTGTACTTTTGCTCAAGTACATTTTGAATTCCGGAATTTTACTTGTAAGGGTGCCCTCACACCAAAATACCTAGAGTGGAATCTGCCAATGCATTTCAATGAGAATGGAGCGTTTTTTGCAGAAATCCTCTACTGGCAAAAAATGCTGCATTCTCATTGAAATGCATTGGCGGAATGAGGATTCCACTCTCATAGGTATTTTGGTGTGTGGGCACCCTAACAGAGTATTTTTATATTGCAGTATATATACTTTACTTTAAAAGTATATATTGATACTTTTAAAAAGTTGTGAGTACATTTTCCACTACTGATAATAATAATAATAATAACCAGAGTACTTCTTCCAGCACTGCCCCCGCTAGGCTCTAACATCCCATAATGAGACTGTTGTGCTCTTTAACTCCATTACCTCTAGACTGATTCTCCCGTGATTTTACACCTACTGCAATTTGAAGTGATTTCATACCCGATGTTCTGTTTCCCATCTTTTTAATCATGTCTCTTTAACCATGCACACGGAAATGTGATCATCTATTCGGCTATATTTATATGCTGGATTATGAGTTTCATCTTCACAAGAAGAAGCATTTCTGCATCGCATAGTGCCACCTACACATTGCTATTTGTGTTCAGGGACGTGCTGGCCATTGGGAAAAGCGGGACAACTCCCGAACGGCCGGTTCATTCCCGGCCGGTCCAGGCCGGCCATTAGGGGTTCGTTCCATTTTGGGGGCTGGGCGGCCAACAAAGTAAATCATCACTGTCGGGCAGAAACCTTGTATCTCCAAGTTTCAAATTTGTACAAGTAAAGCCCTGCTTAATCAGACAAGGCCGTTGCACAAAAGTAGTGAAAACAGCAGATCTACAAGCACACAACGCCTCGCAGTGCGAGGCGTTGTGTGCTTGCAGATCTGCTGTTTTCACTAGTTTAAATCATTTTTAAAATGATATACAAAACAAATGGTTTTGAACATACAAGGTTTCTACCCGACAACGACGAAATATAACTCATGTAATTGGGCAACTGGCTTGTCACTTGTCATGATCTGAAATGGCAAATCTTTGAGTAGCAGCAGCGCTATACTCTATACTAGCGCGCAATGAGGGCCTCTCCAACTCTTTTTCCTGGGCTGAATCAGGGGCCCAGCATGTCCCTGTTTGTGTTTAATCATACAACTTATGTATGCTACACATACTGTATTGCACTTTGTACATTTGATTTCTCTGTGTCTTCCTGTTATTTGAACATTTCTGTGTTCCTTTCCCTCTCTATACTCCCCTCACTATACTTCTAACTCTTCCCGGGATGTTGAGATATTGAGAGACAATAAAGTTGCTTCAGATTCAGGATTAGATTCCATTGATTTTAGAACAGAACAGAACCTTGTTTAGGCCTAGTGTTTGAAATATATTGTTGCTGTCGGGCAGAAACCTTGTATCTCCATAATTTGACTTCTAATGCGTTTCATAAATGAATGCCTTGCTTCGTTGTAAGGATATAGTGTTGCACAAAAGTAGGAAAATAGACGATCGGTTTGGACGAGAGGTTTCCAACCGACAGCCTCAATATACTTCTTTAGTTGAACATATCAAAACAACACACAAGCACTTTATTACAATTCAAGTAGCACGTGGCACGTTGTGAGCTTGTCAGCTGTTTTCGGCGAAGAGATTTGGTGTAGGGGGAAAAAAGGAACAGACAAAGAAAGTATAGAATGCTGCAGGATCCCGGTCATTCATAAATACAAGTGGTTCTCAACCTGTGGGTGGGACTTTTTAATACCTCAAGGGTTAGGGTTAGGGTTAGGGTTAGGGCCAAATTGTCAAATGACATATGAAAGAGGTTTTTAAAAATAGCCGATCTTCAAGCTCACAATGCCTCGCAGAGCTTGTAGATCTGCTATTTTCACAATATTTATCTGTGGAACCGAGTGAAACTAAATGTAATTAATGACTCAATTCCTACAAGGTGCTGGGGGTCCTCAGTATTTGGTGTGGACCCCACTCCCCAGTTGAATTATGATCATTTTTGGGGGTCGCGGCCTGAAAAGGTTGTGAAATATGTACTGCAGGGTTTGAGTGAACCCCAGCATCCATATTGCTGCGCGGGGTGGTAGGGCATTAGCCAAAAAAATGCCGATCTACAAGCCTTCAACGTGTCTTGTTGCACAAGAAAGTGGTGCAAGTACTTTTGCAACTCAGGTTTGTAGGAGTAGAGGGTTCAAATTGTTAAATAAGTATGAAAATCGTGTTGTGCCTTAACTCAGCGACCGAGATCCTGGTGCAATCTCGACGTACCTGTCATTTGCTCATACCACCAAAAGAATGTTTGAAAATAAACACTTTTTCGAACAAATCCCACACAGCATTAAAAGAGAGAGAAAAAAAAGTGTTTAGTCAGAAACGTACATCTCCCCGTTTCATCTCTCATACACTGTAATGGTAGCAGCTGTTATCTCTGAGTTCTCAGGTCTTTGCTATGGAAGCGGAGATAAACACAGTGTTTTGTTAAAGTGCCATCGCTCTGCAGGCCCCCCCGAGCACAAAGCGCTCAGTCAGCTTGTGTTTATTTTCACTTTTGTGTAGCAAGTCATTACGGCGCTGGTTAATGGACTGCTGAAGGTACGTGGCATAGCCGCGATTCTCTACCTCCTACTAGGGCTGTGAAAATGTGCCAAAAATAGCATTCGAATATTCGGCCGAAAATCCACCGTTGATTCGAATAAATTCGAATATTCGAAAATATCGAATAATTCGAAGCATTCGCAATTCGAAGCTGTTTATTCTAATCTTTTTTTTTTCTTTTTTTTTTAAGAAACCTTTTTCTTTAATTATTTATTTTATTTGCATTGTTATATTGCTGTTGGTGTACTGACATATTAACGTGTTTATTATTGTGATGTGTTATCTGCTTATTGTAAATCGCTTTGGATTAAAAGCATCTGCTAAAATGCCTAAACTGTAAACTGTAGAGACAGTCGCGGTCGTGCAGCCAGGTCCGCGTTGGTCAGGGACGTGCCGTGCAAAGAATGTTAAGAGAGGCAGGGGCTGACATTTCTAAAAGGGCATTTTGGCGGACAATTCTCTCTTAAAAGGGCAGGGGCTCAAGCCCCGTTTGATGTCTGTGTGCACGCAGCTGCCAGCATAGCATCGTCGTTGCAAAGCGTCACACTCACAGCAGCAGCCTGTGATGGAGTTGGAACAGCCACGACATGAAACGAGCAATTATAATCACACCAATGGAGTATGTTTTGGTTTGAACCAAATTAGGTAGTCTACAACTTCTACAAGAGTGTGACGGAGGGAGTTTTACCGTGGCTGCGTGCGGGGAGAATAACTCGTGAGAGAAGAAATCCATGCTTTGTGTTTTTCGGTGGAGAAGTCTCGTTGTCCGGCTTCCCGTCACTACCAAATGCGTCGCCCGTTTCAGATAGACTCGTTAATCATTCTGAATCAAGTTTAAAAGCACTGCAAGGCGAGTGCATCTCTCCACCGTCGGAATGGAGAGCGCTCCCCTCCCCTGCGCGGAGCGGACGACGGCCATGCAGTGACAGTGTGAATGGAAAGTTAAGCAGCTGGAGGTTTATTCTTCGCCGTATGACGGTGTTGCTAAATAGGCACCCTTAATGTACAAGCCCACAGCGTATTGGATCAGCGACGCATTGTGGACTTGTAGATAAGCCCACTTTTGCAGCAGCTAATGGAGACTTCTGCCTTGCGAGACCAGGGACCTTTTAACGTTCCATGCGCCCAGAATCTCGCGAGAAGTGCGGTAGATTTTTTTTAATTAAATATAAATTAATTCGAAGCTCAAGATTTTACTTTCGAATATTCTTTTATTGTTAACATTCGAACGAATATTCGAATAAAGAATATTCTTTCACACCCCTACCTCCTACGCGAATGGGGGCAGGGGTCCCTCTGCTCCTTTTTAAACCATTTAGAACGGGTACACATTATTGAGTATCATTATTTTATGCTTTAACTATTGAAAAATAGCAGATATACAAGCTCACAGCGCGGCACCGAGTGCCGCGCTGCGAGCTTGTAGATCTGCTATTTTTGAAAAAGTCGTGAAAATGTGTGCAAATCTTTGAATATATGCATTTTCAAAGCAAACGTTTGTATCTAAGATTTTGCTTCTGGGTGGTCCCTGGAACTAAATATTTTCAGATGCGGGTCCGTGGCCAAATAAATATCATTTTGGGGGTCCTTCACGTGAAAAGGTTTGAGAACCACTGACATAGTAGTCTCTCAAGAACAGACTAACTGAGCTCCATTTAAGTGAAAAGGACCTTTTTTAGATTGCTGACATAGAAACACTGTTTTTTTCAAAAAACCTTAGAAGGATTCAAAAGACACTTATAGAATCGGGTCAATATTCTAATTTTCACAATTTTTCAAAAATAGCAGATCTACAAGCATAATAGTTAAAGCATAAAATAATGATACACAAAATGTGTACCCGTTCTAAATGGGTTAAAATGTATTTGGAATATCGTTGTTGTTTTCAGGTGAACCTAGTTCACCAAGAAACCGTGTTCTTGGTGATGCTGGCTTGCCGGGGCGCCACAGTCTCTCTGCGGTCTACTGTATGTATGCCACGCATGCAATTATTGTAAGTCACTCTGGATTGTTTGTTTCACCTTCACAGGAAGAAGCATTTCTGCATTGCATAGTGCCACCTACCCATTGCTATTTGTGTTTAATCATACACCTTACAGTATGTACGCATATTGGACTTTGTACATTTGATTTGTCTGTGGCTTCCTGTTATTTTGAACTTTTCTGTGTTCCTGTGACTTCATTAGAAGTCTTCAACCAATGAAAAGGTTTCATGATGGTACAGTTCACTGGTATAAGGTCAACTAAAAGGATACACCCAAAAAAGCCTATGGCTTGTTTCAATTGAGATCCTTTTTTTTAACTCCTCACTGTTCTTCTAACTCTTCCTGGAATGTTGAGATATATTGATGAGACAATAAAATTGATTCCGGATTAGATTCCATTGATTTTAGAACAGAACCTTGTTTAGACGTGGCGTTTGAAATATATTGTTGCTGTCGGGCAGAAACCTTGTATCTCCATATATTTGGGATACATATTTGGGATTGTCTGCTGAATGCCTATATTGTAAAATGCCTAAATTGTTCAAAGTAACAGCAGGTGCAGTACATGTTCATTTTGACTGCAAATCTTGTTTAGTGAAGTCATACTGTAAGTCGTTTGAATAAAATGTAATTTTGTCTTAGTCATAATATTTTTGTAATCTGAAAAAAAAAGAGTTTTAGTCGACTACATTGTCGACAAAAATGTATTTTGGCGGGCCTTGATGGCGTCGTAATGGCTGATTTTACACTTGGTTGCATGCTGAAAATAGCAGATCTACAAGCTTACAACTCCTTGCGTTGAATTAACGAAGAGCAAAAAAACTGAAAAAGACACCAGAATAGAACCCTGAGGGACTCCCTAGTCAACCACGTATAGGGTTTAAGTACTGCAGTTAAGACGGGTGAGACAGACACCGACAGTCCCGTGGCGCGGCCCTCGCTGACGCCTGACGCCATTCACTGTCAGCGCGTAAACAGACAGCTAGGAACCCTGGGAAACCGCCTGCCTGCGAATCACAGAGCAGCTGCCTGCTCCAATCACATCGCTTTGACCTGATTCAATTGTGTCTCGACAGGATTCAATTACGCCTTATTTATTTGCGCCGCGGCGCCACGCCATCGAGTGAGACTCAATTTGTGTGAATATAAACCCCAACCGCAAGAATCTGATTCATTTCACCTGAATGCATTTTTAGGACATAAACTCTGTTCTTTGTGCCATCACTCTCTCGCGCCGTCTTCTACCACACTGGGGTTTAAATTCTAGCATATAATGTGCTACTTTAAAGCTACTTTGTTTCTTCATCCCCCCGCTAGGCTAGGCTTACAGTATTATCAGTGTTACAGAGTTCACACACACACACACACACACACGCACGCACGCACGCACGCACGCACGCACGCACGCACGCACGCACGCACGCACACACACACACACACACACGACTATGTTACTTCCACACAAAATTTACTTTTTACTTTACTAAAACTTTGAGTAGCCAACAGTTGTTTTTTTTTTACCTGCTTTTTCTCCCCAATTTAGCCTTTATGCCAATTAATTCCACCTCACACTAGAGATTGGAATTGATAAGATTTTAACGATTACGATTCCATTTTCGATTCTGCTTATCGATTCGATTCCATATCGATTCTCTTATCGATTCTCATTAGGCAAGAGGGGGGGGGGGGGTTAATTTAACGGGGGGAGCGTACAAAAGGATTCTTTTAACGTAAAATGTATTTTATATGATATTCTCTGAATAGATGATGCACAGCATACACAGCCCCTGTGGTCATCTATTGTGCTATAGTGATTGCAGCCATGTTGGGGGCTGGTCAGAATTAGTGAACAATGGTGTTTCTACCTCCTCTCCTCCTTCTGCTCCTAAAATGACCCAAATGCATTCGGGTCCCCATCCGGAATCAATGGAGGTACATTTACTATAATCACATTTTTGTCTTAGGAATGCGACAAATACTAAAAAATATTATTGAACTACTCCTTTAACATACACCACCATACAGATCAGACAAAATAACACCTGTGTATAACACCTGTGTATGCGCTTACTATTGCATGTTAAAATGGCTTCCGCGGGGGGAAGAATGCCCTCGTTTAATCGTGCAGCCAGACACCACACCAGGTGATTTCATTAATTAGCTCACCTTCAAAGCACAGAGATCTGCAGCACTAATGACTGAAATCAGATGGTGCTGCGTTGGTATGAAACCCTGAATCAGACCTCCACGGCACATTAATGAATGGCCGCCACTGAGCTCAGCCCTGCGTGAAATCTTCTCTTTCTAAGTAGAATCGTCACCATCTGCTCAAGTAAACTAACCTGTCGGGTGTACCGGCGTCTCTGCCAAAAGATATACAAGCTCAAAACCAGTATTTGGCGAGTGTCATTTTGCCATTTCTGAGAATAAGGTCCCTATTAGTTCAAGTTGTTTAGGAAGTTTAACTGATAAATGGACTGATTCTTTGGTGGACAGTGACTTGGTAAATGTATTTATTTGCATAATAAAAAAGTACATAAGGTAACAAACTAAATAAACTAAACAAAATAAATAAAAAAAGTGAAAGTCCTGAGGCCGATTCTACAAATGCCTTCTTAATCAATATCTCGCACTTTCAAGAATGCTCAAATATGCTCGCAGTGTGAGCTTCTATTTTTGAAGAGGCAAAGCAGAAATCTACAATGACACAGATGTTTACCTGGTTTTAGGGCTTACAAAGTTCTCAGGTAAAATAAAAAACATAGACACTGGACAAGGTGTGTGTGTGTGTGTGTGTGTGTGTGTGTGTGTGTGTGTGTGTGTGTGTGTGTGTGTGTGTGTGTGTGTGTGTGTGTGTGTGTGTGTGTGTGTGTGTGTGTGTGTGTGTGTGTGTGTGTGTGTGCGCACGCTAGGGATGGGACGATACGCTATATTATCGTTTATCGTGATAAAAAACTCTCACGTAAATCGTATCATGGAGATTTAATTTATCGTGATATCGTCCTCCGTCATAAACTGGGATAAATTCACCTTTTATTTGCCGAGCTGCATATCCGGTACCACTTAAACCCTCTATGATTGGTAAAAGGTACTTATAAGTTATAATATATGTACTACAGTTTTTTTTTCACTCTCTATCAAATGTCTTCTCAAAAAATAGTCGATCTACAAGCTCACAACGCGCCACGTTGCGACACGTTGTGAGCTTGTAGATCGGCTATTTTTTGGCAAATGTTCCGCCCCAGGATAATGTATTTTGATTGTCACGATAATATCGTAAATCGCGATTTATTTTATCACAATAATCGAGATATGAAATGTATTGTCCCATCCCTACTTGCGAATTGGTCACAAAATATCCTTTGTAAGGTGTGGGAAGCCTAGGTCTCTGTCAGGTGAAATCCTACATCCAAAACTGTTATTTTTCAGAATTCAAATTTGCTGATCGACAAGCTCAAAACTCAGATCTGCTACTTTTGATGCTTTTGTAGTAATGCTGTAGTATGATCAAGTGTTAGAATGTGGCATTTATAGATGATAAGAACAGGACTGGGCGGTGTTAATGTTATAGATGGACATTACATTTAGTTTGTTAAACAGAGGAGCAGATGGAGCCAAATGGTTAGAGGTAGCTATTCTTACACATTTCATTTGAGTAATGAGTCATTTGTGAATTAGATGGAGAAGTACTTGCCCTTATTGCGGTAGATGAGATATGGATACATTAGACAGTAATAAAGTAAGAGGCAATGACTTTCACTCCACTACATTTCAAAGACAAATATTGTACTTTTGACTTCACTTATTATTTCCAGGAAGGGAGCCTTGCTATACATTAACCACTTAAAGGCCCAGTTCACCTCTGGGACAACCAGATCTTATTTTATTGTTGTTTGGGACACGATCTGAGTTATTTCTTGTGTTCAATCTTCAATCTGTGTTTTGAGATATTTTAGTATTTTAGCATGACTAGTGATGCATTTTGCATCATATGATGCAGCATGATGCATCATATGATGCAAAATGCGTTTGGAAATAATGGATGGATAATTTTCTATAACATGGAGGTAAGCTACTTTTAAGCTACTTTGATGGCAGTAACACAAATAAATAAATAATAAATAAAGCAGTAAAAGAGTTAAGGGAAGACCTTGAAATGTCAAAGTTTGAGAACTACTGCATTATAGGCTTAAAGTGCTCATGTGGCTTATAATAGTTGCTACTTGACCTCCCTAGACCTGGTTGCTTATTTCTCTCACAAAATCCAGCAACAGCGATTGATTGGTTGAGTACCTTGTCCAACCTGATGGATCGGGAAGGACAATGGCCTCTCTGTTCAGCCCGGAAAGACGCTACTTTTCGAAATCATAACTCCCCATCTTTATGGACTGTTTGTACAAGGAGTGGAAGGGGTGGGGGGGTGGGGGTGGGTTTGCTTGGCTGAAGTCTGGACTGATGCATTGCGACCAGCGCTGACAAATCCTATCTTGAAATATGACCACCTCGGGGTTGGGGGGCGGAGAGGAGTGGGGTGGAGAGAGACTTGGCAGGGGCGTCACACCAAATCCTGGGCCCTGGGTACAAGGATTCACTGCGGGGCCCCCATGAATGTTAACGATTGAAAAACATCAGATATACAAGCTCACAGCGCGGCACCGAGTGCCGTGCTGCGAGCTTGTAGATCTGCTATTTTTGAAAGATCTTGAAAATGTGTGCAAGAAACCTATGTCAAGGACCCCCAAGATGATATGTATTTGGCCACGGACCTCGATCTCAAAATATTTAGTTCCAGGGACCCCCCAGAAGCAAAATTTGAGTTAGAAATGTTCGCTTAAAAATACATATATTCTAAGACTTTCACACATTTTCACAACTTTTCAAAAATAGCAGATCAAAAAATAACCCCAGAGTCCTGTTCTCAACAATTGATCGCCTTTTAAACCCCCCCCAATCATACAAGCAGTCGCTCCCTGCTTCTAAAGTTAAGTGCGATGAGTTTGCAACCTTTTTTAACAACAAAATCTTAAACATTCGAGCTGGTATCACAAATAATGTTTGCACAGACACCCTGGAAAATAACGTATTCAAAACCAGAGGTAGCCTAACCTCATTCAGGTCAATTGACGAGGATGAACTTCGCAAAACAATTTTAGACATGACATCCACCTCCTGCCCGTTAGACGCAATCCCCACCCCCTTTCTCAAAGAGGTCCTAGACAGCATGCTCGGTCATATTCTCAAAATAGTCAACTGCTCCATAAACACAGGCATCTTCCCAGACACACTGAAAATGGCCATAGTTAGGCCCTTACTGAAAAAACATAATCTCGATCCCTCTGTGTTGGGAAACTATAGACCCATCTCTAATCTGCCATTTCTGGGCAAGGTCTTAGAAAAAACTATTCTCCATCAATTGGATGCATTTCTTACTACCAACACGATCCATAACAAATTTCAATCCGGTTTTAGGAAAGGACATAGTACTGAAACAGCACTTATAAAAGTAATAAATGACCTTAGGGTGTCCGCTGACAATAAAAAGGTATCCGTTCTCTTACTTCTAGATCTTACAGCGGCTTTTGACACGCTTGACTACACAATTCTAATACAGCGACTGGAGCACTGGATAGGGCTCTCAGGCTCTGCCCTGTCCTGGTTCTACTCATACTTAACAGGTAGAAGCTACTGCGTCAGCTCAGATGGCTTTGAGTCAGATAACTACAGCATCTCCTCAGGCGTCCCACAGGGCTCAATCCTCGGCCCCCTTTTGTTCTCCCTTTACATGTTGCCCCTCGGAGAACTTATTACATCACACGGTATCAATTTCCATTCATATGCTGATGACACCCAATTATACCTGTCCGTGGCCCCAGACGACCCCTGTGCTCTCGACCCTCTCCTATCTTGTCTCTCCAGCATAAAACACTGGATGAATGAGAACTTTCTCAAGTTAAACGAGGACAAAACTGAAGTTCTCATAATTGGTTCAACTGAGCAAAGAGAATCAATAATTAGTAGACTCGGTAGCCTCGCTCAACAAAGCAGCTCCTCAGTAAAGAACCTAGGAGTGATCATTGACGCTCAACTGAATTTTAATGCACACATTAACCAAGTCACTAAAATTGCATTTTTTCATCTTAGAAATATCGCACGAATCAGACCCTATCTCTCACTGAATGATGCTAAAACGCTTATCCATGCTTTTGTTTTTTCGCGTCTGGATTACTGTAACGCACTTTTATCTGGCCTGCCAAAGAAATCCATTGACAAGCTACAACTCGTCCAAAATGCGGCTGCCAGGGTTTTAATGAAAACTAGGATGAGAGATCATATTACTCCTGTTTTAGCCTCCTTACACTGGCTACCAGTTGCTTTTAGGATCGATTTTAAAATTCTCTTACTCGTTTACAAAGCACTAAATGGCCTGGCTCCGCCATATCTCTCTGACTGCCTGTCCAGATATGTCCCTAATCGCCCCCTCAGGTCCGCCAACGCTAACCTGCTTGACGTGCCTGACATGACATATAAAAACTATGGTGAGACAGCCTTCTGTTTTTACGGGCCGACCGCCTGGAATAAGCTCCCAGCGCACCTTAGACAGGCTCCCTCTGTCGACCGTTTTAAATCACTGCTCAAGACCCATTTCTTTACCCTTGCTTTTAGCTGATCTCATCTGTTTTATCCTCCTTTTCATGATCTCTTTCTGTTCGTTATATTGAAGTTTTGAATGTTTTGTACTGTGTGGTTTGCTTTTTTATTTTTACTGTTACTATGTATACACTTTTGTTCTGCACTGTAAAGCACTTTGAGCTGCATTCTGTCATGAAAGGTGCTATATAAATAAAGTTTCATTCATTCATTCATTCATCTACAAGATCGCAGCGCGGCACTCGGTGCCGCGCTGTGAGCTTGTATATCTGCTATTTTTCAATAGATAAAGTTATTAGGGCCCCTCCACCTTGGGCCCCAGTAACTCAGTCCCACTTTCCTACCCCTTGTGACGCCCCTGAGACTTGGTATAGAAATGCACTGACAAATGGAAATGTGCGAGGTGAGAAAGAATGACAGCCATTTCATGCAGCCGCTGACAGATGTGTATACGGCTAATCTCTGAGCACCTCCAGGTCTGAGGGAAAAAGAATTGCATTGACAGACGGGATGGTTTTTTATTTTATTTTTTTATTTTTTCTCCTGAGATTTCCTACTGGATCTCATGCCTCGATACATTTCAGATTTTCTTTTTTTGGCATCTAGCTGACATGTCTTTATCCAGAGTGACTAAGAGAAAAGTGGTAAAAAGTGAGATAAATATCCATAGAATATAAGCCACCAGTTGATATATACTGTATATATATGATGTGATTTATGTTATCATTGATGTGTCGGGCAGAAACTTGTATCCATATTTTAACGTTTTATGTTTGAAGAAATATATAAATTACAAGAGCGTCACACACAAGTTGCAAAAATAGCCGATATACAACAAACGTGACACGTTGAGCGCTTGTAGACCAGCTATTTTCTTCTTAAAGGAGTAGTTCACCCCCAAAATGACCTTTTCTATTGAGAGGGGTACATTTTTGTAATCAAATTATTGTCTTAGGAATGCGACAAAAAACTAAACGTATTATTGAACTCAAGTCTCCATCGCGTGAGTAATCAATAGGAAAAAGAAAATAAACATTTTGGGGGTGAAATACTCCTTTAACTATATAATATTGCTAAAGAAAAACAGACACACACGGCAGCAGTGAATCCTCAAATCAATGGCACTCGCTACTTAGACGCTGACAATGAAGACTTTAAGGAGAGACAAGAGCTAAGGAGCACGGTTGAGGGCTTCTCCTCTGCCATTGACAATGCTATTGACTGCTGTCAGTGCTCGCTGTTTGGCGTCCACAAATGAAACGGACTCATTGCTAATTCAATTATCTGCAGAAGTCTTTATCCTGCTATGACACTGAATGGCTCTTCTCCAAGTGGATTCAGGTCTTTACTACACGGAGCGTAGCCAGTGGAACTAAGCACATTTACTCAAGTACCACACTTACATGGTTGACACCAGGCACGTGCACACATACACTGTAGACATCAAAGGAGGCTTGAGCCCCTGCTCTTTTATCCGTCTGTAAAATAGTGCCCTCTCCAGACTATGAATGCAAGTAGTGAAAATAGCCGACCTCCAAGCTCACAACGAGCTTGGAGGTCTGCTATTTTCAATTTTTTCACAAAAAGGCCCTTTTAGATATTTCAGCCCCTGCCCCAGGGTTCTATACTGTCTTTTATGTTTTCTGTTATCGTGGGGAAAGCTTTCGCTGAAAATAGCAGTTCCACAAGCTCACAACTGCAACGCATTGTGAGCTTATTTCTGTTTTTGTTTTTATGTATGGCCGTGTCTCCAGTAGGAGATTTGCGACTCCTACGAGAGACATTAGCATTCTTCTGCCGGTCAACAAATTATTGGCTTCAGAAATTCAGAATGCAACAAAAACTGAAAACTAAAATAAAGTGGAATTGATAGAAAATACCGGTAAGTTATTTTTGGGGTGAACTACTCATTTAAAGGAGGGGACCCATCTGGAATCCATGGGGGTAAATTTACTTTAATCAATTCTTTCTTAGGAATGCGACAGAACCCAAAAAAACGTATTGAACTCAAGTCTCCATGGCGTAAGTAATCAATAAAAACAAAGTTATTTTGGGGCTGAACTTCTTTAAGCAGGAAACCAGTTTCACATCCAGTGGTAGAAGAGGAAAGTTACATAGTGCTGCTTCATTTTACGAGAAAAAAAAACCATTATGTTGAAAAATGGAGGTGCGAGTTTTCCGCCCCGACGACACATGTAAAGAAATGTGAGCATGGGTCAGAGTTAGACTGATTGCAGGAGGCTGTAATGCTGATGGTGGCGTTGCTGTGCTGGCAGGACACTGATGAGAGAGGCTGCTGCAGCCGTCATAATGGATATCCCCAGCGGTGTCAAGTAACTGAGTACATGTACTCAAGCAGTATTTCTGATTCACTGTACTTTCACTTCTACTCCACTAAATCTCTGAGGCAAATATCATACTTTTACTCCGCTACAATTATTTGAATACAGTAGTTAGTTACTTTGTGGATTTAGATTAATATTACAGAACATAGTGTACATGAACCACTTCAGCCCTATATACAGTACATCTCGGACATTTGAAAATAGTAGATCTACAAGCTTGTAGATCGTCTATTTTAAAGATGTTTATACATTTTATACACTGTGGATATCCCTCCACCTCTGTCACACAGCCTTATTCTGTCTTATTCTGTCTTATGCGCTTATTTGGTTGCATGCCGTGCCGTGCGCCAAAAATAGCAGATATATAGACTTGTAGATGCAGAGAGATGCATTTAATTTTCATGTATATGGTGCAGCAGTAAAGTAGATATATAACACCATACACACACAGATAGTAAAATCCACAAACATTAATGTTGCTATTTAATGTTACTGGACAGAGAGACAGAACTAATTATACCAGTGGTTCCCAAAGTGCCCTTACATGTCTGTAACTCTGAGAGTGTAGTGTGCAGACCTTATAGAGTTTTATAGGGGTCCTTGGGGAAAGAATAAATTATAAAAACAGACAGATGGTAAATTATTCCTACTAGTCCTTGCCCGTTTGAACATATGTGCTCCGAATTATGTGCAGTTTGGGTTATGGGGTGTGCACAGTATATAAGGGATTGAATGTAGGAGTCTCAGAAGTAATGGTAGAGAACCCAGACGTATAAAGGCCTATCCATACTTCGACCGAAACCGCCGTTTTCGGTCAAAAGGTCCTTTTCTACCATAAAATTATATCCCTCGGGACTTCTGAAAAGCATTGGACCGAACAAGAGTTCGGAAATTTGCACGTCGGAAAACACAACTCACCGAACATTTCGGTCGAAGTATGGAGAGGCCTTAAGTCAGTCATCGCCAAATTTGGGCACTGTTTCAGCATGTGGCTGTTACCATGGCGATGGTATCAGTGATGTCAGTCGTCTCCAAATTTGGGCACTGTTTAGTATCAGTGATGTCAACATGCGTGTATATCAGACAGACTTCGGACAGGCAGACATTTGGTTGTTTATTAGTAGGATATTACCTCTCACCAGCGTGTGACCCTCCTTTTTGCCAGACATTCTCCCTGTTACTGCCTCAATGCATATCTGTAGCATCCACCATGTGGAGAGGTACGCCTTCTTGTGTCAACTTTCATTTTCATACTTTCAACTTTATAACGCATATTTAGACTCTGCATCACTTTAATGCATAATACGTCCTTGATACATAACATGGTCCCGCACTCTGTTGCATGCACTAGGACACGTTTGTGCGCTGCACACAAAGGTGCTTAATGACTGATGTGTATGTTTTCCATTTGCCTGTCTTTTTTAATTGCTTTTTATTTTGATCTCAATGACATCGGAAAATCTGAGAGACCTCATCTGTCTTCACGAGAATAAATAAACGCTTTGGAATGAAAATGGTACTGTAAATGCAACAGCGCAACGGGAGATAGAGCACATTTAATGATGTGCAGACACACTACAATTTACATAGGGATAAGACAGATCAATATGAGGTAACTGTAATACACATACTGGAGTTCGGTGAAGAAGACGGATTGCAGTCGGAGATAATTTTGAAATGGAGATGAATTATGCAACCCTAGGCCATGTCATTAAGAGGACTGAAACAAAGAAATGATATAATGTACGTATATCGCTGCTTCTCTTGTCGTGTGGTGGTTTACAAATAGAGTTGTTACGATACCAGTATCAGAAAATCTGTCTATTCTGCCTAAAATGCTGGTATCGGTATCTGCGAGCATGACAGTCTATGCCATTCCGATACCACGTCATTGCATTTCATATCATGATGATATGTATAATTTTACCAACGTGTAGCTGCACTTTATTAATACCATATAAAGCGTCCTAGGTTGCTTGGAGACCGATCCAACCAGAAATGACAACCAATTTTTCTTTTCAGGGTGAAAGAAGAAAAGATCGTCAGACCTTACAGCCTGCCTTTGTTCACATCCTGGTCACATGGTGCGTTCCGTGTGTCGGCGAAATAAGTTGAAAACCCCGAAAAACCCTGGCAGAGGCGGATGAATTAATTCATTAATACCAGGCAATCAATTTGTTAATTGACCAACAAGACTGCTCTGTGTGTGTGCGTATTGGTTACTATAGTGGCGCGGATGTGTATTTATAACCCGTCCACTGACAGTGGCCTACACTGGCTTGTCTCTGCGGCTGGTTAATTAAGCCAAATGCAGACTAATGATCTCTTCAGAGGGGACTAAGTGGCCCTGCTGGTGACCTGCCTCAGAGGGACCCAGCCCAGCCAACCACGCTGTGACATTTCCTAACTGTTCTGGCTGCATGGGGAGAGAGCACACAGTGCTGCGTGATAGGGGCTTTTAAGCTGTGACATCATTTTGTAGGCAGAGGAGAACTCTGCCCCAGAGCATTTTCTGTCCCTCACTATTTCAACAGATCCGAGACAAAAATAACGACTAAAGTATAATTCTAACACTTTCCTTTCAACAACAAAGAGAAGAAAAATGTTTTAAATAGTAAAAATAGTAAAAAGATTCACGGAAACTGGGGGCAGAAATTCTCCTCTGCCTACAAAATGATGTCATACTTAACAGCCCCATAGCGTAGCGGGCTGGCTGGGGCACTCAACCCAAAATATTTCAGAACCCAGAACCGATATTCAGAACCAATAGTCAACATATAATACACACATATGAGGCGACAGGGATACCGACTGCGCCACCGTGCCCCCTTCTCATGAAGAGCCTTTGAATTTAACTACTGCAGAGAGAGAGGGGGGGAGAGAAAGAGAGGACTTTGATTTTCTCCCTCTTTCAGTGGTCTGTAGGGCTGTCACGAAATGACATTTTTACATGACGATTAATTGTCTCTCAAATAATTGCGATTAACGATTTAATTGTGTTTTTGTCGTTGACAATTACATTTCTGTTTGGCTTGTAGGCTTTGAAATTGCACTTGGCAGATATGACGCGTAACCTAAATATACAAAGAAATGAAGCACATATTTCACAACTTTACACTTTAAAAAGAACAGTGGAAATAGCCGATCTGCTATTTCCACAATTTTTTTTAATGTTTCTACATAAACATCTTTCAACATGTAAACGATTATGACAATTATCACAAAATAATTGCGATTATGTCAAATAATTGCGATTAGACGATTATGTAATAATCGTGACAGCCCTAGTGGTCTGTCTCTTCAACAGTGTCCTGTTGGTGTCGTTTTTTTGTTTAGTTGTGCCGGTGATTGTTCAGTTTTTTCTATTTGCTGCTGAAACAACTGCAATTTCCCTCAGGATCAAGTGTCTGTCTGTCTGTCTGTCTGTCTGTCTGCCATCCTTCCTGCTCGATCTCTGCTTGCGTAATTAGTTTCAAGTCAGCGCAGACTTTCTTTATCCCCCCACTCCCCTTGTATCTCTTCTCCCCTCTCCAGCGGGTCTTTCTGCCTCTGTTCCGTACAGATATTCCTTTGTGTCGTGGTGACTGAGAGGAGGATTGCTAACAAAGACAAGGGGCTCGTATTGATATTCCACCAGTTGTGTCTCTACAGATGAGCAGAGGTGAACGTTCTCTTTGTCTCTCAGCTCTCGGCTCTTCTGTGCCCCAGTCTGTTCCTCTGCTTTACATAAAACGTATATAGTCGCTTTCGGGCAAAAAACCTTGTATCTCCAAGTTTCAAATGTGTACGTTTTTTTGCAAGGTAATGCCCTGCTTCATCATACAAGGCCGTTGCATAAAGGTAGTGAAAACAGCAGATCTACAAGCACACAACGTTGTGTGCTTGTAGATCGGCTGTTTTCACTAGTTTAAATCATTTTTAAAATGATAAATGCAAAACTAAGAGTTTTGGACATAAAAGGTTTCCACCCGACAACGACGATATACTGGACCAGCTGGGAAAAACACATTCTAAATGGAATGTCCCGCTATTGTAAATGGTATATGGTGAATTTATCTGAAGTGCTTTTACATAGATTGTGCATTACATTCACCCTTCACACACACATTCATACGCCAGTGGCGGAGGAAACCATGCAAGGCACCAACCTGCTCACCGGGATCAATTAGGGGTTCAGAGTCTTGCTCAAGGACACTTCGACACTAACTCCTGGGGAGTTATTGTGAGCGATTTTAATCACTGCTATTTAATTAGCTATCCCTGCTGCCTGCTATGGAACATTATTGCATACACGTTATTCTATCTAGTGGTTCTCTAGGGTGAGGTCCAGGGACCCACAGGTCTGTAACTGTGAGAGTGTACAAATGGAACCAAATAGACCCATAAGGGTCCATTTGTTTCCATTTGTACACTATGTACCGGTACACTATGAGGAAAAGCCTCATACTGTTAAGTCTATGGGACGAGTGGTGGAGATCTTTTGAGTGGATTGTCATGAGTGGACGGGGATTATTTTCCATTGTGGAATATTCTATGAATCCTCAAAGGTTGGTGAAAATCTCTGAAAGCGTGGCAGCAGGGAACGACATAAGTTTAAAAACAATGTTGGCAGTCAGCTGTGAGTCAAGTTTGTTCAAACATCTGTCCTGTTCTATGTTTGTTTACAAAGCCTAAAAGGCAAACGGAAAGGTAATTTTTATTCATATTATTACAATGTTGAATGCCAAAAACACAATTAAATCGTTAATTGCAATCATTTGTTTGACAATTAAGCGTCAAGTTAAAGCATGTCACAATCGTGACAGCCCTGGTCCAGGGGTCTTCAATAGGGGGTCCGGGACCCCTAGGGGGTCCTCAGAGTTACTACAAGGGGGTCGCCAAACCTTTGTGTGATAAGATCATTCTTTTAAATTAACAACTTGAACCCTCGCATCCCTATTTTGAGGAGAACCTTATAGCCAAAAATAGCCGATCTACAAACTTGTAGATCGGCTATTTTTGGCAAATAGGTGTAGAGGTAAAAAAAAAGAGAGCAGACCAAGTACAACATGAAAGGTCAAGTTTACTAAGTATTGAGGATTTAAGTGGTTAAAAGTCTGAAAAAACACATTAAAACGAATAGACTGACGACAGTGCTGTCAAACAAGTCTATGAATCTACCTATGAAATCGATGAAAATCTGCAACACAGTTTTATACAACATGTAGTGGGGGTCCCTGCTTCATCTCTCTCTCAACTAAGGGGTCCCTGGCCTGAAAACGTTGAAGACCCGCTACCCTAGTCCTTCCTTGAAATGAAATAGTGACAGTCTTTGCTTTTGGTTTCGTATTTTTTCCTCTTCTCTTCCGTGCCAAGATGTTTTCACGTGTGCCAAAGGGAGTCTGGGGTTTATCTGCGAGGATCTGATCAGATGGCTGTTTATCCCTGCAAGACCCGAATTAATTTCTACTGGCCATTTTTTTTTTTAAATCAGATGCTGTTGTAGGAGTCCTAATCACAGGAAAATGTAATGTTAAAAAAATAATAATGTTTTTGTAAGGTTTTATAGCCATAAATCATAAATCATGCTCTAATTTGCATTTTGGGGATTCTTTTCACAATAATAACATATGTACATGTTCTAGACATTCTAATGATCACGAAAAAATATATTACAGGCATTTTACTTATGTTTTAGTGAGGAATAGCTTCAGTTAAAAAGTGAGATGTTGTTCGTCCAGAAGCTGGAATTTCAACTTCTCTGGGAGGTGTGAATGTCAGCCCCTGTGGGGGGTATTTATATGCAAATATTGTGGCCCATGGCATTGTAATACTAAACAATAGGATTTAATGGTGATGTTAATGTGAAAAAAGAACAGGAAAACTAACTATAACATTTTTTTAAAAATGATTTAAAAAATGTTGCCAAAAAGCAACGCTGGGCCTTGCAGGGTTATCTGTGAGGATCTGATGGCTCCAAGCCATGTGTTCTGCATGCAGAGGATCATAAGGCTTTCTCAGGACCTGAGTCCTGGGGCACGGAAACGCGCACAGACAGACGCACGCACACCAGTGTCGATTTCGTCGACTAAAACTATGACGAAAAATGTTTGTCGACTGCGTTTTTTTCACTGACGAAAACTAAATAAAAACTAAACTGTGATGACTAAAACTAAGACTAAATATATTGACAATGTCGTCAACAAAATAAAAACTAGACTAAAACGTTGAGGAGGGACTAGTGGAGAAGAGAGTAATTTTATGTTTGGTTGATCTCAGGTGTTGCGTGCTGAAAATAGCAGATCTACAAGCTCACAACGCGTCGCAACAAGTGTCATTACGATACCATCAAGGCCTGCCAAAATACATTTTAGTCAACTAAATCAACTGTAGATTTAGTCAACTAAAATCGACTAAATTATGACTAAAACTAAATGAGATTGTATTCAAAAGACTATGACTAAAACTAAATCAAAATTTGCTGTCAAAAACAACACTGACGCACACCGTGCTCACCGTCACAAAGTTCACAGACTACTTCAATGACTGTGCAGACAGTATGCAAAAGTTAAAATGTAATTCAGATACCATGCTATTTACTTAGACAGATGCCTGGTTCATTGGTTGTGGTATCCTATAGTTCAGGGGTCTTCAACAGGGGGTCCGGGGCCCCTATGGGGTCCTCAGAGTTACTACAGGGGGTCCTCCAAATCTTTGTGTGATAGGAACAATTTTTTACCCCTTTCTTATATTGACCACTTGAACCCTAGCGTCCATATTCGGAAAACTTTAGCCAAAAATAGCCGATCTACAAGCTCACGATGCCTCGCAGCGTGAGGCGTTGTGAGCTTGTAGATCGGCTATTTTCGGCAAAGAGCTTTGGAGGGGGAAAATGCATACTAAAAGTACAGTGAAAGGTCAAGTTTATTAAGTATTGACTGTTCCAAGTGGTTAAATATCTGAAAACACACATTAACATGAATCCAAAATACCCTGTTGATCATGCTGTCAAACAATTAAACTATATCTATGAACAGATTGTGGGGGTCCGCCCTGCTTCATCTCTCTCTCAACTAAGGAGTCCTTGGACTGAAAACGTTGGAAACCCCTGCTATAGTTTCAATGTACACATCATTATTTTGATCCTAGTTTACCGAGGCACACAGTGGTTCTCAAACTCTTTTGGCTCATGGCACCCTAATTTATAGAACTTTATAGAACCTTACATTTATGTCATATCATGGTATGGCCATGTCAATCTTAACCCTTATGCCACGAGGAATGAAAAATAATAACACCAAGTACAGCACAACTCGGGTCCGTTGACTAAGTATAGAGAGTCACTGTCTCTCTGCATTTGATGTATGTGTTTACCTTACTCAATACTTTGTATTCTTACTGTAAGTCGATTTGGATAACGAGTGTCTGCTAAATATGCCTGAATTGTAAATACTGGCCTGCTCTACAAAATTGTTGCCAACTTCCGAGTCGGAGAAAATGTGTGAAATGCTTTGAGCGACAGGGAAACTGGTTTGAACTCGCTCTCATGTCTCTCTAATGCAGTTGACGCAACCAAAGCCTTATTCATGTGTCGCCATTTGTTTTGACAAACAAACTCCCCGAGGTTAAAGAATGAAAAAAGCCGAGCATCGAGAGAGAGAGCGAGTCCGGCGAGGTGTGATTAGTGGCTTATTTTCAAAGGACAAACAGGAGGGAGAACATGGAGGCAGGTTTTATGGGGCATAAGCCAGGTCCCGTCTTCAAAACCTAATCAGTGGAAGCACCTCGGGGGGGGGGGGGGGGGGGGCGTGCCGCGGTGCAACAGTTGCAACGTCTGATTTCAAAGAGGAGAAATGGAAAAAGGAAAAAGGAATCGACCGTGGAGAGGAAAATACTTTTTTCCCCCTCCCCTCTTCCCCCGTGCAGCACCCACTGGCACATGAGTAAACACGCTCCCAAGTAAAAAGATAAGAGAGTCTGTTAACTCTCAGATACCTGGAAAGCGCCCGAGTCGCGTTAGATTCTAACCACTTTAACCATTATTTTATTCTTTAACTATTGAAAAATAGCAGATATACAAGCTCACAGCGCGGCACCGAGTGCCGCGCTGCGAGCTTGTAGATCTGCTATTTTTGAAAAATCGTGAAAATGTGTGCAACTCTTTGAATATCTTTGACCCGACTTCTAAATCCTTCCTCTAAATCAGTGGTTCTCAAACTTTTTCACGTCAAGGACCCCCAAAATTACAGGTATTTGGCCACGGACCCCCATCTCAAAATATGTTATTCCAGGGACCCCCCAGAAGCAAATATTTGAGTTACAAATGTTTGCTTTTAAATAGATATATTCAAATACTTGATTTTTCAAAAATCGCAGCGCGAGCTTGTATATCTGCTATTTTTCAATAGTTAAAGCAGTCAATAATCCTACGCCTAAATGGGTTAATTACTGGCTGAAATCACTGCCTGCGTTGCTGTGTGTGTGGAGGCCCTGTGTGTCCTCGGTGCCTCTCCGTGGACCACTGGTGTGTGGAAGGAGATAATCTCTACCATGCTCCCCACTGGTGGAAAGTAAACACAAAGTACGTTCACTCAAGTACTGTATATTTCACCACTCGATCGTCCGATTCCACAAATGCCTAAAGCCAACCCCAAATCATGTGTTTTTTGGCCGCGGCCCCTTCTGAAAACACTTTCAAGATTTGGCTTCAAAAATAGCAGATGTACAATGGAGATGGCATGTATGGCTCTTTGAAGTGAGCCGGATCTCTGGGATCCGTTCCTTTCAAAGAGCCGTTCAAAAGACTGGCTCATTCTAGTTAATAGTTACTTTGTAGATTTTGATTATAATTACAAATAACTTCAACCCTATATACATTTCGGCCATTTACTGTATACATTTCGGCCATTTGAAAATAGCCCATCTACAAGCTCACAATGCGTCGCATTATCGGCTAATTTCAAATGTTTTTTTTTTCTTCATTTTATTCATTGGAAAACTTTTTGCATAATGAGTACTTTCTGCTATTGGTACTTTAAGTGCATTTTGATACCAATACTTTTGTACTTTTACTCAAGTACATTTTAATTCCAAACTTCTACTCGTGGCAGAGTATTGCAGTATTGATACTTTTACATAAGTAAAGATTGTTTGTACTTTTTCCACAACTGTTCATTTATAAAGGAACGGCTCCCTACTGCGAACCGGATCCCATCGTTCATTTCAAAGAGCCGTTCAATCGACTCGATCCCACGTCTAATGTACAAGCTTGCACTTCGGCACGAAGTGACGTGCTGTCAGCTTGTATATCTGCTGTTTGCTTGTGAATTCGAATCCTGAAAAGGGTCCGTTTTGGACATGTGAGGTTTCCACCCGACGAGAGATGATATTTGAGTTAATTAAAATATGACGCCCACTGTGAGCCTGAAGCTCCCAAGGGCAGATTCACCTTAGCAAAACTCACAGATGTGTAACATCTACACGAGCGCTTTAACAGAAAATCAATACATGTTAATAACGCTATTGAGTGGCAAGATAATGATCATCACTTTGCTTCCGGGCAAAATATCAGTGCGGCTGCCAGGTGGAAACTTTGTATGTCCTAAACGGCTACTTATGTATAAACACACACATACTTTTTTAATACTTTCTTTTAATGTGAAAATGCTTTGCTTCTGGGAACAAACTAGGGGATCTGTGGATCGTGGCCAAATGCATATAATCTTTGGGGTTTGAAAAGGTTTGAGAACCACTGATTTAGAAAGTTTTTCAGAAAACAGTTTTAGAAGACTTGTAGAATCTGCTTTACGTCTTGATGGGATAAATTTGGTCTCAATAGGACATCAGAGCACTCTAAGCACTCTAAACACACATGAGCGGTGCGCTGCCCTACAACCCTTCTTTGTTCTTATTATTTCTCCAATGACCCACTTTGGAGACAGTCAACACACGCAGCTCTAAAGCCAGGCTTAGCAAAAATGACTAATCGCCTCACTCGCTGGACGCAAACCAACTTGATTTTGGTCACAAAGCCAACTTGATTATAACAAGGAAATGGCCAGGAATATGTACTGTACATTTTGGTGCCAGTGCACACACTTAAGGATGTCCCAATGCCTTTCTTTTTCCTTTGTGAAATGGATTTACACTGTATACCTACAGTGTAGTTGGGCAGAAACCTTGTATCTCCATATTTAAAGTTTTTATGGTTTGCTTTTTCGACTACTATAAGAGTCTCGTACACAGTGGTGGAAAAGGTACTCAACATTTATTTGAGAGTAAAATTACAAACTGTACTTAAAGTGTACTTAAAGTACCAAAAGTAGAAAGTATACTCATTATGCACAATGTCCCGTTTCACAAGATTTCAAATGTATAAAAATCGCAGATATGCAAGCACACAATGCGTTTTTGTAAGCTTGATCGGCTATTTTCAAACGGCCGAGTGTATATTGAGCTGAAGTGGTTTAATTTTGTAATAATAACCAAAATCTACAAAGTAACTATGTTTTAAAGCCATACTGTGTAAGTTGCCCAACTAGTGGTCATTAGCCCTATAGCAAACCGCGGTCGCGTCCGCGTCTTTCGTCCGTTTTTCGTACCTTCAGACCCCCGCGTCTGCCTCCACCTCGCTGAGATCTATCTTTTAAGGGGTCCCTTGTTCCTGTGCGTTCAGTAATTCCAGAGATACGGACTCCTTCACCCTGCCTGGTAGGCGAAATTACCTAGAGAAGGGATGGTACAAACGGGCGACAACAAATATGGCTGCCATAGCGACCCCACTTCAAGATGCGCTGTGATTGGCCGGCAGTTGTATAACCCTCGCTGTGATTGGCCGGTAGTGTGATGACGCAATTTTGGCGCGAGATCCGGTCCACGGCAAGGATCTCAGTTTACATATAGAGAAGGCTTTACAGGCTGAAATTCACGGCGCGGATCTTCTAAAACTTTTGTGATTTAATAGTTAGGAGAATTTTAAGATTTGTTTTATAAAAAAAGTTACATAGTACAACTTTAAAATAATTGTAGTGGAGTAAAAGTACAACATTTGCCTCTGAGATGTTGTGGTAGAGGAGGTAAAAGTACTGACAACTGGAAATGCTCTACTGGAAAGTAACTAAAATGGCCGATCTACCAGCTTGCGATGCGATATTAAAAGCATTTTGAAAGTGAGAGTAGTTAAGTGAGTTTGTGGGTATATGAATATTGAACCAATGCAAAGTATTAACAAGCGCTTGTGACTAAATGGCATCCATGGGAACACACATGATGTACTGTACAAGGTTTCCACATGACAGAGATGATTGTGGTATATATATCGTCGTTGTCGGGTGAAAATCTTGTATGTCCAAAACCTTTCGTTTTGCATTTATCATTTTAAAAATGATTTAAACTAGTGAAAACAGCCGATCTACAAGCACACAACGCCTCGCACCGCGAGGCGTTGTGTGCTTGTAGATCTGCTGTTTTCACTACTTTTGTGCGACGGCCTTGCATGATGAAGCAGGGCTTTACTTTGCGAAAGAACGCACACATTTGAAACTTGGAGATACGAGGTTTCCACCCGACAACGACGATACCGTGCTGAAAAAATGTGGATAGCTTGCAGGTTTGTTAAAATCACGTCTGACGGGTTCAATGGATCTGCATAAGTTATCCGTAAGCCCCTCTAAAGGGTTAGATAAACACAAACAAAATGCTATTATTCTAAATAAACCGAGGCAGTCTAGGCAATATCTCTGCAGCATCCCGTGTCAGTTCTTGGCAGTCAAGGTCAAGGATTTGTATGAGGCTCACAGCTCCAGCACACATTTCACATTTTCTCTTCTTCCCGGCTCCGTCTTTGGGGTCATAATTACCTAGCCTATACAGTAAGAAATGAAAGTATCTCCTCGTGGGGAGACGCGCAGAGAAACTTGATAAAAATGAATTTCTGTATCTCCATGTGGAGTAGAATGTGGGCTATTAATCATTTAAAAGAAACAAATATCTCTAGTGTAGCAGACTTTCTGTTCTATCATATAATTCTTTTTGTCATCTGTATTTAAGGAAACCCAAAAAACAACAACTAAGGGACCCATAGAAATGTGTCCGTTGCCCACAATTGGGTCCCGACCCAGTGTTTGGGGAACCAGTGTTCTAAATAATGGTGATATTGATTTAAAGTCACATCGCCCAGCCCTATAGGCAGTTATTCTAGGAGCAGGGAGAGTAACTGCAGCTCCAGTGTAGAAGACACAATGCTGCATTCTTCACCACTCTTCTGCACTCTGATCTCCACTCACACACAGCACACTTACTGTATGCCAAACTACTGTCCTCCCCTGCAAAGAAGGGGCTAGGATGAGTACTATCCACTTTACTGTTCACCTTGTGGGTCACTTCAGAAGATACCCAAGGGAGAGATGAAATAAAATAAAATAAAAACATAAACATTACCTGTTTTGGAATGACTCTGTAAGTGTTTCCCCAAAAATGGGTTTTCATGGGTCACCACCAGTAGAGAGAGAGAGACTGTGTGTGTGTGTGTGTGTGTGTGTGTGTGTGTGTGTGTGTGTGTGTGTGTGTGTGTGTGTGTGTGTGTGTGTGTGTGTGTGTGTGTGGATTATTATTTCAAAAGATTTTCAAAATAATTTCATGAAATCTCACCCCACTCAAATAAATAAAAAAAAATCCAGAAATTCGAAAACATTTGAGGACAAGATTGTCTACTTTTTTAAATGTAAAAAGAAATTGAATATCGTTTTGAAACATTTTTACAGCACTTATTGTATGGAGGTCCTCTGGGAGCATGTGCAACACATACTGTAGGAAGACAATGGTTTTGCTGATGATGTCTTTTTATTGCAGCGTGTGGGTGTGATGGCCCCCTGAAGGACATTACCACCGTTAGTTTATTCCAGGTGTCATCATGCCATCATTATCCCAAGTTATTACTCATTAACATTTTTGTTTTCATAAACATTTACCCAAGTAAATACTGTTGACACCCCCAAATACTGTACGTCCCTCCAGTGTATTGTAACATAACCCCCTGTAGTTTAAGTGGGATTGTGACACTTACAGTATGTCTTTGGTTAAACCATTAAAACCTGAGGCCGATTCTACAAATGCCGTCTAAATCAGTAGTTCTCAAGCTTTTGTGTGCCAATTATGGATCCCCAAATTGATATATATATTTGCCCGCGGACCCTCAACTGAAAATATTTTGTGCCAGGGGATCCCCTGAAGTGACGATTGTGTAAAAGAAAAAAACACATACTAATCTTGTACAGGCTCGCAACGCTTTGTGATCTTGTTCAGTAGATCGTCTATATTCAAATATCTGATGCATATAGGCCGACTGTAGGTTTAAAGGACTCATTTGGCCGTTATAGTCACATCTTTTCGGCTTGTATTGATAGACCCGGTTGCTTGTTTCTCTCACTAGATCTGGCAACACACGCTGGCGCTCCATCCATGCTTTAGCACTCTGGTGCTTGAGAAAACAATTTCTCACAAACTGGTAACCTGAGAGAACAGCAAACAGGAAGACAAACATCCCTTCCATATCCCAGGATGCAATGGGTCTCTAAAGAAAACCAGCTGATTTATGTTGTTGAGAGTGTGAGTGTGTTTGTGTGTTGAGTGTGAGCTGTGTGTGTGTGTGTGTGCGAGCATTGCGTGCGCGCAGTGAGTGTGTGTTGGATGTGATAAAGTGTGTGGCGCTGAACATGAAGCATGGTCCGGGCCCTGACAGATGCTGTGTTACTCTACTGGGGCTGCTTAATGGGAAGCCATTTTTGTCCGTTATGGATCAGGATGACTTGACTGCTGCAGGATCGGCAGCCGACTGCGGCAGCTGAGCTTAGTAGTGTGTACGAGTTTGTGTGTATGTGTGTGTGTACTTGTAGGGTGCAGATAAGGGGCGATTTGTCCCACCCTGTTCTATAGAAAGTTAGAAACCCATGACGACCACCACCCTTTTGAGAAGAAGAAAATACAAACTTGCAATGAGCAGAATCTGGTATCTATAAATGTTTGACATCCTTATGTAACCACAGTAAACTTCCAGTTTGTTGGCGTCGCTTCGTGCCGCAATTCGAGATTGCAGATCTGCTACTTGATGCTTTTGTTTGACACCGTAGTATGATCGAGTATAGTCTGAGTATAGTTTGAATATGGAGATAAGAGCTTTCTGCCGACAAAAGAAAAAAGAAACATTCATTAGATTGACATCCTAAAATGTTGATGTCTTCATAAGGATAGTACTCGTGCTTGCAGGTGCAAACAGAATGGATTCTAAATGCTTCTGCATCGTGTCGTCACAGCATGAAATCTGACACAGTCTAACAGGATATTTCCCAACATTTCAGATTCGATGTTGATAAAGTAGAAGATGAGCTGTGACGGATGGTGTGTGCGCATATGCGTGCACTCGTTTATGTGTGTGTGTGTGTGTGTATGTGTAAAAGTGCATGCGTGTGTATTTGTGATTACATTTAGTCTTTGATTTCCGCGGTCGGCCCACTCACTGGCTGGAGGCGACGAGCTTCAACTCAAAGATGCAAGTTTTTTTCCATATCTGCATGCATCAGCAAAACAATATTCAAATCAAAACACACACACACACACACACACACACAAACGCGCGCACGCACGCGCTAACCTTAAGTCCTTGTAGCGCTTGGCTCTCTCATGTATATTAATGGTGGTAGAAGTGAGATCAGAGGCAGTGGGTTTGAATTAAACATTCAATAGGACAGCAGGCACAGAGAAGGAACACAGTCCATCATCCCCAGATCTCCGGGGAGTCCAAATGTTAAGTATAAAAATGGAACAAAGTTTTAAGGTGGGGGGTCCGACTGTACTGTACTGTACCAGCTGTCCTGCTGGAATGGACCGGCCATAGCAACCCATTCTCATTCTCAAGCCACCAAACGGGTGACAGGATAGAACCGAATGGGTCCATACGGCAGTGGGTTTTCAACCATTGTTGGAAAATGGAAATAAGACATTTAATTTCTTTATTCTATGTGTACTGTGCAATGTGCATGCATGGGTATGCTATTCATTATCTGGGTTAGGCAGGCAGTGGACCTAAAGCAGAAAAACATTCAAAACTATATAATGCAATTGTTTTTACTAATATCGTGAGTAATATCGATATTGAGGTATTCAACAACGTTATCGAATATCGAGGTTTTCCTAATATCGCCCAGCCTTAATGCTTACAGTGCTGAATTGTTTTTGTTTTGTCCACAACACAGATGACATTTGGCCACACTGCCAATAAGACTATTGACATTGCACTGTAGTTATAGTTGTTGTAATGCCATGCATTGGTTTGTTATGGTCCAAAGGTAGAGTATGACCGCAGATGCAGTCAGCAGTCAGCTGTATTTATTTTTTCAATATGACCCCTGTTAAAGTTTGAACCACCTGAATCTGAAAAAGTTGAAGGAAAGCTGTGAGGGGAAGTAATTTTAACATGCAAATGAGCATGGAGAGAGTCATGAGGTGACGATTCAATATGTTTTCTGGACAAATCTAGCGTGAAAAGGAAATGTCTTCTGCACCGGTGGCTCTGCTGGTGGAAGGACTTCATGTCTTACACTTCATTACCTACAGTAGCAGATGTGTGTGTGTGTGTTTGGACGAAGATGATTGCTCATGTCATATGGAAGCGAAGAGTGTGTGTGTGTGTGTGTGTGTGAGAGAGAATTACTGTACAAGATGGGCCGAATGTCCCCCAAAACATATTGTCGAATTTCAGAAACAGACAATTTTCCTGGACCTCACAAGATAAATTGTTGTTTTATGGTTTAAAATGGTTGAGACGGATTTTACAAAATGCTTCTAAATCAGTAGTTCTCACTTCTCACACTTTCAAGATTTTTCTAAAATGTATCAAAAATAGCAGATGTACAAGCTCACAGGAGCTTGTACATCTGCAATTTTTGAATGGCCAAGTTACAAAAAAATAACACGGATGCTTTCCAGTTTTTAATCTGTTGAAGTTAGATTTAGAATTGCAGTAACAATGCAGGGTGGAGTTAGTGTAGGGTTAAGATTGGACGTTTAGGTTTGGGATTTGGAATCGTGCCTGTTTTGGTATAAAACTACCAAAACGGAGGCATTCATTCGTCCCAAAGCTCTGATGTCCTCAGTGCTAAAAACAATGTTGGCAGTCAACGAGTTAATACAAACATTTGTGTGTGTGTGTGTGTGTGTGTGTGTGTGTGTGTGTGTGTGTGTGTGTGTGTGTGTGTGTGTGTGTGTGTGTGTGTGTGTGTGTGTGTGTGTGTGTGTGTGTGTGTGTGTGTGTGTGGACAGGGAATTACTACTTTGTGGGGACCTCATGTCCCCACAAAGATAGTACAATCGGAGAAAAAACCTTGTGGGGACAAATTTTAGTGTCCCACAAGGTGTTTAGGGGTTAGGTTAAGGGTTAGGGTTAAAAATGAATGGAATGTCCCCACAAATATAGTAGACTATGTGTAATGTCCCCACAAAGTAGTAATTGCAAATGTGTGTGTGTGTGTGTGTGTGTGTGTGTGTGTGTGTGTGTGTGTGTGTGTGTGTGTGTGTGTGTGTGTGTGTGTGTGTGTGTGTGTGTGTGTGTGTGTGTGTGTGTGTGTGTGTGTGTGTGTGTGTGTGTGTGAAGTGACAGCGACAGCAAGGTGTCTGTGCACAAGCAGAAATCAGAAGCCACAACGCAGTTTAGATTCTACTACTTTACATTCTGGCATTCAGCCCTGTTAGTGTGCGTGTGCACGTGCACACATCATATATCTTGTGCACGCTGCCAGCAGGACAAGGACCTCATTCGCGAATATCTTTTCCAAACCGGTCAATGACAAAACACTGTCATTATTGGGAGTTAAAATTCACAGAGCAGTCGTCCCTTCAGGCTATGGGATACACGTCCCAAGAGGCTACGGGACCGGAGCTATAGCTATATTATTATTCCTATTATGATTAGGGGGCCTGTCTGTACCGAGTGCCAGCAGTGCCTCTTTCTTAGTTCTCCTAGTAACGTGCTACTATTTCTCGCTGAAAATGTATTAGGTTTACCTACCTTATGCCGGGTCTTAAATGTTCAAAGTGTTAGGGTAAGTCAGAACTTATCTTGCTATGTATTGACCATATTCACACGGCGGCCATCTTGTAATTTAGTTAATGAAAGCCACCACAGTTGCTACCCGGTTTCAATGCAAATTTCAAACATGGCCGCCAGGTGAATATGGTCCATAGCTATAAAATCTAAAATGACCCACAATGCTTTGCTCTCCCGGTTTGAACGGGTTAACAGCAGTTACAGTACAAAGTTAAAAGCAGAAACAATGCCAGCACAACTTGGGGCGCACGGCTCAAAGTGTGAAAGGTCAGAACAATAACTGGCAGCGATCACAGATGTAATGTCCTTCAGGTACTTAAATGCAGCGATATGGACACGGACAAACCACGCAGTTTGCCTTGCCCATCTCCCTGAATAGAAGCACGGTAGCTGAAGGACATTCTGTGTGAGTGTTGGCAGTTACTTTCCTGATGCACAACAGCAGGTGTACACGTGCACCTACATAGACTGAGTGTACGTAGATTCAACTAGCTTTCACCAGCTAGAGTCGGATGGAAACATCATACTGTATGTCTAAAACTGTTACTTTTCCAGGATTCAAATTCCAAAGTAGCAGATGTGTAAGCTCGAAACGGATGTGCTACTTTTGATGCTTTTGTGTGACGCCATAGTATGATCAAGTACAGGGTTAATTTACAAAAAAATAAAAAATAAATTAACTAAAAGTTATAATATGGAGTTAAGAGGTTTCTGCCTAACAGCAACAATATAATAACTTGTACACCTACAGTACTTGCCAGAAAAAAATAAAATAAAAAATAAACTGTTCCAGTTCATCCAATGCACATATTATTCTATTGCTTCAATACTTACTATCGATACTGGTTGGTATAAAACCCATCAACACCCACAAACTTTTTTTCACTATATAACTATTACATAACTATTAAATAATGAAAATAGCAGATTTGCAAGCTTTCAAAACTGGGAAAACAATCCCAGAGCTTCCATTGTTAATACTCTCTGGAAACAATTAGATAGAATAAAAACAACAACAAAAACAACAACAACTCTGCATTGCAAGGCAAGGCCACAGTCTTCAGGGAGGTGACATGCTTGCTTTTCTGAGCAGCATGGGGGCAGGTTTGTTAGCAGCCAACTGTTCTAACTAGCTTGCATTTAGAATTCCCCAGACGTATCCGTAGGCGGAGATGTGAGAACGGCTGGCAGAGTGAGACTGGTATAGTAGCCCTAAATCACTATCCCTGGACCATTATACTGTATGTTAGCCCATAGTGGTGGAGAGTAACCAGTACTGTACTTACTGTTCTGCAAGAGCAAGCTATCTGTGTAAGAATGTATCTGTATCTCTGTTCTGTATGTATGTATGTATGTATGTATGCCTGCTGTTCATGTTTTTTGTATGTCAAGTTCCTATGGGTCCCTCTTGAAAATGAGATGCTGCATCTCAATGGGGCTTTCCCTTCAATAAAATCTTACAATCTTAAAAGTGCAATTTGGTACAATTAGTATTTCCTTTTTTATTATTATTAAAAATGATACGTCTAGTCTACCACAACAGAGGCACAAATAAATAAAATAGACCATTACATTAATCAACAAACTGTACTATAAAAAACGGTCAAACATTGGCCAAATTGTCAAATAATATAAGAAAGAGGTAACATTTTGGAAAATGGCAGATCTACAAGCTCATAGCATGTATTCATGTAGTCAGACAAAATGTAATGCCTCAACACCTACAATTGCTTGTTAGGGTGGTGGTG
Source organism: Nannobrachium achirus (assembly GCF_963921795.1). NCBI lineage: Eukaryota > Metazoa > Chordata > Actinopteri > Myctophiformes > Myctophidae > Nannobrachium > Nannobrachium achirus. The sequence goes on from NC_137821.1 coordinate 20,867,449, forward strand.
GTCAAATTATGATCAAATTAGTTCAAATTATGATTATTTTGGGGGGGTCGCATCCTGAAAAGGTTGAGAACCACTTGTCTAAATCGCAGCCCTAAATTCCCGTATTCCCGTATTTGCATGTTCGTGTTGAATATAAAACCTTTTTCTTTTTCTTTGCACTTTGTGCATACGTTACTCTAAACTAGAAATGATGAATATACAGTGAAATTCAAATGAAAAACGGAAAATAAGTTCTGCCCGGCCGTGCGTCGATGCTAACGTGATGAGTGTGTGTCCCCTCAGGCTCTTTGAAATGGAACCCCTGTGTGTGGGTGTGGGTGGGAGTCGTGGTTGATGACTCTGTCTGTTCAGGAGAGACGGTGGACGTGTATGTGCCCATGCGCGCCTGAGAGAGCGAGCGGAGTGATTTATGGGCTGTTTCTAATCAGGTGGTTGAAAATGTTATTAGACAAGCCACTTCCCCAGCTCTGTGTGCCTGCAAATGAGACAGAGTCCCCTCCATTGCATTCTGGGATGGAAGACAGACTGTCATTAGCTCTAGGACCTCACCTGTTACGTGGGGTGAGGAAGGGGGGGACAGACTAACAGACGGAGGGATGATACAAACACAAACGGAGAGGAATGGCACAGAGAGATAAAGCGCAGGGGTCTTCATTTTTCCAGGACAAGGACCCCTTAGCTGAGAGAGTGTTGATCGAAGCAGGGACCCCCCCCCAACACTACATAATATTGTATACAATTGTGTTACAAATTAAACTTGTCATGGATTTCATAGATGGCTTCATATACTTGTTTGACAGCACTATCATCTGTGTTGTGTGAAATAAAGTAAATTGTGTTTTGCTTGTTTGTACTGTATGCTGGATTCATGTGTATGTTGACTATGTTCAGACATGTTACCTCTTAAACACGTATACTTTACCTTTGGCCCTATAGGCCGCTGTGCGATACCGTGCCACTTGACACCGCAGTTTTGCTTGCTGCCCTGAGAAATCGGTCTATACCTGGTCTGTTCTTGTTTTCCCCTCTATGCCGACAAATGGACGATCTACAGTAGCCCACAAGCTCACAACACGCCGCAACGAGTTGTGAGCTTGTAGATCACAGCGCGTGAGAGGGGGTGGGAGAGAGGGAGTAAGAGAGAAGGAGAGATAGAAGGTGGGAGAGATAAACACCAGATTCTCACCATGACTGGAACTTGGCTTCAGCGTTATTGACACAGTGGCGTGGCTTCCATGCGTTGCCCATGGCGGTGGAGAGTTTGTGCTGCAACAGGAAGTGTCAAAACGTGGAGCGGAAAAAGTTGAGTAAAAGTTTAGTTTTGACAGACGATGAGAGATCTCTGCCTACTCTCATGTGTCTGGGAGAAATCTAAAGTCAATGAATTGAGGCTGTGAGAACGGGCTGTGAAAGCCAGCGGTATCAAATCCTACGCCCACTGCTTTGAAAACCAATCCTGATGCCATCCCAGTATGAAAGGAACTGCCTTAAACTCTTTGCATTGGCTCTGCAATGCTGTTATTTTGTGTTTCATTTCCACACAGTTTTAGCTGCTGAAAGTTTTTGCTTCAAAAGCGGGGTGAGAGATTTTGACAACGGATTGGCGATATATATTACAGCACTGCAACCCCCCCTCAGAGTTACAGACTGTATGGGTCAATTTAGACACCCTAAAGGATATCCCTTGAATGCACTTTGCATTGCCCCAGACAGTATTTCGGCACCGTTTCTAGCTTTTTCTTTGTCCCCAGGTGTTTTGGTGCTCTGGTCTACAGCCCCTAATGAAGGGGTCAGCAAACCTTTTGACATGAAGTGCCATGTTTTTTTTCTCTTGATAGTCAGTGTGCCATATCACCATTACATTTAAATGTGACACCATATCAAAATTAAATATTGTCTATAAATATATCAACTTTCCTTCTTCGTATCCTTCTTTTGAAATATTTCCTTTCACGTTAGGACATGCAATGATTATTAGACTCCAGTAACCCATATCGACTCCCTGCCCAGTTCAGACTTTGAAAGAATGTAGAAATATCTGCAGAGATTTACTTAGGGGCTTTTACTGTATGCCTTTATTGATAGGACAGTAGATTGACAGGAAATGGGGAGAGAGCGATGGGGAGTGACATGCAGCAAAGGTCGTCCGGAGCGGGATTCGAACTCAGGACACGCTGTCAGCATTGTCGGCATTGCAGCCTATAGCGTGTGCCAATATGTAGTTCTAGAGCGGCCATTTCTTGGGTCAACACAGCCTTACCCAGGTGTTCTGATTGGAGTAGAGCATTAGTTCTATGCAATCAAACAATTGAAACACCTGTGTTTTGACCCATAATATGGCCGCTAAGGACTACAATTGCGTCACCGTTGGCACACACTATAGGGTGCCCGGACCACCACGCCGGCGGCCCGGGGCACCCTGTATTTTATTTTAAATCAAACATCCTCTCTCACACACTTAAGCCAGTGTGTCAGTGATCACCCTCCCCTGTGCCAATGTTGGCACCCGTGCCCAACATTGCCTACCCCTGCTATCGCCTGTGCGTTAAGCCGGGGTCTGAGCAGATGGACGGATAAACAGAAGTTAGAGAAGGAGGGACAGAGGTCAACTGCAGAGAGATAGAGGGAGGGGGAGAGAGGGAGGGAGAGAGGGGGAGGGAGAGAGAGTAACTGACATTTCACAGCCCCTGTTTTCCAGATATAATCTGTTTCAGACGGCGCTGCATATATTTATGCATATTTCAGTTTTATATCAGATATTCACCTTTTATCGAATCAAAGTCACCAACACTTAGGGGACAGGGAGGAAGAAGTAAATAGAATGTGACTTGTTGCTGATATGAGATCTGTCCAGGTCCATGAAGTTCCTGTCGTTATCTTCTAGTGGTTCTTTTTTTTTGCTGGATCGGGCCCTACTTGAAAAGATGATCACTTACACACACATCAGTCGTTTGGCTACCGTGTTGTGGTCAGATGGGTGGGCCGTTTGCATGTTCAGAGCATGTTTATTTTAATGGTCAATCAGTTGAGTGTGTTCCGGCTTGGATCAGTGGAACTAACATACTTTAAAGGGACTACACCGTGAATTTCACAACGATACAGAGAAGATTAGCATGGTGCCATGCTAACATTGGAATGATACAGAAAAGATTAGCATGGTGCCTTGGTATCTTCTCTGTAAAGCATGTTACCTTTGCTTCACCTGGGGGGAGGTGGGGGGTAAAGCAGCTTCTAATTAATTCCCTATAGAAGTTCAAAATGCTTTGTCTTTTAATTGATACAGATAAAAGAAATTTAGGCATAAATAATAGAAGATGAATGGAACTTAAATTCTCATGAAATATCCATAAGCCATGAATTAAGCACCATTTGCTCCTTTGTCATGTGAAGGCAACAAAACACGCACGCACGCACACACACACACACACACACACACACACACACACACACACACACACACACACACACACACACACACACACACACACACACACACACACACACACACACACACACACACACACACAGGGTTGAAGTGGCCTGGGGGATGGGCTTTGAAAGAATGACCTTTAGTATTCATAAATAATGCACACAGCTGCAAATTAACTTGTCCTGGTTGTTCAGTGCCAGTAACGCCTTCAGGAATGACAGGTATGTTGAGCAGTGGTTCTCAACTTTTTTTTTTCTTTTTTTTTTTTTTCGAGGAACCCCAGTTTGATGAGCATTAGGCCATGGACTGCCATTTGATACATTTTCCCTGGGTCCTCAATCTCCCCCCATCCAAGCCCTGTACGACAAAGCTCTCAGAATCATCAAACATCCAAGCTATCCCAACCACATGCTGTCTTAAGATGTTGCCTGCATGGAAAATGATCTCAGAGCCATGGCAACAGACTGCTAAAAAGCTTCTTTCCCCGTACAACCAGGAACGTGAACGACCCGACAAGAACAAAAATAAACCGGGACAAAAGGAAATGCTGACCAATATGTATGGTAGAGCTTGTTACGATATAACTTATACAATAGAGTTGTATTTGGTCTATACCTGCTCTTCTATTGAGACATTTAGAAGATCCTGTGTTGTAGCAACTCGGGTTGGACATGGCCTTTGACACAATCCTGTTTCTGGTTTAACACAAATTCTGACCTGATGGTCAACCCTCCATTTCTCCCCAAGCAAACTGGCTCTATTAGATCAGTGGAGGAAAAAAAAAGAAAAACTGCACAAAAATCCAGGACGGAACAAGAAAGAGTGCAGCTTTTATGCCATTGCCTACAGCCTGTGTATTAGCCACGGTGTCGAACACATCTTCACTAAATTCCTTTTTTTTATCTATTCAAAGATGTTTTCTCTGTTTCAAGAGGCTTGTGCTTGCTTTTCGTGACATGAAAATGAAGTTTTCAGCTTGTGTTTTCAGGAACAAACTCGGCCCTCGGCCCCAGCCTGCTGTGGCCATCTGTTTACCCACCAAACAAGAAGCCCACGGGGGAATGAAACTCAAACCCAGGCTGATTAAACCCCTTCACCCTCTCTCCTCCTCAAGTCCATTCTTTAGCTATTGGCCACTCACACGAGAAGAGATTGGAGGAAAAAGAAACCTCTGGGGCTCACAGTCAGTGATGCAAGAAGTACCTGCACGTTTTACTTAAGTAAAAGTATCGATACTGCAATGTAGAAATACTCTGTTACGAGTAGAAGTCTGGAATTCTAAATTTAGTTAAGTAAAAGTGCAACATTATTGGTATCAAAGTGTACCATATGTAAGTACCAAAAGTAGGAAGTGCTCATTATGCAGAATGTCCCGTTTCACAAGTTTTCAAATGCATAACGTGAATAAAAGTCTTGTGAAAATGGCAGATCTACAAGCTGACAATGCGTTTCAACGCAACACGTTGTGAGCTTGTAGATCGGCTATTTTCAAATGGCCTAAATGTATATAGGGCGAAAGTGCTGTTTTGTTTTGCAGTAATAATTCAAATCTACGTACTAACTACGGTTAAGTAGTAACTCAAGTTTTCAAATAATTGTAGTGGAGTAAAAGTACAATAGGCCTATTTGCCTTTGATATTGAAAATTGGAAGTACTCCAGTAAAGTAAAAATATCTCAACATTGCACTTAAGTACTGCACCTGAGTAAATGTACTTAGTTACTTAACACCACTGCACAAGGAGAGATGTATATTAAAAAAAGCATTTAGGGGCCCACAGACGATAAGGTCTGGGCAGTCAGCCGTCCGTGGAGACCTGCTAAATCCTTGGGGTTTGGACAGTGAGCTCCAGACCTTTTGACAGGCCTGCGTTTTCTCTGTGATGCTCCTGGGCTGACTGATGAGTCAGTGATGCCAGCAGCAGCAGCAGCAGCAAGCATTAAATGCTCGGCGGGGACCTGCAGGGTGCCACCAGATGGCATTTAACACGCCACTTTAGCAGCCTGGGCTGCTGCAGGGACCTGCCAGCCACTTCCCCACCACACTAAATGACAGAGAGAGGTAGCCAGGTCCTTCCTTCCGCTGTACAACCACATGAAACGGGGAACAACAGTAGCCAGGTCCTTCCTTGTAGTCAGAGAATATGATCAGAATAATGTCAAATCTGGCATTTGAAGACATTCTTCACCAATGTGTGTGTAAAGGTGTCTAGTAACAGATCTAACAAAGTTTGAAATTCAAAATGCCTAGGATATTTCTTTTTTTTTTCTTTTTTCTTTTGTTTATAATATCATGATTGATTATGAGTGACGTTAGTAAGAGTGGATTATGCTGTATCATGCATTACAGATAACATGATGTACTGTAAGAGTCAAGATGGTTTTCCTAGGTTGATAGATATTGTTTATGTTACAGCTTGTCCTTGCAATGCCAGTATAACTAGGGTTTGATTTCCTTTGCTTAGGGCAGAATCTCTGTACCACAGGCCTGTGGTACTTCTATGTACACAATCACTTGTACAATTCATTGTATTAAACCACCATCACCACCTTATGCCTTTGCCTCTGACACTTCTTTATTTACGTCTTACTGACAGAACGTGAATTCCACCACAGCTCCCCTTGACTTTCTATAGACTATACACTAGCCACCGTAATACAGGAAGAAAATACAGCGAGAAAAAAAAGTAGCATGTGAGGGGTCTTACTACTAGGGGTTTGTCATGATTCTGAATCCCTTGCAAGCATTTGTTTTGCATCAAAAAAACATTCCTAAAAATGGCCCCCACAAAACTGTGACAAGTGATGACTCATCACTAAACCATAGTTTTGTGGGTCAGTTTTTAGCCCAAGGAAAGTTTTTGTGAAAAACAAATGCTTTGCAATGGATTCAGAAAACAATCAAAGACATGATCTAGTGGGTCTAGAGGTGTGCATCGGCACTGGCCTCGTGACTTCATTATGATTCATCTCTGATCATTCTTCTCGATGCATTTCGATGCATCTCACTTGCATTACTGCACACAATGTGGCTAATTTTCAACACAAGCAGCAGCAGATACATATTGAACTACTTGTTTTATTTAGAAACTGCATGACGAATAATCATTCTCCTTGACATAAATTACCCCTCAGAACTTTGCTGTGTACTGTAGGTAGGTGCCACACCATAAAGAAAACATCGTGGTAGCCTTTTAACTCATATAGTGCCAATCCCGCGAAGACTCGTGAAATGTAATAGAGTATCCGCAGTGCCAATCCCGAGTATACTCGTGAAAAGTAATATATTACTGTAACGGCGGATACATTACCGAGAAGAATGGCCGGAGGTCCGGAGACGAAATCCGTCGCTGATTTCGCATCATCACGGCTCCACGAGCACAAAATAGTCCCATCCATAACATTGAGGTGGACGGGGGATCTCATCTTTAATGTCCATTATCTCAAAACTACACTTTAGAAGCTAGGATGGAGGCAGATGCTCGCTTATGTTACACAGTTATAAAAGCTCCCGGTCCGCCATTACACAACTCCACGTGGACAACGATCGGTTCCGGCGCAGGACCCGATGACGTCAGACCGGAAGTGATTGCGCTGTGGACTTCTGGCCTTCAAAATAAGATAAAGATAACGGGGGTGATGCCAACCTGAGACTGGCATCGTGGACTTTATAATCCGTTAATTTCATGGGCACTAAATGAGTTTTAAGGATAGATATGTTTAGGAGATGGCCAGCCATGGGGGAATAAATAGTTAACTGATGTTTGGGGACTGCAGGTCCTCACAAGGGCAGTGCTACAAGCATAGCTGTGTGTGTGTGTGTGTGTGTGTGTGTGTGTGTGTGTGTGTGTGTGTGTGTGTGTGCGTGTGCGTGCGCGGGGGGATAGTTATTAATTGAAGCTGTGCACATGCACACAGCGGGGGAAAGGAAAATCTCCAGTCAATATTTCCTTTGACGTGATGTGAAATTCCCTGGTGGTCTGTAGATTTCTAGCGACAGTGTTTTATAAGGAATTTCACCATGAAAGGAGTCCCGTCCCCCCCGAGAGGGAGTCATATAAGCACACCTAGACGTCTAATGCTGTGGTTCTCAACATGTGGGCCAGGGCCCACTGGTGAGCCGTGAGGATAGGGCTAGCAGGCCCCTGAAGAATTGGCAAAACACTAACATTGTATTAATAATAAGTCATTGGTATTTTCTCCACTCCACTTTCTCCACTTCTTCTCTTGGCCTGGCAGCTCCATTTTCAGCATCCTTCTTCCAATGTAATGGATTGCATTTTTGCTTTTCTAAGCAAGTTGCGAACTCAGAGCGCTTTACAGTGGACCATTCATTTATATAGTGGAGTGGGAGGTGAAATGGCGAACAGTCGACGCCAGCGTCCTCACTTCCCACATTCACACACCAAAGCTGGCAGGCTAACACCGACCGTACTCATTGGAGGCAATGTGGGGTTCAGTGTCTTGCCCAAGGACACTTCAACATGTGGACAGGAGCAGTGCTGTGTTCTACCTGTAACGCGGGTATACACGGTATGCCGTGAAGACATTTTTTGGAAAAAGCGTCTGCCCTCGTGAACCTTTCAAAGTAGCGTATCTGATAGGCGTTATGCACTGGCGTATGCACTGGCCACACGAATAGCCGTGGATCATAGATTGTAGTATGCCCTCAAAAAAAGTCTAGAACACACCACTGCAGAGGAGGAGCTGGGATTAGAACCAACGACCTGCTCTAACTCCTGAGCAACAGCCGCCCCAACCACCCTACCCCTCATCCCTCCTCTGCATATGTCCAAACCACCTCAACCTCGCCTCTCTTGCTTTATCCCCAAACCTTCTAACCTGGGATGATCCTCTAATGCAGTGTTTCTCAAAGTGGATTCCAGGGACTATGTGGGTTCCTTTAGGGGGGTCTAAATGGACCCATACAAGTCTGTAACTCTTGACAGTGCACAAATGGAACCAAATGAACCCTAACGGGTCCATTTGGTTCCATTTGTACACTGTCAGAGTTAAGGGGAGACCTTGAAATGTAAAACTTTGAGAACCACTGCTCTAATGTAGTCATTTCTAATCCTGTCCCTCCTTGTCACTTCTAATGAGCCACCGCTTCCAAGCCGTACAGCATCACATGCCCTTTCGTGCTGGTACGTTTTCTGACGATCACTCCTGACACATTCCTCCATCCGTTCCACCCTGCCTGCACTTGCCTCTTCACCTCTCTTCCACTCTCTCCATTACTTGGACTTGACCCAAGGCTATGACGATTTATTATTCATTGAATACCGAGAATGACTGATCTACAACTTAAAATGCCTCGCGATGACACACATCGTGAGCTTGTAGAGCTCTTATATTCGGCAAAAAGAGGTTTGGTGTGGTGTTGGGGGGAGGGGAAGGGGGGGGGGGGGCAGATAAAGTACAGAGCCAAAAGTCAAGTTTACTAAGTTTTGAGGGTTTAAATGGTTAATGTAATCACAAAGGGTTTGGGGGACTTATGCCTATGCACTCACAATGATGTGGATTTTAAGTCTCTCTCAATCTTCCCTTCCTTTCTCTCTACTATCTAAAACCACCGGAATGCCATAAAAACAACTATCTTAACAACACAGGGTTTCCATTAAAAACATCTATCTAAGCACAGGAATTCCATTAAATAAACCTATCGATCAACACAGAGATTTCCACTAAAAACAACTATCTATCAATGCGGGGACATCGCGACAATCAATACGAGAGAAAACAGAGTTGTTGTCTCGATTTTCAGAGGACTTGATAACAGGAAGGAAATGCGTGGTGCTGTGTTCTCGTTAGCTGCAGACGGATAATTGAAAATCTGGTTCCAAGTCTTTTGACTTTGCTAGCTTGTTAAAGAACCGAGTTGACACCAGCGTATGGCTGTGTGGGTACATGCGCGGGCACGTGCGCACACACACACACACACAAAGAGAGAGACAAAAGCGGCGGGCTGTCTCAGACTCAATTACACATGACGATGACAGCCAGAATGGAGAGGTACAGCATACACTTGCAAACACCCACAGTAATATAATATACACACACTGCATAAATATGCATGGGGATTCTGGAAGCTATAGATGCCACTATAATACTCGCATGCACGCACGCACACATGCACACACACACACATACATAAATGCCTAGCAAAAGGAATAGCTGATACAGGTAAAGCACAAAACACAGTGAAGGGTATTGAATATTTTATGATGTTTTTACTGGCCTGTCAGCAGGCACAGCGCATGCAAAAAGTGTGTTCCTGTGTGCGGGTTTGTGCATGCATGTGTGCGCGCGCGCGCGCGTGTGTGTAAATCATACACACTTAGAAATGTGACAGTTTGTGTGTGGGTGTACAGTATGTGGGCAGTGTTACACTGTTACAGGCTCCTACAGCATGACATAGCCTCCCTATATACTGTATAATGTATAATATATACAGTATAGATACTGAAGCTATTGTTCTTGAGGTTTGATTCTATACCAGCTTAGTTTATTTTGAAAGTATAAAGTGAGTATATATGGACTACAGCGCACTACAAAGCACATTATGATGAAGCAGCGGCTTTACGAAAAAAACGTACACATTTGAAACTTGGAGATACTAGATTTCTGCCCGACAGTGACGATATTTAGCTGCCGAGTGCCGACCCCCGTCAGCAGCACGGCCCAGTTAGGCCTTTTGGCTCGGAGGCTTTCAGCAGGAAGTAACCAAAATACATCAAGACACATTTGACATTTGCATATTATAACCACACCTGGGGGTCTATTAGAGTAAAGTTAACTGATAGACACTTACAGAAAAAAGTACACAACTATGGCACCATCTCTTTAAGTTTGATAAAACTGGTCTTGTTCCTTCCAACAGATCTCTGTATAGTCAGCTGGTAGCTAATTGCATTCATCTACTGTCCCACTTGTAAACGAGCTACTGATGAGACAGCCGTAATTAAAATATGTACAGATCTGTGGGTCTCCGGGGGTCTGAAATTGAGGCCCATTGAACCGCTAAATCAAAAAACTAAACTTTTATTTTCATTGAATGAACTCCCACTGCACACTGCAATTAACTTGACACACACACACACACACACACACACGCACACGCACACGCACACACACACACACACACACACACACACACACACACACACACACACACACACACACACACACACACCCACGTGCACCCACACACAATCAATTAAGGTGAAAGGACACAGCTTTTAATTTCTGTGGCTTTGCGCACAGCAACACGAGCCGTGACTGTAACAACAGCTCTGAGTAGCGTGTGAATTCACCCATCTGTGCTCTAATGAGATGCACTCTGCTTCTCTGAGGCTCTGTGTGACTGTAGCTTGTTGGTGTGTCTCTGGGTGCAGAGCTGGCAGCACTGTTAGACCCAAGTCTGCTTTATACTTGGCTGCTCATAACAATAACAATCAGTTTCAGACCGGTGTGTCTGAAACTAACTGAAAGATAGGGTGCTGTGACTGTTTCCCTCCCTACAACATAATCATCAGGTATTATCATTATACTTTGAGGAAGAAATCTTTCAAAAAACGTTTTCAGTTAAAATGTTTTTATGTGGCCACACCCACCTGTTTATTAAGCTCATTCAGGTGGGTGGTGACCCAGCTGGAGTTAGCCTCAACCCACAGTGTTGCTGTATGGTGAAAGGGAGAGGGGATGATTTTATGATGTCATTAAATCAGTGTATTTCAATTGGGCATTTTGACTCAGAGCAGGGGTCATCCTCATGCTGGGGCTTGTGGTGGACATTGTCAAAATTCATTTTTTGCCACGGACATAAAAATGAGAAGACAAATAGTATTACCAGAAAATAAACAGTAACACTGAGAGTGTACAAAATAAAACATTTGAGAACCACTAGTACCAGTGCACTCCTAATATACCATAGTGCAGGGTACCCCAATAGGCGGCCCACGGGCCATTTGCGGCCCGCGGGGGGCTACTGTCAGGCCCCCACCAACCCCAGTAATAATGGTGGTATAAGAGCAGCAACAACACTAGTATATAGTTGTTGTCAGGTGGAAACCTTGTATCTCCAAATTTGTACTTTCATTCACAAAGTAAAGCCCTGCTTCATCATTCAAGGCCGTCTCACAAAAGTAGTGAAAACAGCTGATCTACAAGCACACAACGCCTGTAGATCGGCTGTTTTCACTAGTTTAAATCTTTTTTGAAATGATAAATGCAAAACAAACGGTTTTGGACATACAAGATTTTCACCCGACAACGACGATATCTGAACTGTCGCTGGAGTATCGGGAACGCCACCGTCGCCCCCTGCAATGCTGTGGCCCTCGGCTTGGTACCCTAGACAGCGAGGCGTTGTGTGCTTGTAGATCGTCTGTTTTCACTAGTTTAAATCATTTGTAAAACGATAAATGCAAAACGAACGGTTTTGGACATACAAGATTTTCACCCGACAGCGACGATATCTGAACTGTCGCTGGAGTATCGGGAACGCCACCGTCGCCCCCTGCAATGCTGTGGCCCTCGGCTTGGTACCCTAGACATGATTCAGCCCTTGGGGAAAACTAAATGGGGAACCCTGCCATAGTGTCATAGTAAATAAGTGTCATTACATTCTGAAGAAAACCTGGAGACTGACATTCAGTAATTGGGACTTATGATGAAAATAAGAACATTATAATGGTGTGTAAAAAAGACATTTGAGAATTTGCCACGGACAAAACCAAGTCTTGCCACAGACACATATGTCCGTGTACGGACATCATTGATGACCCCTGGCTTTCAGGAAGTAACCAAAAATACTCAGGGAAGACACATTTTCATATTATAACCACACCTGGGGGTCTATTAGGGTAATGTTAACTCCATAGACACATACTAAACAGAAAAAAGTTACAAACGATGGTGCCAGCTCTTTACGTTTGATAAAACTCTGGTCTTGTTCCTTCAACCTTCCAACCATTCTCTCTATAGTCATCTGCTAATTGCATTCATCTACTGTCCCACTTCTAAACGAGCTACTGAAGAGACAGCCATAATTAAAATATGTACAGATCTGTGGGTCTCTGTGGGTCTGAAATTGAGACCCATTGAACCGCTAAATCAAAAAACGAAACTTTTATTAAACTCTTACGTGCGATTGGAATATCTTCATACAATTTTGCCTATCAATTGATGACACCTTGGTGAACAATTTCTCTATTCACTATTATATGTTTTCAATGAGGTCTTGAGGCTCATTCACTATTCAGAAGGCAAAATTTCCATAGGCGGAGGTCTTTTTCAATTATCTTTTCCTAGGTAAATGATCACAGCAGGACAACTTGGTAAGATAAATGTGATGTTTTACACTGCATTTGTGAATTTTCAGGGGTTAGCTGACATTTGGTGGGACAAGATTAGTCACAATCATTGTAGTTTTGTGTCCACAACTGTTCCAATTTGGGCATACATTTTAGGCGGATTTTACCCCTGGACCCCCCTGGGGCTTAATAAGAGGTTAATTAAATGAACCCCCAGTTTGATATGCCACGGAAACAAGCGGTCCATTTGGTGCTTCTCTAACTTGTCCAGAACGCTTTATGTCCTAATTAAAGATATTCTTTGATCAAAACAAAACATTTTTTTTGTTAAAAGGTTAAAGCACTGTATTCTGATTGTAATCATTGCTATTGTTCAGTAACGGGTTTCCCCATTTCTCCAGCTCTTTAACTCATTCACTGCGACATGACGAGGTTTGTGTTTTGACGCTGGATGGTGCTGTTCGCTAGCCTATGGGTCACCAAATATTTTCTAAAGTACTGTATGTGTATGGGAGAGGGGCTGGGTACAAGGTTGATGCAGAAGCCTTATGGAGTGGATTGTCACACCTGTACAAGCATTATCTTCCAATTTCCGAAGACTGCTGAGTGCGCGGATCTGAACAATGCAGAATGTTTTGCGATTTCTTTTTCAAAGGTATGTGAAAAACGCTCTGAATCATGGCAGAGAATGAGACAACAGACAATAAATGTTCAGGTAGTTGAGACAATGTCAGCCAATCAGGAGTGAGCACCCATTTTTCAGCTTAATTTTTTCCAATTTTGTCTGCTCATTTCACTTGCTTAATCTGTAGGACTGAGGTCTACAGGGAGTCTAGTCCCCTGCAAAAGTAGTTAATGTAGCATCAAAATATGTTTTTACCGCTTTATCCATTTATTGGCTATGAAAAATTGCAGATCTGCAAGCTCAAAGTGTGTCACTTTGTGCCGCGCTGCAAGCTTGTATATCTGCTATTTATTTTTTTGTATAATTTATTTTTTGGAAACTATATAGATTTTTATTTTTATTTTTTAAATCCTGGCTGGCTGGCTGGCTGGCTGGCTGGCACAAAACATCTTCAGATGGGGGGGGTCCGCAGCCAAATACATATTCATTGGGGGGGCCCTTGGCATGAAAATGTATGGTAGTGCGAGACATTTTATGAAGCGTCTACAAACTATGATTTTTTTTCGGCGGAACTCCTCTGAATCCCTTTGTGGTTGTGTCAGACTAGCGGTCCACGCTTGGCGCTCAAATCATGCATTGGCCTTTAAGCATGTTGTTATGGTAGGCTGGTTTTTAGGAAAGTTGGGTATGTGGGCCAATGAGATCATGTGCTGGCAGGGGGCGGGGCAGGAGGGAGGAGCTACAGTGATTCTCAACTTTTTATTTCAAGGAGTGTAGAAATACAAGGTATACCCTCAGAGTTACAGACTCTTATGGATCTATTTAGTTCCTTTGGTTCCTAACAATCAATATCTTAGCTGGGCGGTGGGACCCCCTGGAGCCCCCATGAAGGACTTCTTGGGGTCCTAGGACCCCACGTTGAGAAGCACTGAAGCTACAGGTTGGGGTTGGTGACCCCTGCGCCCTGACATTCAATGATGTAGGTGACATCACCGCCAGGCTCCTCTTCGCACGGGCTTATCGTAAATGTCGCCTGCGTGAGCTGCTCCGCCACGTGGATGGCCGTCTTTGTGTGCAGCGTGACGGCGCCGGTTCGAATCCGAGACCTTCCTTTGGCCAGAGCCATGAAGATGATCAGCTGGTCCTGCAGGAACTCGTCCACGCATCCCTTGTGCCTGATGTTCCTCAGTAGCATCTCGGCCGCCTCGGCGCCCACCTTGTCCGCGCTGACGCCTCTCTTGCCGAGGGCCGATCCGGCAAAGACGCACCCCGTGGAGGACTCGGCCACAATTATGATACCGCTCCCGCTGCCGCAGGCCTTGTCTCTCTCCTCCTGCAGAGAGCGGATGTCGACGTGGAGATCCTTGACCTCCTTGCCGATGGTTCTCACCGCGGTCGCCGACATGTCCTCCGCCAGCTTGTAGGGCAGGACGCCGGCGACGAAGCTCCGGCCGTGGATCTTGGTGATGGTCCCTCTGTCGGTCATGACTACAGGGCGCAGCTCCTTGACCGGGTGCACCGTCACCAGCACCTCGCCTCCACCTCGGGGATAGTACCCTCTCGTCCTGATGTCGCAGTCGAAGTGGACCCCGAACCTCTCGGCGACGGGCCTGAAGACCTCGATGGCGTAGTCTATGTGCGGCGCCATCCCGGCGTTGGTTCCTCCCTTCAGGCAGAGCTGCGAGGTCGCGTCGGCGAACGCGGCGCACGGCAGAGACACCTGCAGCAGCAGCGCCACACTCCCCGCCGACTGTGTGTCTGCGACGTGTCTTCCGGATCTGATCTTTCCCGGACTCAGTCTGACCCGGGTGGATCCGATGGATGCTCCGTCCAGGCGTCCGTGGCTGATGTCCCTGACCAGCTCCAGGCCGGCCAGGTGCTGTGGTCTGAGGCCCGGGCAGCTCCTCCTCGCCCGGATCCCGGTGATGGTGATCTCTGTGCCGGTGATACAGCTCAGCGCGGCGGACACTCGCACGATCTGACCTCCCCCCTCCATCACGCTGCCGTCGATCTCCGACATGATCGGATCCGTTCAAGTGTTTGACTGTGAACTGTTAACAGAAAGATCTCGCTACTGTCTGATTTATTTGCTTCTCCTTCCTCAGTGTGCCCGCTTCGGATGACGTAACATAACAGTGGGCGAGCATGCAGATATAAGCCAATATATGGACTGGACGTTGCTGACGTCAGTGAAATTGGCTTATGTTTTTACCCATATGTGGACTGGAGATGCCCTACATCAGCGCAGATCTGCCCATATGGGCAGATCTGCGCAAGTACTGCGTTCGGCTGGGTATGTATGTTGTGTCCTTCTTTGTTTAAGCCCGTAGCCCAATCAGGGACCAGCAGTTCTGGCACGGTCATCATTAACAACCAATGAGGGACCAGCATTCCTGATGATGCCAGTGGTGATGTCACTGGCATCGCCAGTGGTGATGCCAGTGGTGAGTACCACAAGCGTAGATTGGACGGGTTTTTGGGTTTTAATAACCCAAGGGCCCCCCCTAGTGTCGAAAATAAAAATTGTTTTTAATAGGCCTAAATAAAAGAATGGGCCCATATCTACATAAATTCATACTAGGATATTATATGTATTTTGTCATTTCCAATATATTAGGGGTCCCAGGGCCCTACTTTCCTAATCTGTGGGCGGTGGGCCCCCTCACAACAGTACAAATGCTTTTATTTTAGCATTATTGACTTGAGGAAGCGCCAGCTTTTTTTTCCTCCCCTGCGCTGCAAGCTGGCTATCGTCAACACAAACGCGTAGTAGGGGCTATGGCTACTTATATTTCCAGGACAATTTCAAAATAAACATGTTGAATGATCGATTGTATATGAAAAAAATAAAATAAAGGCTTTTGTTTTGAAATGCGCTTCTGTGCAGAGAGGAAATGGCTTTCATAGGAAGTCCCTTTACCTCTCTGTCTTCCGTGCGTATTATGGACTCATGGTGAAATGAACAACACACTACAGGCATAAGGAATAACACCAAGACAAGACCTTGAAGACCATGTAGGCTATAAAGGCATTACACATCGTCCTCTGCTCCTCTCATCCTAACTCAACACTTGGTGAGTCGTGACTCGTGGCTATATTATATTAGAGTTAGAGTAATGATGATGGAATGGATGCTAATGCTATGCTGCCTGCTGGCTAATGTACACTGTTGTGGCTAAGTGGCTTTATTGTTTATGTCGGACTTGAGTTTTGGTGCTATAATCAAATGGTTTGCGGATTCAGAATCACAAGAATCTTAGCTTTCAAATGGTATACAGCTTGCAAAGAAATAAACCGCGGAAACCCGAATAAAACGCGATCAAATCCGCGAAAAACCGTTTCGCGCGCGTGCGTGACCCCCCCCCCGCTTCGCGCGCGTGCGTGACCCCCCCCCCCCCCGGGCCCCTTTGATCAGGGCCCCCCTGATCTGAAAACCCATGGGGAATAAGGTCTAATTTCGCCACTGTGAGTACACTTCATGGCGCGCTCATAGCCTACTTGTGCACGAGTCGCAAGTTGGCACCTCGACAGAGTGCAGTTCTAGTTAGTGTGGTTGCTGTAGGCAACACATTACAGTTCTAGCCGAGCTTTCTTATTGTGGGCTTGTCTGAAAGGCGAGAGTTTATTCTCCTCAAAAAATCTCAATAGTGGAGCGGGGAGAATATTTACACAGAAGAAAGTACACAGGGTACTGTATGGAACAAGCTGGAACTCTATAATTAGACATAAGGTCAGTTTCTTTTTTTCAAACGTAAACCTTTTGTTTGACACTTTTACTGCTACTGACGAGTCAGCTCGTCATTGATAGCCTTTACTGCATACTACCGTTGACAGTCTGACTCGTCAAACTTACTGTAAATACAGTAAACTTGTTTTGACTTACTGTACATCTGGGCTGTCCGTAGCGCATCGGTAATGACGGCGGTTTGTTTACCACACACGTTGGCGTGCACGCGAAGTGAAGCTCCTCCATAGAAATCCATTGATCTTGCAATAAAGAAGCTTCATTTTCTCGAAAAAATACGTTTTGATCCCAAGGCTGGCATTCATCACGGCAAAATAGTGATTGCATGGTGGCTTTCTACCGAGTGCCGCCATGACACAGCTTCTACACTAGATCTGGGGTGAGGTTGAAAAAAATAGCGCCAGCCTATGGGAGGAAGTCGCGGCAGTCTGCATTCCTTCATCCCTTCAAAGTAATGGCAGTAATAGTGAAGAAAAACAACCAAACAGAAATGTAACTTTTATTTGTAATGATTGGAGCTAATCGGAGAGAGGGAGAGAGAAAATCACACCCGTGTGAAGTGGAGCTGTGTGTGTGTGTGTGTGTGTGTGTGTGTGTGTGTGTGTGGATCATGTGTACCGATTTTTGTGACATTTGAAGAAAATATGTAGGAAAAGGAGCAAAAAGTGTGTTTTGGAGAAAATTCAAGATGGCGGAAAATCTATCATGGCGCAAATGGGCGTGGCCTATATGGGGAGATGCGTCATGACCCAAGGAATCCAGGGAAAAAATATTTTTAATTTTCCAACCTACGGTTCAAGAGTTACAGGCCAAAACGTAAAGTGGGGTGTTATGGCGCCACCATGCGGCCAAATGACACAATTATTTTTTATTTAATCCTTGAAATCATTATGAACCTCCTCTCCAAGTCTTGAAACTCTAGCCCCTATGGTTTGCTAGAGACAAATAATTGAATGTGAGTTTTTGCAATTCCCATTATAAGTCAATGGGGAAAATTAATTCACTAATAAATTAATATCAATTAAACTATAGAACCTTTTTCTTAGAAAAGTAATAGCCCACGATTCCCGAGTAAGCCGGTCGATTTGACATATGGCGCGAGTGTGTGGTGGCAAAACTGTGGGACTAGTGGCGTGCCGAAGTTTAGGAAGTTCAGGCTACATACACACAGACACACACACACACACAGACACACACACACACAGACCCACACAGCCACGTATAGGGAGCCTGTGCTTCACACAGCTCCAAAAAGAGTCTGTGAGAGAGAGATATCTGGGCAATCAGTGTGTTCAAGTTTGAGACATGGCCTAATGCATGGCACTAGAGGAAAGACCTAGTGGTCAACAAGATCCGTGCACCAATTCGTCTTGTTGTGTTTGAGATATGTCATCTGGGACCCAAAGTGCAAACCATCGGCCTCCTGTGGGCTTCAAATAAATGACACTCGCAGAAGAGGAAGGTCTCTTTCTATTTGGAAGCAAATAGAAAGAGAGACAGCAAATCCTTCCCTCACACCTCGCCCTCTCTTTGTATTTGTCTCTCTTTCTATCTTTCTGTATCCATCTCTGGGGAAATCACAAATGAGAAAAGCTTTTTCCACTTCAGTTAAGTTTCTCTCTCTCTCTCGCTCTCTCTCTCTCTCTCTCTCTCTCTCTCTTTCTCTCTCTCTCCCCCCTCCACCACCTGTGCCCCTTTCACAACCTTTTCTCCGGCACATAACAGTCTACCCGCGTACAATCAAAGCTCTTCTCTTCTCCCCTCCTCTCCTTCATTCATCATCACATCTCTTCAACCGCGCTGCAGCCTCTCCGGTCTTCACCTTTATCTGTCCTTCCACCAACTTCATCTCTCGTCCTCTCCTCCCCCTTCCCCTGTGTAAGTGTCTTTCTGTAAAGTTGCTTGGAAATATGTGTATGTATTTGTCTGCAGACCCTCTTCTGCAAATTTTTTCACATGATTATTATTATTCTTTTTTTGAGAATAGGAGATCTACAAGCTCACAGCGTGTCACGGTGTGCCGCATTGTAAGCCTGTAGATCGTTTATTTTCAATAAAGCCAATGTATACTGTATGTTTAAATGTAGCCTATAGTGTGTGCCAGCGGCTACGTCATTGTAGTCCTTAGCTGCCATTTCTTGGGTCAAAACACAGGTGTTTCAATTGTTTGATTGCATAGAACTAATGCTATAGTCTAATCAGAACACCTGTGTAAGGCTGTGTTTACGCAAGAAATGGCCGCTCTTAGAACTACATTTGGCACACCCTATAGTCGCTTTGGGCTTGTTTTGTAGGCCTGGTTGCTTGTTTCTCTTGCAAAACACTGGTCACTATTTCTCTTCTCCTCTCCTCTATTATTTTCCCTCTCTGCTCTTTACATTCTCCTCTCCGATATCGCCTTTTGTTCTAACCGTGGCTTTTCCCTCTGTCGCGCCCCCTCCTCCCAGAAGATTCAAATTGAAAGACTCAAATGGTCCATTATTGATCAGCTTTAATTGGAGGCGTCGGAATGCAATTCCGCCTGTCTCCCATAGCTTCGTCACGGCTGTGTGGGGCCAGTCCATGGCATTTACATGCTTGGATAGAGATGCAGGGAGACGGAGAGAGAGAGAGGGATGAGGGAGGGGAAAAGGTGGGATGGTTGGGAAGTGCTAATGATGAGCCTGTCAAAAACAAACGCATTTCTCCTTCTGTCCTCTTTATTTTTCTCTGGCGCTCTTGCTATCATGTTCTCCCTTCCGTCAGTGGTAGTGTTAATTTTGAGGGTTTTTATTTTATTTATAATTATAATTATTATTTATTTTTTATCCCACGATTTTGCAACCCGACCTCATGCTTCCTTCTATGCATGAGCAGTCCAAGCCGCTTCTTTTCACCCGACAGGGGGGGGAGTTTCCCTGGTAGGACATAGCGCGTGGAAGGAACATGTTATTCCAACCAGTTCCTTTCCCCTCCATCAGGCCCCCGGCTGGCCAGGTGGAGGCAGGGGGAGGGTACATTTTTACTCTAGGTGACACGGGGAGAACATGCAAACTCCACACAGAAAGGCCCTTTTGCCAACCCCACTTAGGGTATGGGCACTGATGACGCAGAGGAGAGAACACGCCCCCCAGCGCCCACAGCGGGAATCGAACCCAGGACCTTCTAGCTGTGAGGCGACAGCACTACCGACTGCACCACCGTGCCCAATTTAGAGTTTTGACAGTGAATTTAGATTTTGTCATAATTGAAGCCGGGCGGGGAAACCCTCCCTGTCCGGCGTCCCTCCCCCCGACACCAGTTGAGTTCGCGTAGATGCTCAACAAAGCCGGACGCAACCTCCGCGGTGGTGGGCAGACACTTTACCACTGCGACAGCCGAGCGCCATCGTCCCTTTTATAGCCTCTCTCCCTCCTGCGGGTCTTTCTGCCTCTGTTCTGTGCTGATATTCCTTGTGTCGTGGTGACTGAGAGGAGGATTGCCAACAAAGACAAGGGGCTTGTATTGATATTCCACCAGTTGTGTCTCTACAGATGAGTAGAGGTGACGGTTCTCTTTGTCTCTCAGCCGCGTGCCCAATTTGTTCCTCTATTTTACATAAAATAAATTACTTAGACCAGCTGGGGGAAATTTGCAAATGTAATGTATAGGAAATGTCCTCTACTGCCATGAAAAGGACTTGCTAGCCCTTGAACACAGCAGGTAATTACGTATTCGGTTCTCAAAAGGTTTGTGTGTGTGTGTGTGTGTGTGTGTGTGTGTGTGTGTGTGTGTGTGTGTGTGTGTGTGTGTGTGTGTGTGTGCGTGTGCGTGCGTGCGTGTGCGTGTGTGTACGTGTGTGTGTGATATAAAACAAAACGTTTGAACCAATGTTTGAAATATGACGTTTCTGTCAATTCTATCCAGCTGTTTTTGTTTTCAATACAGATGAACGGATTAGAACGTCAACATAATAATTGTGTTTACATCGACACATTACTTGGCAATGATGTAATAATAGTGACCGGCCTATAAAGATGCAAGTCAGGTACATGCTGCTGTTAGCAAGCTCAGGGAGTGCCAGGCAGTGTTGCCATTTCTGCCTATTATAAGCAACTTTTTATTTTGTTTATCATTTTTTTTACGCCAATCCCACACACACTTCCGGGTTGTCAAGCTGGTTGCACACTGCACTGTGTGTTTTCGTTGCGGTTTGGAAAGCCGAATCCAGGGGCCAGGGAGAGAGAGAGGAAAGAGAGAGAGAGAGAGAGAGCAAGGGACTCAGTGGCGACAGTTGCGACAGTTGCGAAGATCGGAAAAAATCAACCCTGGTCCGAAAATAAATACGAAACGGGTGGCAGTGTGCAAACGTGATTGACATAAGGCGCGGTTGATTTTTGTATTTACGTGTTCCTACTGACTCGCCTGCCAGTGAGGAGCCCCCACCGTGAGGACATAGAGCCTTCGTCCTGCTCCGCAAGCCTAAAGGCTTTATCATAGTCCATGGTGAAGAGCTATCACCTCACCGCGGTGTAGTTTTCTAGCTATCACCTAGGCTTTGTTATATATTTTTAGGTGATAGCTAGAAAACTAGACCGCGGTGAGGTGATAGCTCTTCACCTTGGACTATGATAGAGGCTTAAAGGACAACTTTGTTTTTTACAACAAGGGTTCATATTTTAGATTATAATTAGAGAAAAGAAAAAGTGAGTGTTAAAATGTTTTCATTGGCTTTGTTCTATTGTTTTATCGTGTTTACCGTTTAAAATGTGGGGCATGCGTATGCATGGGGGCATGCGTACAAGTGGCTAAATATGTCTTTTTAGACACAATAAGCCAGCAGTTTCTTTATTGATATTTACAGTAACACTTCTAGCCCCCACAAGTCAACCATGAAAGGTTGTGTTGTATCTTGGGAATGGGCTTATTCTGTGTAAAATGACATATTTAGCCACTTGTACGCATGCCCCCAACCACTGAAATAAGAATCTCTAAAACAATAGAAAGAAGTAAATTAAATCATTTTAACACTCATCTTTTATATTCTTTAATTACAATCTAAAATATGAACCCTTGTTGTAAAAAACTAAAGGTGTCCTTTAACACTCCCTGACAGGTGCCACCCAGCCTATAGGAGCACATGCAGTGACCAATATCAACCTCCCCGCCCGGCTTCCCGAAAACCGCTCTACCGCACCACAGTGGACTCGAATCCCACAACCTCACGTGACCCTATATTGTCGCTTCTTTTTGGGGCTCGTTTTCACAGACCCAGTTGCTTATTTCTCTCGCACAATCTGGCAACGCAGGCAGAGCCGGGCTCAGACAGGCAGGAAACAGGTGTGTCAGCCAGCTCAGCCCCCCCCCCCCCCCCCCCCCAGACCAGACTCAATTTGAACCTAATTCATGTGAATGCCTGCGTGAAGAGGCCTGTCTGCATGCATGAGAACACACAGGGCCTGGCGCTGTCTGAACCACTGCTGCTGATTAGACTTTCTCTCTGCCCCGCCTCTGACGAAGGGCTTAACAGCCGCTTGGCACCGCACTTCCTCCTGGCGGCGCGGCCTCCTCCCTCTCTGCCAGTCAATGTTCAGTCAACTTTCATGAGTTCAGCAGTCAGTCATCAGCGTGGGCAGAGGTTTTTTTGGGAGGCCACACAAGCATATTCATGTTTTTGAGTGGTGCTAACCGCTCTGTTAGGTCCCTAAGTCCCTATGTCTGTAGTACGAGACTGACGTCACACCAGACTAACGTCATAGAAAGTACGCAGACTCAGAGGCCGACATCACCACAGCTGATGTCACGTACAAGGAAATTTGCACGCGTGTCATGTTTGATATCATGCGAAGTGAGCACCGTTAACTTCGCACAGGTGCGATTTTTGTTTATCTATAACTTAACTACTTGAAACCTCTGTTATGTAATTTTAGTGTGTGTATGTGTGTGTGTGTGTGGGTGTGTGTGTGTGTGTGTGTGTGTGTGTGTGTGTGTGTGTGTGTGTGTGTGTGTGTGTGTGTGTGTGTGTGTGTGTGTGTGTTTGCTTGCGTGTGGTTACATTAATTTTTTCCAGTCTGTCAACTAATACAATATAACTCGTAGATTTGGGGTGGTTGTGTTTGGTCTCCCTGCTCTTCTGTTGACACATTTAGCTCCAGGGGTTCCTGGATATCTCCATATATGGGCACAAATATATCATTTTGGGGGTCCTTGACATGAAAAAGGACTAACCACTGATATACATAGCGACTATGTTTTTTCAGGATTTGTTTGTTTTTGTTTGTTAGGATTTAGAAGACATTTTTTAGAATGGACCTCAGGTACCAGAGCATCACGCTGTGACTCTACACTTCCAGCCAACAACAAAACAAACCCGCTGCCACAGCCATTCATTAGAATATGATTACTATTCTTCTCCTAAGACATTACTCTTCTACTTCACTGTGCACTCCATGTACAAAGACATTACTCTTCCGCGAATGGTTCTTCTCCGATTTGCATGTGTGCGTTTCTTGAGTGCATTTAATGAATGTGTCGAGAGTTTCCAACGGAGCTTATGAGATTTATTTAGCTCTCTATTCCATTTTTGTTCTTACACTTGTTTTTTTCCATGGCTGCTTGAATCTCGTTATGCTGCCAATTAACATACCTTGCTGCTTAACTAAAAATATAATTGCTTTGTAGCACTAAATAAATGCAGTCCATTTGCCATTTAAAGTATTTTTTGGGGCAGTTCTGACAATAGCTTTTGTTACTTAAGTCTGGCAGCTTCTGAGGTGCAGCTTCAGCTCAGGTACAGAGTCATAAGCAGTGCTCTTTGATGCAACGTTTCTCCACACACACACACACACACACGCACACACGCACACACACACACACACACACACGCGCACACGCGCACACGCGCACACGCACACACGCACGCACGCACACACACACACACACACACACACACACACACACACACACACACACACACACACACACACACGCGCGTGCACACACACCCTTTTCTGTCTTACTGTATGTGCTCAGCTGCTGCTGTACCTGACGTAAATTAGACCACCACAGCGTTCACTCGCAGCTTTGGTCTCCTCTCTTCCTTGAAGGTTCTAGCTGTTTTTTTGTCCTGCGGTTTGAAACGTGAGCTCTTGTTCTAGAGACGCTCCCCTCCCCTGTGGGGATCTTTGATTTCCTCCGCTCCCCTGTTCTCTTCACAGTTCGGCCCGGAAGGCAGGCAGGCAGGCAGGCAGGCAGGCAGGCATGGGTGTAACGTAACTAAGTACATTTACAAGTACTCTACCAATTTTGAGGTATTTTTTTTTTACTTTACAGGAGTATTTTCAATTCTTTTACTTCTACTCCACTATATCTCAGAGGCAAATATTGTCCTTTTCCTCCACGAAAGTTCTTTGAAAACTTTAGTTACTTTGTTACTTTGTAGATTTTGATTATTATTACAAAACACACTAACCACTTACGCCCTATATTTATATTTTGAAAAAATGTGAAAATGGCCGATCTACAAGCTCACAATGCGTAGCATCACGACGCATTGTGAGCTTGTAGATTCGGCTATTTTATACATTTTGAACTTGTGAAATGGGACATTCTGCATAATAATGAGTACTTTTGCTTTTGGTACTTTAAGTACATTTTGAACACCAGACTTTCACTCGTATTTCCACATTGCAGTATTGATACTGTAATTAAGTAACAAAAAAAAAGAGTACTTGTTCCCACACTGCAGGCAGCAAGCAGGCAGGCAGCGGTAGCACGGCTGAGGGTTTTTCGTTCTTTTTTTTTTCCCCTTGTCCTTGAATTCAACGTAGCGTTCCGTTTGAGGTGCTGGGTGATTTGTTCATAGCGCCGCTCAACAGCAGCTCTGACCGCAGGGTGCGCTGGAAGGACGGCGCGAGCAGCGCTGTGCTGTAATTGTTTGTGTATACAGCGCAGCATATAGCTGTGTGTGGATGGAAGCCACCAGGAACCCCTGGAGCAACAACTCAAAGTCTTAAAGGAATCACTGCATCCATTTATAGCCATATAATCGCTGTTGTTGGACAGAAACCTCCTATAGCCGTAGTCTTAACTTTTTGTGTTTTTTTTTTCTCGTCCCTGCTTGATCACACTACAGCGTCACACAAAAGCGGCAACAGTTGCAGATCCGCTATCCATGAAACACGGTCGTATGTCACGACCGCCATGGATCAACCTCAGCCTGGTGTTGAGCTGTTTAGCCAGCTTGCCACGTACGTCTACACCAGTGGTTCTCAACCTTTTCAGGCCGCGACCCCCAAAATAATCATATTTTAACTGGGGACCCCCGACCCTGACCAGCACTGAGAGTTGAGGCATTACATTTTGTATAAAACGGTTCTATTGTGAAAAAAATGTGAAAAAAAATATTTGTGAAATAAAAAACAGCCGATCTACATGCTCACAACGATCTACATGCTTGTGAGCATGTAGATCGGCTGTTTGTTTTTTTCTAATGTTTGACAATTTGACCAATATTTAATTTGTCATTCTAGAGGTATTAAGAGGTATTAAAAAGTCCTCAAATTGTCACTTAAGAAATGTGCAGATACCCTCTATATACACTTAAACTTTATGCTGGTTTGTTTACTGTTGAGTGAGAAAACAATGTTTCGCATTAAGTTAATCATCTGGGGACCCCCCCCAAAATAATTTGGGGGGGTCGGGACCCCACAGGTTGAGAACCACTGGTCTACACAAACGTTCAGATTTGAAAAAATAAAGTGCTTACTGAAGGCTCACGGATGTTACAATATGGTAGGCTCAAGCAGGTTGAGGTTGGTCCACGTCAAGTTCTCAGGGCTACAGATACACAAGCAGGAAACATTTTTTATCTTGTAGATCTGCTGCTTTTGCTGCTTTGGGATTTGAATCCTGAAAACATACAGTATGAGGTTTCCACTCGACAGAGACCATGATGTTTATGTAATGTTTATTTATGGTCCTCGCTCTGGCCATGATTCTTTCCAAGTGTCGCAGTTGGGGAAGCACTCGTCCCCATGCGTACCGCCCGAATATAATGCAGGACGTTTTATTGCACCTGTCCGCCGAGGCGTGATATCTGTGAGTTTATCGTGGTTTAATACAATCAGATGGGACTTCTCTGTTTCATGAATGGGGCTGTCAGGGTCTTAAGATTTAGTTGTGGCCTCTTAAGTTGCTTGCGGCTAAAGAGGGTAGCCGGAAAGGGTGCCATCTTAAAGTCCAAAAGCAAGAAAGAGTAGCGTTTTGTTCAAGTGCCTTCATTCAGATCACATTCTCCTCTCCTCTCCTCTCCTCGGGTCCTCTGTAGATGTGCTATTTTCAAAAAAGAAATCTTGAAAACAACATAAATCTGGTATGGGGGGTCCCTGGCACAAAATAGTGTGCCTGTGGGGTCTGCGCTATGGACAAATTCATATTAAAATGGGGGTCCTTAATTGGTGATTTAACAATAATAAGCCCAAATAAGCAACTACAGTACACAACCGCAACCCATCCATCCGCTTATCCGGAATCAGGTCGCGGGGGTAACAGTTCCAACTGGGATTTCCAGAGTTCCCTATCCTGAGCAACTTCCTCCGCTCCTTCTGGGAGTATACCGAGGCGTTCCCAGGCCAGTGTGGAGATATAATCCTTCCATCTGGTATTTTGTCTGCCACGGGGTCTCCTCCCAAAGGGACGTGCATCGAGGACCTTCCTAGGAAGGCACTCGGGGGGCATCCGTACTAGATGCCCGAACCACCTAAGCTGACTCCTTTCCAAGTGAAGGAGCAGCGGTTCTACTCCCAAGTCTCTCTCGGGTGATTGAACTTCTCACCCTATCTCTAAGGGAGATACCAGCCACCCTTCTGAGAAAACTCATTTCGGCCGCTTGTACCCGAGACCTTATACTTTCGGTCATGACCCACACTTCATGACCATAGGTGAGAGTAGGAACAAAGATTGCTCGGAAGACAGAGAGCTTTGCCTTACAGCTCAACTCTTTTTTTTCCTTCACAACAGTGCGATTTAGCGACTGTAAACCAATAATTTTACGAACAACCTTACAGAAAAACAAGTCCAAAGTCACTTAAAATAATAATAATAAGAAGAAGAATTTACCTACATCATCCCACAAGGGAAATTCAGTTTTCAGCTTAACCCAGCTGAACCCAGTGCTGCCCACAAGGAGCGCGGGGGAGGGGAGCAGTGATAGCTGGAGCGGGGAATCGTACCTGCGACCTCTGGGACCTCCGGAGTCCTACTGTAGGTATGGACATTGGACACTAACCACTCAGCTATCACTGCTAAATATAAGCAGACATGGCAACCCTGGGTGTGGGGGGAAACGGTATAAAAGCAGCAGGTTGACAGCCATCAGAGGGTGATCCATCAGCCTGTCCTGAGGCAGTTAGTGCTAGATTGGAAGGGCTGGAGGGGAGGGAGGAAACGCTCGTTCAGTTTCCCTTCCGACTCACTAAAGAATGGTTGTACGTGGTGGACAGAATAGGTTATTACCTGTTTAAATATTCACTCTCAACACAGGATATTGAGTGAAATACAAATTGCTGGCGTGTGGAAAGACAAATCCAGACCATGGCGCGATAACGTGGTCAGTACTTTCTCCATCTAGCTAAAGGGCGTGATGCACTAGTCTGATTTTGTAGTTTATTTTCCTGTATACCCGTAAGACTCCCTAATCGGGAGGTAAGCGACCGTCACGTCACATACACAAACTTTAGAAGGCAGTCGTAGCCAATCAGGAGGGAATATGGAGAAGGGGACAGAATCATGTTGATGACATGAGTTTAGAGGTACTGTGTAGCGCTTTGCGTGATTTTAGGCCAAAATCTGTAGGAGCAGTGTCCAAAAAATGTGTTTTGCAAAAATCAGCCTGATGGTGGCGCTAGAAGAGGGCCATGTGAGAAATCAGGGGCGTAGGTTGTGATTTGCCATCCAAGGAGTGTGTGTTGCAAAGTTTGGCATCAATAGGGCCAACGGTGGCAGAGATGAGTAGGGGCAAAAGTGTGACGTGACGTGACGTGATGTGACGTGACGTGACGGACAGACTGAGAGACTGACTGACAGCCGGTGGAGGTTTTGATAGTAACTGCGACCTGACGGTCGCAATAATATAACCTAATTTTGTTAGATTTAGGTTATAGCGTAAATTGTCTGTAGTTTTATTTAATCTGAACTGGAATGGTTCCATGGCTTTTTTAATGATCACACTTGATCCCTGAGACAACTCTAGTCTCCTTTGTGTCTCCATAGAGTCATCACTCATCAAATTATTGGCTTAACAATGTGAGACCAGACAAAAACATATCCATGAATTCAAGTCTCTGTGGGGTCAATAATCGATGGGGATTTTTTTCTTTTTTAAATAAATGATCATTCACAATAAAGAACGTAGAGCAAACAGTTCTGATTTGATAGGAGAACATTACAGCCGTGTGTGTGTGTGTGTGTGTGTGTGTGTGTGTGTGTGTGTGTGTGTGTGTGTGTGTGTGTGTGTGTGTGTGTGTGTGTGTGTGTGTGTGTGTGTGTGTGTGTGTGTGTGTGTGTGTTAACAAAAAATGATTATGTCAATGTAATTGTGGTTTGTTATTGGCATTCAAGTGGCATTACTCTGATAGGTGGTTTGTTTTGTTTTCCCTTCATTTCCCGTCATTTCTGACATAACAATTCCAGACCAATTTCTAAATGATCTTTTTAAGGTACCATTTTATTGCAATTATATTTTTAAGCAAAACTACAGTGCAACAGTCAGCGATGGGGGAAATTCATGATAGAAATGAATTCCAACTCAATCAGTTGTTTTTGGGGGTGCTTTTTGGAGCTTTTATGTGATAGATACAACCCAATTAATGGCTTTTATGAGCAATATTTTTTTCCCAGTCAGGTTTTACAGCTGGCCACAGCACAGAGACTGCCCTTGCTAAGGTCACAATGACCTACTGTTAACACGTAGAGGTGACCTCTGTGTCTTCATGCTTTTAGATTTGAGTGACGCATTTGACACAATAGATTGTGCCGTCCTCCTGTGATGTCTTGGTTGCAAGGTCGATTCGTTTTAAGGTTATTATAGTTTTGATTCATGATTTAGTAGGTTTGTTAGTTAGTTAGGGCTCCTTCGTGCGATTCGGCCCAATTCGGCCTCGGCTTCAATTAGTAGTCAGGATTCATATTTAGTTTTATTTATTTATTTTATTAGTGTTATTTATAGTTTTTTTTGGTATCATGGATTAGTCAGGGGCAAGATTAAACAAGGTAAAACAATATACAAGCTTGTATCTTGTAGATCTGTTCTGGCTTAAGTCTCGTCTTGGCAGCGGACACCAGCGGACACCGGTCAGTTCTGTATCTACTCGTGAGGGACAAACAGTGGCTCTGTGACTCTCAGGAGACTAGAATTAGACTATTCCTGGAGAAAAAAAAAGAAGAAGTGTGGAGCTACAGAAATGGGCGCATTAGCGAGAGTTAACAGACCCCCGTTTTAGCTGTGGGAGGGGTTGGGAGAATGAAGAACAGGGGCTCTATGAAAAAAATGAATTGCAACAGGTATGAAGGGCCCTTTCAGGGCATAATGTATTTTACTCTGGATCTCTCCTTTAAACCCTCTAGAACAGGGATCTTCAATGTTTTCAGGCCAAGGACCCCTTAGCTGAGAGAGCATGAAGCAGGGACCCCCTCTACATATTTTATACATGTGTGATGCAGATTTTCATCGATTTCATAGTATAATGGGGTTTGCATTAAAGGGCGGGGCATTCATTCCCTATTTACATCGTTCCCGAGTTGGCCAGGTCGCCGACTAGTTCTAGTTTAAAATAATGATCCTATCACACAAGGATTTGGCGGCCCCCCTGTAGTAACTCTAAGGACCCCCTAGGGGTCCCGGACCCCCTGTTAAAAACCCTTGCTCTAGACTCAGAAAGCTGGAACTGAGTCGTCTCTGTATTTGAACCGCTTTTTTCTGTCTGCATTAAATATTTTCGCCAAAAAATTAATTTTTTGCCACAGTAATCATGCCATGAGATGCTTCATATCATCCCTTCCCCAGTCTAGACTGCTGTAATGAACCGTATGCCGGTATCCGTCAGATCTCCCTTCAAGCTCTGACTGGTACAAAGAAAGGTACAAAGAAATATGAACGCATTAGTGCTTAGTACTAAGCCAATTTACACTGGCTGCCAGTTTAGTTCTGTATTGATTTAAAATTGTATTGAATCATCTTTAAAGATTGAAATGGCCTCGCTCCAAACTGCATAAAGAATTCACTGACTGCCTGGACAATGTTAGAGATTGGTGGATACAGCCAAAGATAATGGAGGGGAAACCAGTGGTTGAGAGTAACTAAGTATATTTACTCAACTACTGCACAATTTAGAGGTATTTTAGCATTACTTGAGTAGGTACATTTTTCTTCTACATTTTTCACTACAACTCGGAGGCAAATATTGTGCTTTTTACTCCACTACAGTTAACTTAAGTTACTTCTTCATGTGTAGACTTACTCACAGCATGTGACTTTAATTGCGACGCTAGTTTGTGGATCTGCTACTTTCAACATGTACTTTGGTACTGTAAGTATATTTTGATGCGTGTGTACTTTTACTCAAGAAACATTTAGTATTTTATACACTGGTATTTTATCGAAGTAAAAACAATCTGAGTATGTCTTCCTTCACTGGGAATGTGCCACAAAATATCAGTTTGGCGATCACTGTTTTTCTTTTAAAATGTAATAAAAAAAATATATATATATCGTCACTTTCGGGCAGAAACCTTGTATCTCCAGGTTTCAAATTTGTCAATTTTTCCATAAAGTAGAGCCCTGCTTCACCATACGAGACTGGCGCTCATAACTAGTGAAAACAGACGATCTACAAGCACACAACGCCTTGCAGTGCGAGGCGTTGTGTGCTTGTAGATCGTCTGTTTTCACTAGTTTAAATCATTTTCAAAATGATAAATACGAAACGAGCCGTTTTGCACGAGGTTCCCACCCGACAGCTGCGATATATTACGTTATTTTAATGTAACTATGTGTTTTAATTATGCTAGGGTGTGCCTTGGCCAGGTTGAAACATCCTTTATCTCAAAGGGACTCTCTTTGTTAAAAACAAAAGGTTAGAATTAAAATCCGGTATGTCTTTGTTTGCTCATCTCACTGACCTTTCCATCTTCACATTCGGGGTCGTATTCATTATAATGTTTAAATGTCTGCTTTAGAGAGTGTTTTTTCCTTTAGCTGGAGTCACTCAAAACAGCAATTATTCTGGGGTCGCTTTGGAAAAGTTGAAAACGCATGTGACTCTCGCCTTCCATTGCTTTGTTCCATTGAGTTGTTTTAAGAAAGGAAAATATGCCTAATTTATGCTCCGCCGTAAGATGGTGTCCTGTGGCAAAAATAGCAATGCGTCGTGAGCGTTCTGCTTGTTTTGTTGCGTGACATTGTTGTATGAGGAAGTATACATCAGGATGAAGATTATAGCAGTGGTCCTCAGAGAAAATAGCAGATCGACAAGCTCACAACATCCCACAAGAAAACTAGTATAGAGCCCTGAGGAAACTCTGGGTCAACCATAATGGGGTTTAAGTTATTTAATATAGCATCAAAATCTGTTTAGCTACTTTACACTATACTGTATATATGTCGGCAGTTTGAAAATAGCAGATCTACAAGCTCGCAAAGTGTCGTGAGTTTGTACGCTATTTTCAAATGCTATTTTCAATGAGACATTGTAACAAATCTTGTATGGGGGGTCCCTAGCACAACATATTTTCAGATGGGGAGGTCCCTAACCAAATACATATTCATTTGGGGGTCCTTGACATGAAAAGATTTGAGGACCACTGAGATACAGTACAAGGAGAAGACGTACAGTAATGTGGGCACCCGAGTTTGAATCCGATTCCTGTCTTGTCTCACATGTCTCGGTTCTTTCTCTGTCTGTCTGTCTGTCTGTCCCTTGGTCCGCCTTCCACCTCTGCTATTTTCAGCGAAAGCTTTCTCCACAACAACAGAAAACAGTAAATACACTAGCATAGAGCCCTGAGAGACTCCACTCAACCATATTTGGGGTTTAAGTCAGGCCAAGGACCCCTTAGTTGAGAGAGTGATGAAGCAGGAACCCCCACAACCTGTTCATAGATTCCATATAGTTTCATTGTTTGACAGCACGGCATCATCAGTGTATTTTGGATTCATGTCAATTTGTGTTTTCAGATATTTAACCACTTGAGCCGTCATTACCTAATAAACTTGACCTTTCACTCTGTACTTAGTCTGCTCTTTTTCTCTACACCAAAGCTCTTTGCCAAAAATAGCCGATCTACAAGCACTGCGAGGTGTTGTGAGCTTGTAGATCTGCTATTTTTGGCTAAAGTTCTCAGAATAAGGACACTAGGGTTCAAGTGCTAATATAAAAGTAATATAAAAAAAAGAAGAAAGAAAGATTCACACAAAGATTTGGAGGCCCCCCTGTAAAGACCCCTGCTCTATATACTCTCCCCCCCTCCCTGTCCTTCACTCGGGTCCATTTTCTTGAGTGTCCACGCATGCACGCACGCACGCACGCACGCACGCACGCACGCACGCACGCACACACTCAGGACAGGTATTGAATAGCTAGCGGTCTTGCAGCTGGCCCACGGTGTTGCTACCTCCCAGCCCATGGAGGACAGCTCCTGGAGGAGTGGGGGGAGACTGGGTGGTGGGAAAGAGGAGAGGAGCTGTCCAGCTTGGTCGGGTGCTGAAACCAGCCAGGCCTGCGCTAGAGACTTAGCTGGGCAGATAAATGCATTTTTGCACTAAAATACTTCACAAGTGGAAAGAAACCTAAAACTTTTCACAAGTACTCCTTAGGGGTTGTTCCTATGACAAAACACGTTAGACACTGAAAAATCAAAATGGCTGCCATGTTTCCAAGATGGCTGCCTCTGAACAGTACGCCAGCCAGTTAATGTCCGATTTACATAATATTAGAGTTGTTTTGTAGGTTTTAAAACATCCTGAGTTCATTTATTACACTTTTAAAGCAGTGAATGGATGAACGTGGACACATGCCGTTGCGACCGCCTAGAGCGCAATCAAGGGGGGGCGCCGCCGACAGTTAATGAGCCACGGTAGCCACCCAAACCGACCCAAAACTGCAAAAATCGCGTGCACGGGAGTGGAGAGAGACGCATTCGAGAGAGCTCAGCTGGTAGAGAGCGCTGATTAGGCTGACATGCGGGTCTGCGTCCTGGCCTGTTCACTGTTCAGCGTGTACTTGTGATTTTTTTGTTTGTTTTTTTACTTCCTCCTACGAAATGGATACAAGAAAAAAAGACAAAACCTTTCTCCCTCTACTGCCCCCACGGTTGACACAAGTTCGCCACGGGTAGTTCATGTGTACGTACGTTCTTATCGGTTTTTATCCGTCGGGTTGAGTGTTGTCCGTAAGGTTACGGAGACAATCAATTACGTCCGGACGGCCGGAGGAACCGGATTAAATTACTTCTACATCCGTTTCTTGTGTATTCCTGCGGTCCTTAAGTACTACTATGCATGGTACTTAACATGTCCATTTATTGCACTGCACTCACAATGACAACACAACACACACACCTCTTTGTTATCGTCACCCCAGAACCCGCACCCTATCCTCTTAAAGAGCTCACAGTCAATTGTACCCAAAGAAATTCACTACTATACATGGCCTCCCTAATAGTGTTGACAGTTTCCACTATAGCATTTGCAGGGAGGAGTGCAAGGCAGGTTATTGTTTGAGCAGCTGCACCATCCCTTGTAGCTGCTTTGCAGCCACATTTGATGAGCTCAAGTACTGCTTTGGAGCAGGGAGGGCAAGAAACCTGACTGGAACATATCCTCCACTCTCTGAATTCCATCTATTTTTTCAATTGATGGAAGCTCAGGGCAATTTGTCAGGTATGACAAATTAGGCATCATAATACGATACCTTCATCAAGGGACATAATTTTGAGGAAGTGTAAACACGTGAAGAGGCTGATACCCCGATTCCTTATCAAGTCCTTGCCTCCGGTACAAAAAAAGGAAATTGATATATTCGAGTGAGTTCAAGTTATTGGATGTTACAAATGTCAAGGGTTCCTTTGCGTACATAGTTTTTCAGGTGCTGACTGGGGAAGAACATTTGTTGGAATCACCAAAAAGTCATGGGTCAATGCCTACTTGATGATGATGATGATGACCAAGCCATTAACCGCTTCAAGGACCTCGACAAGGTCATTGGCCATTCCTCCTGAGCTTATAAATGGTGAGCTTCCATCAACATTGCAGTCGGAACATTTTGCATGCCATGTTTACAGTTCAAAAGGTCCAACAACCCTGGGATTACTCAAATGGGAACTATTTCTGTCAAAGAACTTGGAGGGTGAGATGCTACCTCCCAACTCGTGCTGCACTGCTACCACATTACCTCCGTGCCAACTCTGTCACAATGCAGGATAAATCATACCTGACAAATTGCCCTGTGCTTCCACCAATCGAAGAAAATAGATGGAATTCAGAGAGTGGAGGGTATATTCCAGTCAGCTTTCTTGCTCTCCCTGCTCCAAAGGCAGTACTTGAGCTCATCAAATGTGTCTGCAAAGCAGGTTGTAAGGGACGGTGCAGCTGCTCAAATAACCTGCCTTTCACTCTATGCCATGGTGGAGACTGTGTCAACATTATTAGGTTGGACATTGAAGATGATGATGATGAAGACGAATATATCCTGCATGTCTGAAATTACTGTATTGTAGTGAATCTCTTTGGGCGTAATTGACCATGGACTCTAGAGATAAGGTGAGGGTTTTGGGGTGACAATAACAAAGAGGTGTGTGTGTGTGTGTGTGTGTGTGTGTGTGTGTGTGTGTGTGTGTGTGTGTGTGTGTGTGTGTGTGTGTGTGTGTGTGTGTGTGTGTGTGTGTGTGTGTGGTCAGTGTGAGTGCAGTGCAATAAATGGAAATGTTGTTCTGCGCCTAAAGTGAAAAGTTGCAATCCCTGCAGTAACAGCTGTCAACCATAACTGTTTAACACAAAAACATTACAAACTAGAAGCAGTGCTCTTCCGAGCACAGGTCTCCACCAGGCCACACAAATCGGCCTGTTATAGCGCCACCATGAGGCTGATTTAAAAAATGTGGGGCAGACAGAGGTTCTGAATTAGCATCCAGGGAGTGTGTGTGCTCAGTTTGGCAGCGATGGGGCCAACGGCGCCGGAGATTAGCTGGTAACAACCAGGCCACACAAATCGGCCTGTTATAGCGCCACCATGAGGCTGATTTGAAAAATGTGGGGCAGAGGTTCTAGATTGGCATCCAGGGAGTGTGTGTGCTCAGTTTGGCAGCGATCGGGCCAACGGTGACTGAGATTAGCTGTTCACAAACTGCGAGGACGCACGCACGGACGGACGCACGGACGGACGGACGGAGGGGAAAACATACTCTCCCTCAGCCTTCGGCTGGTGGAGACAATAATACTGAGAATACTAATAAACCATCAAAGTACAATACATAAAACCAGAATACATAAAAACATACAAAAAAAAAAGATCCCATCGAGATTTGGCAGGCCCCCTGTAGTAGCTCTGAGGACCCCCCAGACCCCCCGTGGAAGACCTCTGTTATTTGCTACTAGTCATTTTTGATTTCAGAGCATATTTCAGATCTAATTTAACATTGTTCTGGAGCAGGAGCAGAGCGATTACTGAAATTCGCTCAGGGGTCTGTCTGGGGGGGTCCCAGGTGAGTAAAGACCCCAACCAAAAGCCAGAAAGATTATTCTGGCTGCTTTAAAAGTGTAATAAATGAACTCAGGATGTTTTAAAACCTACAAAACAACTATAATATTATGAAAATTCGATATTAACTGGCTGGCGTACTGTAAAACATATCCGAAAAGGCGGCCATCTTTAAAACTGGCGGCCATTTTGAAAATTAAGTGTCTAATGTGATTTTTCTAAAGAATTACCCAAGAGGTACACTCTGTCAAATTTTGGTGCTTCTTTCCAGAACTGAAGTATTGTTCTCCTTAACTGCCCCGCTAACTCACTGTAGCTGCAGACAGCAGGACCAGCGCTGTCCGTGGTGCTGAAACACACATGCCTAAAGCTCACACTGCAGCGATCCTTCACAACGGTAGGTTCCGTACGGAACCATTGTTTACTTAGATATGGAAGGATGACCTCCCACTTGGGTAATGACGCCCCTTGGCGATCATTCAGAGAAACTACTTCAGCTCCCGTACTAACGTAGGTAGGAAGGGCCTGTCACTCAAACCGGAGTGACCCGCCTCCAGGCTATATAAGCCCCCGGAGGCGGAAGTAACATCCTCTTAATACCACTCTCTGCCACATTCAGTGAAACAGAGGGGCATTACGTGGGAGGTCATCCTTCCATATCTAAGTAAACAATGGTTCCGTACGGAACCTACCGTTTACTGTCAATATTCCAGGATGACCTCCCACTTGGGATTCTTAAACTCCCCTCTAAGCCACAACCTACTCTCATACCCCCACACACCCCTCATACGGGTGAGCACAGCCCAAACGGGCGTGACCCATCACCCAGAAGGTCCCAGGCCCACCGGACCTGGGTGTGAAGGCATGAGAAAATAAAGAGAGACCCTGACAGACCGAAGTCCGCCTCATTCAACTCAATGAAAAGGACAAGTCCGCCTTATAAGTAAGACACACTATATAAGGAAAACACAGGGTCCCCCCAAAATACCCCAGGTGGCTACATGCCCACCTGTGGGAGGGGAAGATCCGACTCCTCTATGACGTAGAGGAGGCAACTGCACCCAGAACCGAATGCGCTAGCGAAGAGGATTCGATATCCAGGTGATAGTAGGCTGCAAAGGTAGAAGGCGAAGACCAATTCGCCGAAACACAAATCTCCTGAACGGAGACTCCCTTTGCCAGTGCCCACGAAGTAGCCACACCCCTAGTGCTATGGGCTTTAAGTGCCGCCGGCACTTCCACACCCGCACTAGAGTAAGCCAGCCTAATAGCATCCACAATCCACCTCGAAAGAGAGGGTCTAGACACCGGCTTTCTGACAAGAACATTGCCCATTTCTACAAAGAGCTGAGAAGAAGCTCTAGAACCAGCAGTCCTGTCACAGTAGGCCTTCAATGCCCTGAC
Organism: Nannobrachium achirus; assembly: GCF_963921795.1. Lineage (NCBI taxonomy): Eukaryota > Metazoa > Chordata > Actinopteri > Myctophiformes > Myctophidae > Nannobrachium > Nannobrachium achirus. The sequence goes on from NC_137821.1 coordinate 20,904,678, forward strand.
AGGACAAAGGCAATTCAGCCGTTCATCCTCCACCGAGACAAACGGAGGAGGATGAAAAGCCAGAAGAACAACAGGCTCCTTAGGAACCACCATGTTCTTAGGAACAAACTTAAGATGAGGCTTGAGCAACACCTTGAGATCATTGTTCATAAACTGCATGCACTCCGCAGACACCGAGAGAGCTTGCAGGTCACCAACTCTTTTAGCCGTGGCCAAAGCCAGCAAAAGAGCCGTCTTGAAACTCAAAAGTTTCAAAGGCATCCCTACAAGCGGCTCAAAGGGAGCCCGACATAGGCCCCCTAGAACCACCTGCAGATCCCAAACTGGGAACAAAGACCTAGTCACCGGCCTCAAACGTTCAACTCCTTGCATGAACTTGATGACCTCCGGGACTTTAGAAGGTGCCTTGCCCGCCACCCCCAGGTGACAGGCATTAATAGCCGCCAAATACCCCCTAAGGGTAGAAAATGCTAGACCACTTCTCAAGCGGTTCTGCATAAATTCCAGAATTTCCTGGGCTGACGCCACATGAGCCACCACAGGTGGAACACGCGACTCACACCAGTCCTCAAAGGCATTCCACCTTCCATCATAAGACGCCCTCGTAGAGGGCGCCTTAGCACTCTGAATGGTATCAACCACTTCAGAAGAAAAACCGGCTGCCAGCAGGTTTAACCTTTCACGTGCCAAACCCACAGGTCTAGGACCTGCAGGTCTTGGTGGAAGATCTCCCCCCTGGCCTGACTCAACAGGTCCCTGCACTGAGGCAGCTGCCAACCCGGTTCGCAAAGGAGAGGGGCGATCGCCGATCTCCACGTGCCCTTGTAGGGAGCCACCAGGAGCATCTCCAGACCGAACCTCCTGACTCTCTCCAGAGTGGGTCGGATTAAGTCGAAGGGGGGAAACGCGTACAGTAGACCTCTCGGCCACGTGTGCGCTAAGGCGTCCAACCCCAAGGGGGGACTGCCCTTCACCGCGAAGAACAACGGACACTTCGTATTCTCCGCTGACGCAAACAGGTCCGCCACTGGCTGACCAAACTTGCGAAAAATCTGGCTCACCACCCTGGGGTGGAGAGACCAATCCTCGTAGCGAGGACCTCCCCTGGACAGGAGATCTGCTCCGCTGTTGAGGAGACCTGGGACGTGTGAGGCCCTGATCGACTTGAGGCGCGACAAGCACCAAACCGTCAATTCTCGAGCCAGACGGTCCAGTGGCAACGACGACAGGCCCCCCTGTTTGTTGACATAAAACATGGCCGTCGTATTGTCTGTCCTGACCAGGACGTGACAATGCAAAATCCAAGGCTCGAAATGCTTGAGCGCCAGGAGTATAGCCATCAACTCCAAATAGTTGATGTGACGACCCCTCATCTCCAGAGGCCAAAGCCCCTGCGCTGTGTGCCCCTCGAAAGTGGCTCCCCATCCACTGAGACTGGCGTCTGTCGTGATCGACTTGTGGGAAACCACCTCGCCAATCGAGACTCCGCTGGTGAGGAACCCCTCCACCAGCCACGGAGACAGGGCGATCGCGCAGGAAGGGGAAACCGTAACCTTCTTGTACTTCAAGGAGGGCGGGATCCCGAGGGATAACATCCATCTTTGAAAAGGTCTCATATGAAACCTGCCCAAACGCAACAGATGTACTGCGGAAGCCATCATTCCCGTCAGTACCATGCAACTCCTGTAAGTGACCTCCTGGCCCACTTGAAAGGAGTCGAGACATTCCCGAAACCTGTCCACCCTCTCCTCTGAGAGACGGGCCGACATGTCGGATGAGTCCAGAAGGACCCCAATGAATGTAAGACGACTTGCTGGAGTCAGCATGCTCTTGCCGTGGTTGACTATGAAACCTAAGGCCTTCAGGTGAGCCAAAACCACTTGTGTGTGACGCGCCACTTCGTGGGCGGAGCTCGCTGAAATCATCCAATCGTCGATGTACGTCGCCAACCTGACGCCCTGCTGTCTCAGCGGGGCGATGGCTGCTTCGGTCACTTTCACGAAAACCCTCGGGCTCAGTGACAGACCGAAAGGGAGTACTGTATACTCGTACAGGCGACCCTCGAAGGCGAACCGAAGGAATTTCCTGTGTGGGGGATAAATCTGGACGTGCTGATAAGCATCCTTCAGATCCACTGAACAGTGGAAATCCCCTTGCCTGACCGACCGTAACATGGTGGGTACTGTTAGCATCCTGAAAACGTATTTCTTCAGGTACACGTTTAGTGCCTTTAGGTCCAGGATGGGACGTAGCCCCCCCCCCTTTTTGGGCACCAGGAAATAACGGCTCCAAAATCCCATGCGGGATTGGGTCCTGTCCAGCTCCACTATAGCACCCTTGCTTAGCAATGAGCTGATCTCTTCTCTCAAAAGACTTGCTTTTAAACCACGTGCTCTGGTATGAATAACCCTGCTCGAAAGCGGGGGTATATCTGCGAACTGTAACCTGTAACCCCTGGTTATCGTTCGAAATACCCAATGGCTCGGGTTGCATAACTTCCACTGGCGCGCACAGCGTGCTAGCGTGTTTTGAGCGAGAGAAACCCCACCACTGTGCTTCCGTGACGGCGGAGCTTTTTGGCGGCCGGACCGGAAGTGGGGAACCTGCGTATCCGTATCCGGAACGACCGGATGCGGAGCGCAAGGGTTCAATAGGCCGCATGGCGGAAACACCTTCTGGTTGTACCGCTTGACTAGCGGAGCTATTTTGCGGCGGGACCGGAAGTGGGGAACCTGCGTATCCGTATCCGGGACACCCGGATGCGGAGCGCAGGGGTTCAATAGGCCGCAAGGTGGGAACACCTTCCGATTGTACCGCTTGACTAGCGGAGCTCTTTTGCGGCCGGACCGGAAGCGGGGAGCTAGCGAATCCGTATCCGGTGAAACCGGAAGCGTTCGGTTTTGGCTCGATAGAGCGACAGGAAGAGCAAAGCGATTCGACTGATAAACAGACTCGCCCACAACTAAAGCATTCTCCCCTGACAGGAGAGGAACTTTTACGTTTAATACCTGCTCTAAGGCCTTTATGCTCGTCCCTTGACCCGGGCTCATAGTAGGCCGACAGAATTTCTGACTCAAGGTTAAATTCATAGCATCGCTCACGCGAGGGAAAATCCACTCGCGCGCATGAGGAACCATATAATTGTTTGACGTTAACATTACTGGTTGCTGATAAAACCTCTGACTGATTAAAGAGTCCTGACGGGACTCCATCATTCTTACAGGAGGCATGCATAAAGGATTCATATTGTCGACGCGAGGGATATCCCACTCGCGCGCTTGAGGAACCACATAATTGTTTGACATTAACATTACTGGTTTCTGATAAAACCTGTGATTGATTATCGAGTCCTGACAGGACTTCATCATTACTACAGGAGGCATGCACGATGGGGTCGTCTGTGCTAGTGCGAGAGAGTTGGACAGAGACAGACTTTGTTCTTTCAACATGTTTATTGTCGACACAGGAGGCATCAAAATTAACATTTTCATTTCCCCGACACGGGGTACCGAAAAACGCCCTCGTTTGGGGGGAGGGGGACCGAGAGACACCTCGGACCCCCGCCCCAGCACAATTCCCCTCTTCAGAGTGTCATTTGCGCTGTCCCCTACCGCGGCCACCGCGGTATGAAGACTGCTGCCTGCCATCCTTGGACGGGCGGCGCGGCTGAGCGCGCTCGGGAACCACAGCCTTGCTGCGGGGCCTGTCAGGCGCCCTGGCTGCAGAGGCTCCCCTGGAGGAAGACGAGTGCTTCTTAAAAGAAGCAGAGCGGCCCCTTTCCTTGGCGCGGGAGGAGCGGGACGTCCTCCTAGCTTGCTGCGGTTCATCCTGTGGCACTGTGGTGGACTCGACGATGTCCTTAGCCGCCTTGAAGAAGGTAACTCTACCCTGCAGCAGCTCCAAGCCCCCACCCATGAGGGTGGTGGGACTGTTCTCCATGTTTATGAGAGACTTGTACATCTCCCCGCGAGGACCTAGAGGCTTCTCGCCCACGTCCCTCTTAGGCTCGAGGTCGACATAGTCGAGCCAGCGGGCTCTCTCAGACTGGAGGTTGTAGTCCATGGACCTGCCCATCCACTTAACCGCATGCCAATTGACCTTCAGCATGATGTCAAATAGAGTGTTCAGTTCAGCTGTGTGCTCCCCCGTGGGCAGACCTTTGACCAGGTCCTTGGTGGAAGCGAGCAAGAGCTGGATCAGATTTAGGTCCTTAGCGGCCAGAGCAGCGGACCGGTAGGCGTTACGAGCCCTGTCCGACTGTAGCTTGTCCTCCAGGACAGTGAACCCCGGCGGGTTGGTGCCGACGGGGCCAACAAACGGCCCGTTTTTAGCCGTGCCTACATCTTTGTACTGGGGTCTGACAGAACTCAGGAAAGATTGTGCCAACAGGTGGTCCAGGTTAGGGCAGGTGGACATGCCTGCCTCCGCACCGCCCACCAAATCCAACACAGAAAAAGGCAGCTTCCTGGGGTCTTTATGTGTCTTCCATGAGGAATGGAGGGCCTTGGTGAAACCTTTCACCAGCGGCAGCCTGGAGAGGACATACGGGGCGGGAACCGAAGGCTCCTGCCCGGGCATTTCATCATCATCCTCGGCCTCTTCAGAGGGGAGAGGAGGTGGCAACTCCTCTCCAACTCTGGCCAGAGCTCTCATGTAGACTGTGAGATGATCCAGCATTTCTGCTGCAGAATCGACGTCCTCTGCTCCCGCTTCACTCGCTTGACTGGCGGGTGGAGGGGCAGTGGTGCCTGAGGAGGCCTGGGAGCTCCCTGCGGCGTCCAGTTGACGTGCTGGAGCCGCAGGGGCATTACCTTTCACAGTGACCGTGAGTCGAGAACCCTCGTCATCGACGGAGTCCTCCTCCTCCTCGGCGTGATAGAAAAATATTAATATCCAGTCAGGGTGAAGTCAACCATTTATTGAAGAAGATTCATCAGCATCAGAGAAACAGCATACAGCATACACAGCATAGAGAGCTCTGGCCTGCTGGCCAGAGCTTTGCCCTGTTGGGCAGAAGACCCTCCTCAAGTGTCATATGGGACACTTCTTATACACCAAGATGCTCTCCCTAGATGGAGATAGAAACTAAGCATCTATACTAAGTACCATACAGTTTATAATAAGGCTGACTGGTTAAGTTGCAATGACCATGTATAGTATCACTTAGTACAGGTTTTATGCTGACACAGAGGAGAAGTGGAGGTCACAGTCCATGGTTGTCAGCTGTTAGATTGACAGCAGCAGGTACATCTAAATGTAGTAGCCTAGTGAGATTTTCTTGTAGACTACATACAGTACACTTATTTGTTACACTATAAATATTACTACCACATTCCATCCTTTTTTTTTGTGAATGAATACTCTATTCATTTACATACAACAGGATATTTATAGAGTGCCAAATCAATAGACCTTTCAGACAATTACATGTTGATATAGCAATTTAAATAATTAATTCATGATTTCCACATGATAGCTATATGTTAAATAGCTATACGTCCGCGTTCCACGGCTAACACCTTTGACTTAAGGTATTACACGTCCGAGTTCTATACGGCAAACACCTTCTATCATGCAAGGTATTTCTAGTCTACCACGGTTCCCCCGTGAAGCTATAATTAAATAGCACCCTGAGTTACACAGGTACTGTTTTTTTCTTTTCTTAAACAGAACTTTTCCGCTGAGATATGAGAAAGTTAGAATTTAGTAAATGTGAATCTATATTTGTTTGTACTTTGAAACTCTGTTTTACAAAATCAAGAGCCCGCATGTACTCCCGTCTGACTCAAGCGTTTTCCTTGACAGTCACCACGTTCCCGGAGCTGCCTGACAACTCTTCAATGTTGAAACAACAGAGTTTAGACTATAAAACCAAATATTCTTACATTAGTGGCAAATGCCTTGTTGACACATATTTTAGATCTCAACTTTTAGCTAATATTATTCCTATATAAATTACTCAGCTTCATATCAAACATATAATTGTTGTAGTCTTCATGGCGTTGTCCTCCATCTGCCCATCTTCATTTGGCTTATGGCCTGTGGCGGTTAATGTCTCTGCTTCTGTTGGATCTCCACTGGGCTGGGGGGCTCCAGTTCAGTGGCTCTCACACCGCATGTGTGTCTCCTTGGCTTCGTCCCCTCCTACTGTGGCAAAAGTCATGTTGGTGTTCGACATGGTGTCGATTTCGTCACCTCCGCTGTCAGTCTGTGTTGTTTCTTGGTGCCCGACTTGCTCTCCATGTTGGTGAATAGCAATCTGCCCTCCTTGTCACCACAGGCTGCAGTCATCACAAGATTATTGTTAATCTGTGAGGTCTCGACCTTGTAGATCTGCTTGAAAGTCAGTTCTTGCTGGTTTTGCATAGCTTGCAAGTTGCTTCTGTAGCGGTCTCCTCTTTGTTCTTCATGGTGGTGGACCTGCTTTAGGTCTGCTTTCAAAAATCTCCTTTCCAAAAATGTTCCTTCAACCCAGAGTTCTTTCGACCAAGTATCCATCTATGGTAAAGATGAAATATTGGTCCCTTCGTGGTCGCCAGATGTGATAGAAAAATATTAATATCCAGTCAGGGTGAAGTCAACCATTTATTGAAGAAGATTCATCAGCATCAGAGAAACAGCATACAGCATACACAGCATAGAGAGCTCTGGCCTGCTGGCCAGAGCTTTGCCCTGTTGGGCAGAAGACCCTCCTCAAGTGTCATATGGGACACTTCTTATACACCAAGATGCTCTCCCTAGATGGAGATAGAAACTAAGCATCTATACTAAGTACCATACAGTTTATAATAAGGCTGACTGGTTAAGTTGCAATGACCATGTATAGTATCACTTAGTACAGGTTTTATGCTGACACAGAGGAGAAGTGGAGGTCACAGTCCATGGTTGTCAGCTGTTAGATTGACAGCAGCAGGTACATCTAAATGTAGTAGCCTAGTGAGATTTTCTTGTAGACTACATACAGTACACTTATTTGTTACACTATAAATATTACTACCACACCGTGTATCCAGAGTATTCAGAACCAGAACCCTCGCTCTGACAGGAGCTCAGGTCCGACTCTCGCCTGAAGGTCTGGACTGTTTTGGTGATGCTCACGTCGAGGGGGACGTCCCCGACGGTCACATCCAAGCGTTTCTTTTTGGGCACCGCGCCCGAAGGGGAAAAGGCTACCGGAGATTTCGTCTGGATGTTAGCCTTCTTGGTCGCCTTCTTAGCGGCGACTTCACCAGACCCGCCAGCTCCAGTGACAGTGGAGCTAGCTGCGGTCGGTTGCGCGGCAGGCGGTGTCTCATGTAGCACGGCGCCATCTTGACTTGGAATGGCGCGCTGGTTGCCAAGCGGATCTCCGGAAGGCAGCGCCGCACCTTGACCAACGGTGCGGTCCGCCTGGGGAAGGAAAGACTGGGCTGTGGGGTTGAGAGCAGTGGACCCACCTGGTGGAGCGCAGGCCCCGAGGCCTGCCCTGGCTAGGTAGAACCGGTGTATCAGTACATCGCGGTCGTAGGCCACGCAGCAGTCACAGAAAGGTCCTGCTCTCCCCTGAGGACTCAGTGCAGAGAAGGCGTGTGCAACGCCCATGCAGCCGACACAGAGATGGTGTAGATCCTGTCCGTCGATGAGTCCTGGACAGCCTGGACATTGCCTCGGCAGGAAGGCCAGAGGATCCATGGCGAAGCACTGTAGATAGAGTTAACCAGAAGCAGACGAGCTAACAAGCTAACGGCTAAGGCTAGGCCACGCTTGATTCGGGCAGGGCCTGAACAAGCGGTAAGCAGTGTAGCTAACGTTAACAATAGCAGACGAGCTAACAAGCTAACGGCTAATGCTATGCCACGCTTGCTTCGGCGGAGGCCTGAACAAGCAGTAATAATCCTTTGTTATAAAAGGAAATAACCGTCGATTTAGGACGGAACAAGAATAAGTATTCTTAAGTACGGGTTAATTCAACACTCGCCAGTGGGCGACTCCAATGCCACCGCTTTAGGCTAATGCGCGAAGAATAATAATACAAGGCTGAGTTTCAACTTATCTGAATGTGATATCGCAGAGAGTGAAAAGAGGATGTTACTTCCGCCTCCGGGGGCTTATATAGCCTGGAGGCGGGTCACTCCGGTTTGAGTGACAGGCCCTTCCTACCTACGTTAGTACGGGAGCTGAAGTAGTTTCTCTGAATGATCGCCAGGGGGCGTCATTACCCAAGTGGGAGGTCATCCTGGAATATTGACAGTAAACGCATTAATCATGTAAGCAACCAACTCTGACAGTAAATACAAATGGAACCAAATGGACCATAACGCTCCATAAACGGTAATAAAACATTTGAATTCTGTGTCAAAAAAACATTTGAAAACCGTGTACAAAATGTATTTATTAAATATAGTGCATCATCATTAAATATTAAAATATATATTGACACTCGCTTAAAATTATTTATATAAATATTTTCAGATTATTCTTTTGGGTGGGGGGGGGGGGTGAATGGGGTTTCTATCTATGGCACCACAACATGGCCGCTACTGCTATGCCCTATGCTGTTAGTGCTCCAGTTTCAATGTTCTCTGCTCGTTTATTTGTGTCATCGCTTCTAATTTCTCTTGTTTATCCTGTATCCGTATTATTATCTCACGGGACATAATTAATGAAGATCCTTTTTTACTGAAAAACAAACTCCCACCAATACCTAGCAGGTAATCACAATTAGAAATATTAATTTCTTATGCTTACTGTTTTTTTCGTTATTTTTTATTTATTTATTTATTTATTTTTACCTTTTTACTCTGCCACTTTTATTATTATAACTCTCAAAAGAATGCTGGCATGTATTTTGCTAACATTAAATGCCTGGATTGGACGTGTTTACAAGAGAGCACAAACGGAACAGACTTGCAACGATGGAATTGCTTTAGTTACAGCCTATTATTACATGATCAAAGTTACATTTGTTATGAGCAGGCCCTGTAGAAGAAAAAGAAAAGAAAACAGTAGCAGGAAGGATCAGACATTTAAAAAGCATACCGCAACATGTTAGCTGAAGCCAGAAAGCATACAAAAAATAAGCTAAAATCACAATAAATCATATCGAATTGCAACAATCATTGAATCACAGAATCGCAGTATAATTAAGAATCACAATATAAATCGCATCGGTATCGAGATCGTATCGAATCGGGAGGTAAGTGAATCGTCCCACCCCTATTGTGAAGTGGGAGAGTGTTTTCTGCTGGTGATTCAGTCAGAGTGTATCAAAGGGTGCGTTCGTAAATGCGCACCGGGTGTGGTTAGGGGTTATGGTTAGGTTTAGGCATAGTTTTACTGAGGTTAAGGTTAGGGTTAGGGTTAGGGTTAGGCATAGTTTTACTGAGGTTAGGGTTAGGATTAGGGTTATGTTTAGGCACTCACTACACTGAGCACACACCCGGTGCGCATTTCCGAACGCACCCTTTGATACGCTCGGACTGAAACACCAGTAGAAAACACCATCCCATTGTGAAGTATAGTATAGGCCCACTTAACCTTGAGGCTAAAGGGTCTCATCCACCACTCTCTCAGTGTAACTATCTGAATAAAGCATGCCAATGATTTATTCAGCTAACATGACTTATAGATAGGTCCACTTAACCTTAAGGTAGCTTGTGTCAGTGAGAATCAGAGGTCCCCAACCCTTTCTGGATCAGGGCCCACTTAGATATCGTCATTGTCGGGCTGAAACCTTGTATGTCCAAAACCGTTTGTTTTTTTATTATTTTAAAAACGATTTAAAATAGTGAAAATAGCCGATCTACAAGCAGACAACGCCTTGCAGTGCGAGTCGTTGTCTGCTTGTAGATCTGCTATTTTCACTAGTTTTGTGCGACAGTCTTGTGTAATGAAGCAGGGCTTTACTTTACGAAAAAAAAAAACATACACATTTGAAACTTGGAGATACAAGCTTTCTGCCCGACAGTGACGATATCTCGAAAGCGTTGGAGGCCTACATGTTCATTTTCAGAGCATGTTTATTTTGATGGATTTTGCTTGGATCAGTGGAAGTGTCATGGCTAAAATAGCACAAGGCTGTTTTTAGTTCTGCAATATTATTCAGATCTTAATGTTCTAGCTCACTGCTATTGGTATTTAACCCATTATTTAACCCATTCTACAAAAGTCTTAGTAATTTTGTGCTAGGATTCCCAAAATTATATAAATGTGGCAGCACAAATTAATCTCTCCCTCTCCCTCTCTCTCTCTCTCTCTCTCTCTCTCTCTCTCTCTCTCTCTCTCTCTCTCTCTCTCTCTCTCTTTCTCTCTCTCTCTCCCTCTCTCCCCCCATCCACTTAATCGTACATGTCACTGGGATTGACAGATAGGGTCAAAAGGCCAGTGCAGGAGCAAAAGTGGGCCGTGGGGAGGCAGGAAAGGTATGACAGGCTTGTGACACTGTGACTGGGATAGAGGAGGACACTGCAGCACCTTGTGCACTGGTAGAAAGTAACGTAACTAAGTTTATTCAAGTACTGTACTTGGGTAAAAAGTATATTATTTTCTTCTACTCCGCTATGTGGACATTCTGCATAACAATGAGTACTTTTACTTTTGTTAAGTTAACTCTATTACTGCCAGATGTTTTATTTATTTATTGGGTCTGGTGCCAGCAAAAAGCGGCTTACCTTTGCGACGTTATAGTAGATAGATAGACATTTATTTATTTATTATTATTTTTATTTTTTTGATTGCGCAACATGCACTTTGGCGGACCAGGCAGCAGAGGGCGGCGTCATGCAAGAATTAATGTGTATTTGGCCGTTCTGAGTTGCCATCCATTGAGACCAGTCACTCGCCACAGAGCCACAGGGCCAGAGAAATCAACACGGAAGAGAATTGGTCTCCGTTGATGTTAACGCATAAGGGATTTTTAAGACCATCATTGCGGCCGATGTGTTTACAGTACACGGAGGCGCAACCCCTCATCAGCTTACCGACATCAACAAGGTAAACGAACAAACGGCCGTATTGGCGAAGAGCGACATTCAAAATTGGGGCGAACGGTAACGTCCGTAGCAGTAAAACAGTTAAAGGATTCGTTCACTTCAAGAGTCTTCTACTGACTGATCAAATTATTAGAAATGCTACAAAAAGTAAGAAATCTCCATGAATTGAAGGCTTCATGGGGTGAGTAATTGATAGAAAATAAGTTAGTTTTTTGGGGGTGAACTGAAGTATTTTGTGGCTTTTTTTTAACACAGTCCTTTTACTTTTACAGATGCAGTATTGTGTGGCATTGCTACTTTTACTAAAGTAGAAAAAGAAAGTGTACATGGCTTCTCAGGGATTCAGTGACACGTGCAGCGAACACGTCACACCTCACACACACTACATAACCTGTCAGGCCTCAGAGAGAGAGAGAGAGGGAGAGAGAGGGAGGGAGGGAGAGAGAGAGAGAGAGAGAGAGAGAGAGAGAGAGAGATGGGGGATTGGGGGAAGGGAATTAAGGGGAAGAGACCGGGGGTGTTTTTATATTTCGCGACTGTTATGTGGGGCAGAGGCCTTGTTTCAACACATTTCAATTTATTTCTGTACTTGAAACACTTCAACCCCAGCATCCACATTGTGGGGGAAAGCTTTCATTGAAAATAGCAGAGCGACAAGTCACCTTAAATAAATACACTAGTCTAGTATAGAGCCCTGAAGTTCAACCATAATGGGGGTTAAGTGGTTAATTAATGCCTTAACTCGGCATCCTACAGTCACATCTATTTATGGATTTTTTTTAAGGAAAAATATTAACAAGAGATTGTGAATAAATAACTGCTTTGGATCCATTGAAACAGGTTATATTCCCCCCCACCCTCCATTTCCAGAGTGTGACTCAGAGAGAGAGAGAGAGAGAGAGAGAGAGAGAGAGAGAGAGAGAGAGAGAGAGGTTTGTGCGTCTTTGTGACAGCTTGTAGATGTCTGGAGGTGGGAGAAGATACTGTATTTTTCGCTTGAGTTTATACATTTTTTAAAGCGCAATTGTGTGAGTGCTCGTGTGTGTATCTTCAAAAGATCTGGGATGGGGAAGGGAAGGTGCATGCAAAAAGATGTAGCTTTGTGTATGAAAGTGTGTGCTCGGTATACAGTAGATATTATATATAGATATATTGTTCCCTAGCTTGTGTGAGAGTGCATGCATCTGTTTACGGTACATGTTCGTATCTGCATGAGAGCCTATACTGAAGTAAAAAGTCAGGTTTAACATTACAAAAAATCCATTGCGGTCCATTCTACTCGATTCAGCAACAAGACTCAATACAATACATATCAGCAACAACAACCGTTTTGTGTAGTAACGTTTTTGCCAGAGACAGACTCAAATATGAGTGACTGGATAACGTAAACTACACAGGCCCACCCTAACAATATCTCAGAGACAGTTTGATATTTTCAGACCACAATTTATCGTCATTGTCGGGTGGAAACCTTGTATGTCCAAAACCGTTCGTTTTGTACTTCTCATTTTAAAAACGACTTAAACTAGTGAAAATAGCCGATCCACAAGCACACAACGCCTCGCACCGCGAGGCGTTGTGTGCTTGTGGATCTGCTATTTTCGCTAGTTCCGTCTTGTACAGGGCTTTACTTTACGAAACAAACGCGCAAATTCAAAACTCGGAGATACAAGGTTTCTGCCCGACAGTGACGATATATGGGACGACTTTTAAGATGACCCAATGTTATTTATTCTCCATAAAGGAAAAACCTCCATGACCCAGGGGATGAACGAGCGACGCCAGGACTCTCGCTACTCTGTTCACAGAATAAAAGTGGTGTTGGGGTGGGGCAGTGGATGCCACTCAACGCAGGGATCCTTCCATGGAGCTCACCGAGGGCAGTGCAGTGTTTGCCTCTCTGGGGGCAAGATGGTATAGTGGATGAAAATGTCCAGACCCATTATATTTTGAGGACAGACATGTTTTTTAGGTCAGTTTTATATTTGGATGGGGGAGTTGAGATGTTTCTGTTGGAAGGCCATTCCACATTTTGGGTGCAGAGAATGCATTTCCCCCCCTGTGTTTGTGCCACATTTAAGGGGAACAAGGTCAGAGGAGCTCCCTCTGGTACCAGGGGGCGTCTCTCACTCTAGATAAGTAGTTCGACACCTACACAGGTACTGTTCCCCTGAGTTAGTTTTCCTTCTTTTTACTCCATTATGATAGGGTTAAATAGGAACTTATGGCCTGAGGCTGATTCTACTAATTCCTTCTAAATCAGTAGTTCTCACACTTTCTAAATGACTAGATTATCAGGCCGCTAAGCAGCCTTCAAATCTGTTCCTATGTTGCGCTGAACAGAGCAATGGTCACCGAAGTACGGCCATGTGAAGGGTTAAACACTGATAATACTGCGGCTGAGCAGCGATGCACTCGCAGCAGCCAGACCCTCTTTAAAGACGTTGGGCGATTTCTGCCGATCCTTTAAGAAATTACCCCCCCCCCCCTCCCCCCCCACAAAGCCCTTACAGCAGCGTTATATACAGAACAGTGCTGTGTTAAGCGTTTAAGGCTTTTTTTAAATATATAATTTGAGTCCCAGAGGGTTTTTAGACAATTATTTTTACCCCTTTTTCGCCCCAATTTAGTCGTTATACCAATTGATTCCTCCCCACACACATTTCTGTGTTGTCACTGCTGGTGTATCCTAGAGACTCACCTGCCAGTGAGGAGCCCCCACCAGGAGGACGTAGAACCTTCGTCCTACTCCTCCCGCCCAACACTCCCTGCTGACAGGTGCCGCCCCAGCCCGTAGGAATACATGCAATGACCAGTGTCACCCTCCCCGTCCGGCTTCCCTCCCCCGAACACGGACCAATTGTGTTCGCACAGACCGCCGACATAGCCGGCTGCACCACAGGGGATTCGAACCCACAACCCGTGGGGGTGGGCAGGGACTTTACCACTGCGCCACCCGAGCACCTTGGCTTTTTTGATGGCGGACCCCTGACCAGTGTTGGAGTCAAGTTTGATGCGGATCGGAGCAACGGTGCACCTCGCAGGTCCGCACGTCACGCTTGTGACGTCCACTGTCCACCCGCCCGCCCGGCGTTGGCCGGTTGACCCACTATAGGATTCAAAAACACTTTAAATATTTTTCAAAAATATCAGATGTGCAAGCTCGCGGCACTGTGAGCTTGTACATCTGCTAACGTGACACAGATTATTTCCCAGTTTTAATGGGTTAAGATGAATCGATCTTATGAATCGATCCAAGCCAGAATACAATTGATTGATCATAAAAATAACATGCTCTGAATATGCACACAGCACATCCCTAACCACTTAACACAGCACTGTAATACTGCTGCTCTAAGGGCTTTGTAGGAGAGGGGGAGTGGGGGGTAATTTCTAAAGGGAACGGCAGAAATTGTCCAACTCCTTTATGCAACGATGCATCAGAACAATCCCTATAAAATAAGGATTATTAACCCATTTAGAACGGGTACACATTTTGTGTATCATTATTTTATGCTTTAACTATTGAAAAATAGCAGATATACAAGCTCTGCGAGCTTGTAGATCTGCTATTTTTGAAAAATCTTGAAAATTAGAATTTTGACCCGATTCTATAAGTGTCTTTTGAATCCTTCTAAGGTTTTTTGAAAAACCTATGTTTCCATGTCAGCAATCTGGCCAGCCATCGTCAAAGAAAAGGTCCTTTTCACTTAACTGGAGCTCAGTTAGTCTGTTCTTGAGAGACTACTATGTCAGTGGTTCTCAAACCTTTTCACGTGAAGGACCCCCAAAATGATATGTATTTGGCCACGGACCCCCATCTCAAAATATCTAGTCCCAGGGACCACCCAGAAGCAAAATTTAAGTTCCAAACGTTCGCTTTGAAAATACATATATTCAAAGATTTGCACACATTTTCACGACTTTTTCAAAAATAGCAGATCTACAAGCTCGCAGCGCGGCACTCTGTGCCGCGCTGTGAGCTTGTATATCTGCTATGTTTCACTGGTTAAAGCATTCAATAATTCTAGGCCTAAATGGGTTAAAAGTGGGTTTGGCGTTTCACTGCGCTGCGCCCTGTCCTGGCATATTTATTTCCGTCCCGGAGACATTTATTTCCGTCCTGAAACATTTACTGCGTCCGTATAAAAGTTGTGCAGAAACTACACAAAGTTAGGCTTTGTCTGTTGGCTCGGCCGGATTCCATCTCATAGTTACAAGCCGGGAGATCAGTGAGCCTTGTAATGAAACATTCAAACAAGAGATTCAGCCTTAATGAAGTCCTGCCCGCCGTGCCCGGCCCTCATCTGTTCTCACTTTAACCCTGCTTCAATCTGCTACAATACACGTCCTACACAGCTTCTCTACTAGTCCTACACACCTGTCTTACCTTCCTATACGGTCGTTCTACTGTCCTACGCCATTCGTTCTCAAAGTGGGGTCCGGGGACCCCCAGGGGTCCTTGAGGGAGTTCCAGGGGGTCCACAGCTGAATGATAGTTATAGGAACCAAAGGCACCCTTATGGGTCTGTAACTCAGAGTGTACAAATGGA
>NC_137821.1:20925200-21100639 GCF_963921795.1 Nannobrachium achirus
TACAATTGAGTTATTTGTACTTTTACTTGAGTATTTCCAATGTCTTTTACTTCTACTCCACTACATCTTGGATCCAAATATTGTGCTTTTACTCCACTACATTCATATGAAAACTTAAGTTACTAGTTACTTTGTAGATTGATAATTATTCAATTATTACAAAACATACAGTACATTAACCATTTCAAATTTGTATACATTTCAAATTTGTATACATTCGAAAACTTGAAATGGGGCATTCTGCATAAAGAGAACTTTTACTTTTGGTACATTTCCACCAGTCGTTTTTGTCCACTTGTACAACACGGTACTAGGCCACAGACCCCATCTGAAAATATTTTCTGCCAGGGACAATATTAGCATTGGTAAAATGTTTCAAAAATATTCACATTTGGCATGATTTATTTATTTTTAATCACATCATGCGCTTTGAGCTTGCTCTTTTCAACAACAAAAAATCTTTAAAAAAAGTAGATGATATATTTGGAAACCATTCCACAACACAAATCTTGTATGGTAGTATATTTCCAGATGGGGGTCCGTGAACCAAATATGTCCTTCACATGAAAGCGTTTGAAAACCGCTAGTATGAATAATCCGCTTTATCTTTTATGTTTCCCGTTCTTTCATATTCCACTTTTCAGCTGTTGTTTTGTGGTTGTTTTTTCCCACTCTCGGAGTCAACCAGCCATTAAATCTCAAATTATTTTGATGAAAGATCAACGCAGAACAAACAAGGACGTTGCTGGAAGGTGCTGATTGTTCACAGTCACACACATCTTCACGGAGAAGCACCTGTGAAAAGCAAACAAACAAACAAACAGGTGTGACGTGAAGGTAGAACCAAAGCTGTCGTAGGAGATAAGCATCTGATGTTTATTTAGACAGATTTAGACAGTCAAATACAGTATTCAGTTATCTGCTAGAGAACCCTTTACTCATTTAAAGCTATACTCTGTTAACTTTTCCAATAGAACTAATCTTAAAATTGTCCTAACTATTAAATCATTAAAGTTTTAGAACACCCACTCCGTTAATTTCAGCCCCTAAAGCCTTCTGTAAATATGTGTTCTATGATCCTGGCCGGGGACCGGATTTCGCGGCAAAATGACGTCATCTGCATCTTTTCGTATACGTTGTATATACGTTGGCCAATCACAGCGCGGATCATACACTACCGGCCAATCACAGCGCGTCTTGCCGTCTCTTCAGGGAGTAGCTTGCCTCAGCAACAGTGTTTACGCTGTTGTTGGAGTCTTGCCTGTTACATGAGACCGCTCTAAAGATGCGTATTGGCGAGGTGAAGGCGTTCGTGGTGTTGCGGCCCCACTCCGGTGTTCTGTGGCGACCCTGGCCGAAAAACAGCCGAAAAAATCAATACCGCTACTGACCAGTAGTTGACCAACTTCCATAGTATAGCTTTAAGTCCCTACGCTGTTGTGTACATTGTCACACAACAAATAGCTAAAATAGTTGATCTATTGTAGTGTACAAGCTTAAAGATTTCTTTCTTAATAAAATAATAATAATATAGAAATGGCAGTCCAAGCGAGTAGTTTTCACTGCTAGAGAGGCAAAGAAATGTCTTCACACTCCTCCTATTATGGTCTGTTCAAAACTGTTACTTTTTAGGATTCAATTTCCAAAAGCACCTTGTTTTGAGCTTGCGGATCTGCTACTTTTGATGCTTTTTGTGTGACGGTCTAGTATGAACAAATAGGGGCATTAATTTATGTAAAAACCCACTGTGGCACACATCTAGTCATTTCACTTTTTTTCATTTTAGTTTTAATTTTATTTCATATCTTTTATAATATGACGATGATCATAGCTCTCATCTCATGAAAGGTTTTGCTGGTGTCTGTATTGAAATGCGGGTATCAACAGACGTATGGAAACATTTCAATCAAGCTGTATCGGGTCCAAGGGTGTCTGCCGTCGCAATTCAGCCCGCTTTAAACACCTGCATGCTGTCGCCGGAGAAAAGCAATCCGCCCTTTCTCTTCATTCTCTCTCTCTCTCCCTCTCTCTCGGCCGACGCTGTTTCATTAGCATATTGTGAAGAGCGGCGGATCGAGTTCAAGGATGCAAATGAGGCGGGAAGTGCTGTCATGAATATTCAAACGGTGTCTGTGTCTGGCTGGTGGAGGCTGTGGAGGACGGGGCGGGCGGTGACGGCCGGGGCGGAGCGTGAGAGCTGACCTCCCCCATGACACCCGGCTCAAATTTTACACGACCCCCGAGAGAGGAGGACGCAGAGGGGGAGAGAGAGCAACTCTCAGTTCTCTCTCTCTCTGTCTCTCTATGTCTCTCTCTCTGTCGCTCTGTCTCAGTGGTGGAAAAAGTACTCACATTTTATACTTAAGTAAAAGTCTCAATACTGCAAAGTAGACATACTCCGTTTGGGTGCCCTCACACCAAAATACCTAGAGTGTAATCCGCCAATGCATTTCAGTGAGAATGGAGCGTTTTTTGCAAGTAGAGGATTTCTGCAAAAAATCACTCCATTCTCATTAAAATGCATTGGCGGGGAGAGGCTTCCGTACCAGCCATGTTTGAGTTAGACGTGTGATCGTTTGCTCTCCCTCAATCAAGTTATATTTAACCTCCTCACTCGAATATTTATGACTAAAAACTTTTGAATTAAAGACATGAGTGGGGATAAATCAAGGAAAAGTCAAAGGAATGTGAAACAGTGGTTAACTGGACATGTAACTCCGTCGAAAACCCAAATGGAGATAACACCAGAAAGCGTGGACGCCGCCGCCGGATCAGCAGGTGGAGAGAACATTGAGCAAGGTAGTGAAATGGCTTCCTTCTCTAAAGATCTCCGTGACTTCAAAAAAGACCTACAAGCATCAATCTCTGAGCTGAAAGGAGATCTGAGAAAGGACTTTAAGGAGGAGATGGCTGCTCTAAAACAAGATATCAACAGCAAGCTCACTGAGGTGAAAGAGACGATACAGTCACAAGGGAAATCAATAGCTGAGGTGGAGCAGCGCGTCTCCGATGTGGAAACCAGTGGTACTGTTACCAAAAACGTGCTCCTGGGTCTGGTAAAAGAGCAACGCAGGCTACAGCAAAGGCTCACAGATTTACAGGGCAGACAAATGAGGAACAACATAAGAATTTTTTCTGTAGATGAGGACGCAGAAAATGGCCAATCAATGATCAAATTCGTGGAAAATATGTTAACTACACAGCTTCCATTGACAGACATACCTCTTCAGATACAACGTGCTCATCGCTCTCTGGGAAAGAAGCCAGCGCCGGGTGCCAATCCAAGGTCTATTATTGTGAATTTCCTGCAGTTCGAGGTTAAGGAGGCTGTCCTGCAGCTGGCTTGGAAGAATAAAGTCAAAGTAAATGACAAGCAGTGCTTCCTGGACCATGACTATCCATATGACGTCATGGTTAAACGCAGATCTTATGGAGAAATTAAAAAAGCCCTCAAAGCAAAGTCCATAGGATTCCAAACCCCATTCACAAAAATCCGCATCAAATGGAGTGATGGAACACGGACATACGAAGACGCCAGGGCTGCAGCGCAAGAGATGAGAGCTAGAGGGCTCAACGTGACCGTTCCAGTGGATGACCCAGACAACGACGTGGAAGAGGTCATACGGAAGGCGTTTCCATGGCAACAGGTTGCAGTTGCTGGAGGATCAACATAATGGCCGGGAGTCTGAAGATTTTGGAGTTTAAGCGTAAAACAACACCTTACCTGTTTCCTGCATGGTAATGTTAAGTAAAGCAATATAACCTTTGCTATATATTTTTTGTTTTATTACTGATTGAGTGGAACGGCATTTTTCATTAGTTTAGTTGGACATTTCTAATAGGAATGGAATGTATGTGTGCTTTCAACATTCCACCACTAGGGAGGGCCCCAAGCCTTTGGATGGGTTTTCCCCCTCCTCCCTCCAACAGGGACTTGGATTGGTTTAGTAACCAATCATTTAAGGAAGTTGTGTGTTGTTTTGGTGTGTTTTTGTTTTATGTTATACCAGGGGGAGTTCTGTCTTATTGTTTTTTTCTGTCTAACGTGATTAATATTCATGATGTTGCTGTCCTATACAGTGTAGCACTGGATATATCTCTTAATCTGTGTACAGATATAACATGATTAATTTTATTTCTTTGAATGTTAATGGGCTTCTCAATCCAGTTAAACAGAGGAAGATTATCTCAAAATTAAAAAAAGAAAATATAGATGTAGCTTTCCTTCAAGAAACGCATATGACAGGATTGGAACATGAAAAACTTAAAAGACAGGGATTTAAATATGTGTATGCATCTTCAAATGGTTTAAGACACACTAGAGGAGTGGCTATAATAATTTCTGGGAAAGTAATGTATGATCATATCTCAACCATTAAGGATAGAGAGGGTAGGTTTGTAATGATTAAAGGAAGAATTGATGGAAATATATTTACCTTTTATAATGTCTATATTCCCCCAAATTCAGATTTAGATTTTTATAAGCAAATATTTGACAGGATAGCAACAGAAGCACAGGGGGTCCTGGTGTGTTCGGGGGATCTGAACACAACGCTGGGACCCCTTGACTCCTCAGGACGGAGACCAGCTCAATCTAATAAAATAACAAAGAAGATAAACGTGTTGATCTCAGAATTAGGGTTGCTGGATGTTTGGAGACATAGGAATCCATCACTTAGAGATTATACCCACTTTTCATCCCCACATTCGAGCTACAGTAGATTAGATTATTACTTACTATTTGGAACAGATATAAATAAGGTGCAAAAATGTCACATTGGAACAATGGACTTTTCTGATCACTCTCCAGTGTACCTTTCTCTGTCTACTACAAATGGAAAGAGAAACACCTTGTGGCGATTTAACCCTAGTATATTGAATGAACAGCGAATAGAACAGTTTACAAAAGATATAACAGATTTTCTAGAATTTAATGATAAAGATGGGGTGTCCCCTTCCGTCTTATGGGACACGTGTAAAGCTGTAATGCGGGGAAAGGTTATTGCATTAGCATCCTTCCTTAAAAAACAAAGAACAGAAAGGCTCAATACACTACAAATAGAATTAAAAAATCTTGAAATTAAACATAAAGATTCAATTGACCCCAGAACCAAAGTGGAATTAGCAGCCAAAAGAAATCAGATTGACCAACTATATAACCAAGAAATCCAGAAGAAAATGATGTATACTAAACAAAAATATTATGAGGGAGGTAGCAAATATACAAAATTATTGGCATATAAACTCAGAAAACAACAAGCCGATAATACAATATATAAAATAACGGATCCGAGTACTAAAGCTACTCATCATGGACTAGAGGAAATTAAAAACAGTTTTACAGACTACTACAAAAGATTATACTCTCAGCCTCCTGTTACCAATGATGAACAGATGCATACATTACTCGATTCATTGCATCTACCGACTCTCACAGATGATCAAAATACGAGCTTAATGTCACCGATATCAGAAGAAGAGATTTACTCGGCTATAGCCAGGTTGAAAGCCAATAAATCACCGGGAACCGACGGCTTTAGTTCCGAGTACTACAAGGCCCTGAAAGAGGTTTTGACACCTATTTTACAAAAAACTTTCAACTGGATTTTGGAAGAAAATGAGATTCCAATATCATGGAATGAAGCAATTATTTCGGTCATACCTAAAGGAGGTAAAGACAAATTGGACTGTGGAAATTATAGACCAATTAGTGTATTAAATCTGGATTATAAACTGTTCACATCAATATTGGCTAGAAGACTTGAAAATATTGTTCCAAAGATTCTAAATTTAGACCAAACAGGCTTTGTTTTATCACGCCAAACACATGATAATATTAGAAGATCCATTCATGTTATTAGTCACATAAATCAGAATAAGATACCAGCTATGTTGATAAGCCTAGATGCGTTTAAAGCTTTTGATTCTGTTCGCTGGAAGTTTTTATTTGGAGTTATGGAAAAGTTTGGATTTCATCAGGCCTTTATTAAGACAGTGGAATCCCTTTACAGTAAACCATCAGCTAGACTGAAAATTAATGGTGAGCTCACTGACACTTTCTTGCTGGAGAGGTCCACAAGACAGGGCTGTCCAATATCTCCAGTACTGTTCGCGATTTTCATCGAGCCTTTGGCACAATGGATTAGGCAGAATAATTCAATTAAAGGTATATTAATGCCAGCAGGTGAACAAAAATTGGCCTTATTTGCGGACGATGTGCTGGTGTATATTTCAAGCCCAACTGAATCCTTGCCAGCGCTGATGTCTGTGTTGGAGGAATATGGGTCTTATTCAGGCTACAAAGTAAATGAACAGAAAACACAAGCTCTTAGCATGTATTATGATCCTCCTCAACATCTTCGCTCTAGGTATGAAATTGGGTGGGATAAACAATCTGTTAAATATCTAGGTATTATATTACCAACAGATTTGTCCAAGTTAGAAGAGTTAAATTATAACCCCCTAAGAAGAGAAATACTAGCTGATATTGATAGATGGAATTTAATTCCATATTTAAACATAAGTTCTCGCATAGAATCTGTAAAAATGAACATTTTACCAAGACTTTTATATTTATTTCTATCAGTTCCTATTGAGAAACCAGAACAGTACTTTTCTGATTGGGACAGAATTATTTCTCGATTTATTTGGGCAGGGAAAAAACCTAGGGTGAGGTTTAAAATATTACAACTATCAAAGGAAAGAGGGGGTCTGGGTCTTCCATGTTTGAGAGATTATTACAGAGCAGCTCAAATTAGACCTTTGATTGGATGGTGTAAACCAAGTTACGAATCAAGATGGAAAGATATAGAATGCTCGATGGGGAGGGACCTACCAATTAATATGTTGATTGGAGACCCATCTTTAGTTAAACATCTGTCAGACCCCAATAATATGATGATAACAGGTTCATTGAGAGTGTGGAGAGAATTAATTAAGAGGTATCAGCTGAGGGACAAAATTGGAATTTTGAAGTGGTTTGCATATGATTCGGATTTCGTACCTAGTACACAAGACATGACGTTTAAAAGATGGGTTGGGAATGGTCTTACTACATATTGTACACTGTTAAAGCAGGGTAATGTTATGAGCTTCCAGGACCTGAAAAAACGTTTTAAATTACAGAATCAGGACCACTTTAGGTACCTACAAATTAGAGACTTTATTAACACAAAATTACTAAGAAGAAACTCTGACCTGGGAGTAGAGATCATTTGGCTTTTCCGAAATGCATATGAAGACTATACCTACCAAAAGATAGTTTCGACAATATATGCGCTTCTTCAAAATTTGAAAGACGAGAATACTTTGAATATTAAAGCAAGATGGGAAACAGAGGGCAACCTTACAATAACAACAGAAGAATGGGACAGGATATGCGAACAGCAATGGAAAATGACTTGTTCTCCCACATGGAGAGAATTCAGCTGGAAAAATGTGTCTCGTTTCTTCTGTACTCCAGCACAGAAAAGCAAATACTCTATTCAGACTGACTGCTGGAGATCATGTGGAGAGACGTTGGCGAACCATTTTCATATTTTCTGGGGTTGCCCTTCTGTGGTTCCATTTTGGAGAAGTGTTCACAGTGTCCTGGAAGCAGTTTTCAGAGTTACAATTGAATTTGATTTCAAAACCTTGTACCTAGCTGATATAGAAGAACTTCACTGTTCAAAGCAGGATCAATATTTGCTAAGGGTACTATTAGTAGCATCTAAAAAGGCCATAACAAAAAAATGGCTCACTAATGTTATACCAACTATAGATGAATGGATTGATTTAATCTATAATATATATATTATGGAGAGAATCACATTTAACTTTAGGGGTCAAGGGGAGATTTTCATCGACAACTGGTCTAAATGGCTTACTCATGTCGCTAATATAAGGCCTGATTTAATTTTTTCTTTTATATGACATTTATTCTATGTATATTTTGACCTCCTGTTAAGAGATGTGGTTTGAGTTCGCCCCATAGCGGACCGTGCATTTTGAAATGAATGTGCTATATGTATAGAGAGTAACTAATGTGTAGAGTGGCAGATACCTCCCCCTTGGATATGTGTGTGTATTTCTATAAGTGTTTATTTTTTTATTTTATGATTATGTTTGCTTTGTTTTTGTGATTTATATGAAAAATACAATAAAACATAAATGAAAAAAAAAAAAAATGCATTGGCGGATTCCACTCTAGGTATTTTGGTGTGAGAGCACCCTTACAAGTAAAAGTCCAGAATTCAAAATGTACTTGAGTAAAAGTACGAAAGTATTGGCATCAAAATGTTCTTAAAGTACCAAAAGTAAAAGTACAACATGTTTGAAAATAGCAGATCTACAAGCTTGTAGGGCTAAAGTGGTTTAATGTATGTATTTTTCAAATAATTGTAGTGGAGTAAAAGTACAATATTTGCCTCTGAGATGTAGTGGAGTAGAAGTAAAAGTACTGAACACTGAAACTACTCAAGTAAAGTACAAATACCTCAAAACTGTACTTAAGTACAGTACTTAGTACTTTGTTACTTTACACCACTGCTCTGTCTCTTTCTCTGTCTCTCTCTCTCTCTGTCGCTCTGTCTCTACTTGCACCAGCAGAGCATGAAAGTACTGCGTTCGGCTGCGTAGGTATACTGTAGGTGTTACAATAGGTGTCCTATTGTTGTCTAGGTAGGAACGTTCCTTTTACAGGTGGCGCACAGGCGGCACTTGTTGTTGGTTACACCTGGCGGGCACTGTACTGTTTACGTGAGCTGGAGCTGTAATAAACTATTGCCGGTTGGGCTGAAGATATATAAATTCTGTGTTGCTTATTAAGAAATATAACAGAATTTAACAGTAGGTATGTAGGTAGGGAGGGACAGTACAGTAGGTAGCTTTGTGTGGGCGCGACGTTGGTGTAGTGGTTAGTGCATATGCCCTTCATACTGAAGGTGAGTGGTTCAAATCCTGCCTAAGCCGACGTCAGCAAGGGGAGAAGACGACAAGCAACCCCATGGCCTCCCCTAAGTAACAAGAAATCTTGTGAAATAAAATGTTATCAACCAATCATCAAGGATGATGATACACGAAAGAAGAAGAAGTAGCTTTGTGTGTTTAAGCCTGTAGCCCAATCAGGGACCTGCATTTCTGGCAACGTCATCATTAACAGCCAGTGAGGGACCAGCATTCCTGGTGATGCCACTGGCATCGCCCAGTAGCGATGCCAGCGGTGAGCGCAACTCATGTCGCTCTCTGCTGGCGCACAAGTAGGCCATAATACATGGCCTACTTGTGCACCGGATGCAAGTTGGCACCTCAGCAGATTGCAGTTCTAGTTCTCTGTCTGTCTCTCTCTCTTTCTCTGTCTCTCTCTCTCTCCCCGGCCCCTACCCTAGCCCTCTCTCTATGTCGCTGTCTCTGTCTGTCTGTCTCTCTCCCTTACCTATAGCGCTCTCTCTCTCTCTCTCTCTCTCCTGTGGCGTGGGAGAGGGTGAGATGGGAGCACAGCGGGCACGCAACAAGTCAAACTGCTCCTAATGGAGTTTCTGGCAGCCGGCGAGGGAGAGCCATCACAACTGAATGATGGGGGCGGAGGTGGGTGGAGGAGGAGGGGGGGGGGTCTTTAATCCAGCTCCATCTCCTTCAAAACACCCCGGCCTCTTCACGCCGTTCCTTCATTCTCTCTCTCTCTCTCTGTCACTCTTTTTTCCTCCGCTAGGCCGAGCGAGCGAGCGAGCGTTGCGCGGGCTAAAGAAGTGTGTCTAAAGAAGGGGTGTGAATGAGGCGCGTCCATGTCATTAACCTATTCAGAACGGGTACACAGTATTTTGTATTATTATTTTATGCTTTAACTATTGAAAAATAGCAGATATACAAGCTCACAGCGCGGCACCGAGTGCCACGCTGTGAGCTTGTAGATCTGCTATTTTTTGAAAAATTGTGAACATTTGAATTTTGACCCGATTCTTTAAGTCTTTTGAATCCTTCTGAGGTTTTTTGAAAAACGTATGTTTCTATGTGAGTGGTACTCAAACTTTTTCATGTGAAAGACCCCCAAAATGATATGTATTTGGCCACGGACCCCCATCTCAAAATATTTAGTTCCAGGGACCCCTCAGAAGCAAAATTTGAGTTACAAATGTTCACTTTAAAACTACATAGCGTATATTCAAAGATTTGCGCACATTTTCACGACTTTAAAAAAATAGCAGATCTACAAGCGAGTGCCGCGCTGCGAGCTTGTATATCTGCTATTTTTCAATAGTTAATAAAGCATTCAATAATTGATTCTAGGCCAAAATGCCATTAAAGAGCGGAGGTGCAAGCTGTCACGTAGCGCCGGCACTCAATGCCAGGAGATGAAGCTCCAGATGATTGAATAGGATGAATTACTGCAGACGTGTCTTTCTTTCATTCATTCTATTCCTATTCTGGTTAATAAAGAGAGGTAGTGAGCTGCAACGCTCCCCAGGGCTCGTCTGATACGTGGGATGGAGGCGCTGTTTTCTCAACC
This sequence comes from Nannobrachium achirus, assembly GCF_963921795.1. NCBI lineage: Eukaryota > Metazoa > Chordata > Actinopteri > Myctophiformes > Myctophidae > Nannobrachium > Nannobrachium achirus. The sequence goes on from NC_137821.1 coordinate 20,935,687, forward strand.
ATCGGTCTGCGGACCATTAGAGGTCCACGTGGCATAATTACTGTTGGGAGCCAATGAGACTCGAGGCTTAACAGAGATAACGTTGATTGTGTTCGCGCCACTACTGCGACAAAGGCCGGGTAAGATCATGCCGCTTTATAACGTGCCTGAACGTCCAGCTTATGAACAGTTTCTGACCGGCTACCATCTGTTGAACAATGCCTGCACTGTCCACTGGAATACTTTCCCTTACATCAGGGGTCTTCAACGTTTTCAGGCCAAGGACCCCTTAGTTGAGAGAGAGATGAAGCAGGGACCCCCACAACCTTTTGATAGATTCCATATAGTTTAATCGTTTGACGGCACAATCATCAGAGTATTTTGGATTCAATAAACTTGACCTTTCACTCTGTACTTGGTCTCCTCTTTTTCCTCTCTACACCAAACCTCTCTGGCGAAAATAGCCGATCTACAAGCTCACAACGCCTCGCAGTGCGACGCGTTGTGAGCTTGTAGATCTGCTATTTTTGGCTGAAGTTCTTAGAAAAAGGACACTATAGGTTTCAAGTGGTTAATATAAAAAAGGAGAAAAAGGTTTCTATCACACAGAAATGTGGAGGACCCCCTGTAGTAACTCTGAAGACCCCCTAGGGATCCCGGACCCCCTGTTGAAGACCCTTGCCTTACATCTAATACTCTTGATGGATTCCTGTGGATTACACTCTAAATACTTCCTCATGCAGATTCAACTTTTACATTTTTTTATATACATGAGGTGGATCATACCTACAGTATGTGAACATAATGGTTAGAACCTTCCCTTGTTGCACAAACTGGCCTATTGAGAACTGCACCTTATTAACTCCGGTTGTCCGGTTGTTCAAGAGGATAATCTCCTTTCCTCATGGTTTAGACCTGGGCCCCCGAAAAGAATACATTATGAAGACAAACATATAGAGTGTGTACACACACACACACACACACACACACACACGCATGCACGCACGCACGCACGCACGCACACACACACACACACACACACACACACACACACACACAGCACCATGTTACATGAGCCTCAGGATAAGCCAAAACGTGCTGGCTCTCAGCGTAGTGCACTTGAGGAAAGCACAAGAGGACAATGGAAGGTGTTTTGTCTGCTTATTATAAGAGCCTTTGGGCTTGTCTTTGAGCGGTGCTAACCGCTCCTATACGTGGCTTTGCACCATGTTTTTTCTAAGGATTGATGATGTAAGTTTGATGTAAACTTTCCAAGGGTTTTCCCATGGGGTTATAACTACAGATTGTACGGTAGATCATCTATTTTCAAACAGCCGATGCATATAGGTTTGAAGTGCTCATGTGGCCTATATAGTCGCTTCTTTTTGGGCTTGTTTGAAATAGACCTGGTTGCTTATTTCTCTCGCAAAATCAGGCAATGCTGTTAGAGAGGCTTGTGCATTTTTCAGTCTCCAGGAGAAGATTGAGGAGAGACTGGCGAGGTGGCATTGTACTGTGTGTGAAAGAACAGTCTGAATACTAACCCTTAATGTGAGACATTTAATGGGAAACTAATGTGGCTTCACTGCAGTGTATAGGGCATAGGACTCCCCTGCTGCTATTATAGTCATACCGGTACACAAGGACAGCTATCGGTTTCTTACTTAATGTAGCCCATGACATAATGCTTTGGAGATAATGCTGAGTACAAGAAGCTAACAGGGTTTTCGTGCTATAAGCTTCAAAAAGACATTAACCGAACAAACACGATTTTGCGGTGAGTTGGGGTCTGGGGCGGCTTAGTGTATGCACACAAGAATAGCAGCCCCTCCTGTCTATGTGTGGGTTGGCTGTGAGAAGTCTCAGACATTGTTTAGGGGGGCTGGGGACTTAAGGACTTGGGAGAGATTTTTAGGAGGCCGTGGAATGTGAGACTTTTTGTCTGGTCTTCTCTTGAATGCTTCAACGTTTATGTGGAATAGATTATTATTAGGGGTGTAACGATACATTTTAATAGCGATTCGATACATATCACGATATATGGTTGACGATATGATACATGGACGATATTGGTTCATTCATGGCGATACGATACGATTCGATTTAATTATTTAAAATCGATATAGTAACTATTTAGCAAAGAAATTAAATCTGTGTGAAAGGTGTGGATAGTGCAGGTTTTTAAGGCAAACATGTATTATTATGGATATAAATGAGTAAAAACAGTGATTATCTTCCAAATACATGGTCATTGTATATTGACAAACCTGCACCTTTAGCATGAACCCAGAGATTACACACATTTATCGATAGACCAGTGTAGCTATATAGAAAGGAAAAGTAATTAAACCCCTCCTTTAAATGTTTTCTTCTTGAAAATGCTAAATACAATGCACAAGTAGGTAGTATCGATACAATCGATTCTTTGCACTGCCGATTCGATACGATACAAAATAAAACGATGCGATTCGATTTTAGCTGTTTTCATTTCGATCTACTTCGATTTTTTAAGTTAAAAACGATATTTCGATACAGTTACTATATCGTTACACCCCTAATTATTATGCTTTAGTGCAGGGGTCTTCAACGTTTTCAGGCCAAGGACCCCTTAGTTGAGAGAGAGAGATGAAGCAGGGACCCCCACAACCTGTTCATAGATTCCATATAGTTTCATTGTTTGACAGCATGATTGTATTTTGGATTCATGTTAATGTGTGTTTTCAGATATTTAACCGCTTGAACCGTCAATACTTGACCTTTCGCTGTACTCCCTCAAAAGCTCTTTGCCAAAAATAGCCGATCTACAAGCTCACAACGCCTCGCAGCTGTGAGCTTGTAGATCTGCTATTTTTTGGCTAAAGTTCTCAGAATTTAGACGCTAGGGTTCAAGTGGTTAACATAAGAAAGGGAGAAAAAAAACAAGCTCCTATCACACAAAGATTTGGAGGACCCCCTGTAGTAACTCTGAAGACCCCCTAGGGGTCCCGGACCCCCTGTTCAAGACCCCTGCTTTAGTGAATAACATGTTATTTGAACCATTCTGTATTTATTTTTTTCTATTTTTTTCAAGCGAGTCCAGTACACTTGTAGCAGAGTAATATTGGACCAGGAGTATCCATTTCGACTGGAGCACTGGGGTCGAGGACTTTGTCCACCCCTGGCAGTCAGTGATGCTTCAATAAATCACAACAATGAAGAGCACATCAGCATTCTGGCCCCTGTGCCCTCGCAGTACCAGCCCTGCCATATCATTACTGCTGAGTCCCAGAAACCTTGACCCCCCCAAAAAGCCCTCTTGCTGTTGGGCACTGAACTGACCGGTGATCCCTACTTCACCCTTCAGGGTGGGAGGGAGGTTGAGGGTGGGTGGGTGACCTTCAGACTGCTAGTTGCTGGCGGGCAGAAACCTTGTATTTCCATATTTATATTTTTTTATTATTTTTTTTGCGGTGGTAAACCGCTCCATAGAGTGGCTGTGCGTGTGTCTGTAGCCTTTTTCCTCACCGTTTTGCCATAGTAAAATGTGTGTGTGTAGGATACCGCTCCAAAGAGTGGCTGTGTGTGTGTGTGTCTGTAGCCTTTTTCCTCAGCGTTTTGCCATAGTAAAATGTGTGTGTGTAGCATAGCCTGTACATCCTAGACTCAAATCCTAGTCTGAAGACGTTATGACCACCGCTCACTTCACATTGGGTGTGATTTTTTTAATACATTAATGCCCACTTTGTTGTACAAGTGTCAAGGGATGGGACGATAAGCAATATTATCGTTTATTGTGATGAAAAACACTCACGATAATCGTATCGTGGAGATTTAATTTATCGTGATATCGTCCACCGTCATGCACTGGGATCAATTCACCTTTGATTTGCTCTCTATCAAATGTCTTTGCCAAAAAAATAGCCGATCTACAAACTCGATCTACAAACCTTTTCTGAATGGGGTCTGTGGCCAAATAATGTATATTTCCAAATAGTAGAAATATATCGTCGTTGTCGGGTGAAAACCCTGTATGTCCAAAACCGTTTGTTTTGCATTTATCATTTAAAAAAATGCTTTAAACTAGTGAAAACAGCCGACCTACAAGCACCGTTGTGTGCTTGTAGATCAGCTGTTTTTACTACTTTTGTGCGACGGCCTTGTGTGATGAAGCAGTGCTTTACTTTGCGAAAACAATTACAAATGTGAAACTTGGAGATACGAGGTTTCTGCCCGACAGTGTGACGATATGGTATTTTGGGGGTCCTTGACACGAAACAGTCTGAGAACCACTGACATACTGCATACAGTATGTTGGGTGTGCGACACCCACACACAGCGTGTTGATCGGGCTTCAGGCTCAGAGTGGGTGGGTGGGTGGGTGTGTGGGAGCAGATTGTTGAGGTGTCTAGCTGGAAGGGCCAAGACTATAGCGGTTGTTCCCGAGATGAGGGAGGGTCTGTATCATTATGGGACTGACCTCGGACCCCTGGCGGGCTGTCAAACAGGATGTGGTATGAGCAGCATGGAATGCTGCAGTAGCCCTCAGCTATACATTGATTCCAGAGCACGTTGTTTTCTTTTATTTATGCAATCTCAGTTAGGCCCTGTCACAAATTCACAATTTCAACATACAGTAATCGCAGAGATAATCGCAATTATGACAATCGTTTCCATGTTGAGAAACTTCCATTTTGGAAAACGTTTAAAAAACGTTTTCCAAAATAGTGGAAATAAATGAATCAATTTGAAAGAAATGTAAAAATGAAACTGTGAGATCTGTGCAGGTGAGGAATGTGCGCGCGTGCGTGCGTGCGTGCGTGTGTGTACGCACGCGCGTCCGCTCCAAATGTATCATTAGATTTACAAGACAGCACACATTCACTCTCTCTCTCTCTGTTTCTGTCCGTCTCTCTCTCTCTCTCTCACACACACACACACACACACACACACACACACACGCACACACGCACACACGCACACACACACTCACCAAGGTCACCATTGCAGATGGTTGCTCATTCAGAGCCTCACGCAGCAGAAGTGGATGCCATCCTGCAGAAAATCAATGACTTGAGAATTGACCTGCCTCCTGAGTGACTACATCTTTTATTGACTTCCTAATCACTTCCTTTTATATATTTGGAGTTGGATTGAATGCATAATTATCTCTGCCTATCTGTCTGCCTTTCTGCCTGCGTGATATAGAAGAAGCCGAGTTATGTAGCAAATAGTCGAGGTCTTTGTGACAAACATAGAAGGCTACAGCAGCAAGCGTTTGAGTTGTGCAAATAACATAGTGCCACAGACAGACCCATATGAATATTTTTGAGCTTTTAAAAGCAATCAACCTGTTAACTCATACAGGGCCAGATTTCCAAAATATGAATATGAATGTGCGCTTATAACGCCAGGAAATAGCTATTTTGTATCCCCCCAGACCACCTTAACCAGACCACCTTAACGAATGCACGTTCATCATACCATACCACCAGATGACCACTAGAGACCACCATACACCATACACTGACATGGTCCCATGTTAAGCCTGTTTAAATCCACATAACAGGATGAGACGCTGACTTGGTCCTCATTGACTTAACATGGACGGGCCGCCGGTCACCATTTCAGCTCAATACTGTTCAATTCGTGCTTGATCGTCTCAAACCACCATTGGTATGGGCATCGGGACGTATATAGATGCCACACAGAAAGTTTCAGAATCAAAATCCGACCTAGTGAAGCTACGTGAGGGTCGGATGGTTGCATTGAGGCTAACGCTAGCAGAGGCCTGTTGTCAACAGGAAGCCCTGGTTTAAAGGTGACGTCATAATCGTATCCTTTTTTTTCACGGTTTACGTGTGGACATTAGCTGAGGTAAGCTAACCATTTCGCTCCGTCTATAAACACATATTAAAAGCTTAAACAATGCTTTTATATAAAAGTCTCTCCGAGTCGCTCGGCACCAAACGCCATAGTGAACTAGTCGCTCGTAAAGTCGCTCGGCGCTAACTGAGTTAAGAGAATTACATATGGCAGGCGGCTTATTTGAATCCATCAGTCTGTAGCAAAGTTGCTGCAGTTCAGAGTGCAACGCCACTGTTAACGAACCCTGTTCTTCCTATGGAACTGGGTATGTCACAACCCCAGTATAAAAGTAAAAGAACAACAGCAACAACAACCTCAACATGTGTTAAAAGCAAAAGACAAAAAGTGTGCCAATTTTTAAATCTAAATCATATTAGATAAAAAAAAATTGGCAATCGTGAGCAGGAGTCATTTATGTTAGCCACGTCCGTGGCAAATGTTATATTTTTAGTTATATTTTAGTCATTATAATGTTCTTATTTTCATCATAAGACCCAATTACTGAATGTCTCCAGTTTTTCTTCAGAATATGTTTGACGCTGATTTATTATGACACTGACTATATATCATACATCAACTGGCGGCCCGGGGGCCACATGCGGCCCCCACCTTCACTTAATGCGGCCCACAGGTTAATATTGGAATACTGATATAGTATTGATTTTCAGCTCCATTTCCAACCACGCTTTCTATATTAGACATAGCAGCACTTGTTTTGTTTTTTATTTTTTATGTCCAATATATTTGTATTTAAGTTCACAAAGTTAACATAAGAACACATACATGCATTTCAAATTATATAAAATTGCTACTTTTCAGGATTCCAATTCAAAAATATCTCTAATTTCGGATTCCAATTCAAAAATAGCAAAAAATAGCAGATCTACAAGATCAAAACGCGTTGCAGTGCGACGCGTTTTGAGCTTGTAGTTCTGCTATTTTTGCTATTTTTTGACTATATACATTGTGGCCCTCTGGAGTAAATGTGAACATATAGTGGCCCTCTCCATCATCAAAGTTGCCCCCCACTGCTATATATGGCACATTCCATTTGGTTCCATTTGTACAATCTGAGTTACAGACCTGTAACCTAACCTTCAAGGAACGCTAAAGGTCCCTCAACCCACTTTGAGGACCACAGCACTAGTAGTACATTTAGGGCTAGCTCTGTTTCTTGTCATATTCGTTGACTACAAAGTGCTTAACGAGTGGCTGATCTTGGGACCTGTGGGCTTAGCAGATCGGGAATGTATGCAGGAGCTACATGGTTGAGTGCTTTAAAATCAATTCTACATTTCACTGTAACCAATGCACCGATAGTCCCGAGAATTTCCCGTTTTTTAAAAGAAAAGTAGGCCTGATAGCAATCGCGAAATTGCATGTTTAACCCCCATAGCAACCCCATCTTTCAAACATGGCAGCCATCTTTGTTTACATTTTAGGAAAACATAATGGCTGCTAGTTCATGAATGCCTGAACGGATTTCCATTCAGATTTTTTTGTTTGCTTTTCTACTCAACTACATCTCAGAGGCAACTATTGTACTTTTAACTCCAAGTACAATTTGATGCCAATACATTAGTACTTTCACTCAAGTATATTTTGATTACGGGACTTTAATTATATTGGAGTGTTGCGACATTGCAGTATTGCTACTTTTACCTAAGTAAAACCACTGTTCCACCACTGGTTTCAGTTTGGCTACGGTTCCAAGCTGATAAGTTATATGCAGTATATTTAAACGTGGTGCATATAGTGAAGGAACAGACCGATGATTGACAGTCTTGGTGGTTGGATTCAATTGGAATGTCCTTTTCCTGTCACAACAGCTCACTCATCGTTGCTGCTATGTTTTGCAGCATACAGTACTTCACCCAGCAGCAGATATAGAATTGTTTTAAACATTATTAGTCATGTTTTCAAGCTCACTTTGGGTGTTTGTAAGGTGCGTGTGTACACTGTGTGTCTCTGATGTGTTGGTTCGCTTGGCAGGGAGCTGGAAAAAGGGCAGCTCGGTTTCCCACCTCATCTCGTTTGCAGTGGTTGAACGGTTACGTCTTCTCATGGGAGTCGTGTCTGCCGTTTGGCTGCCTCTCTCCATGCCAAGGCTGTGCTCGCTTAAGTCTCTGTGCATAGAGTCAAGTCTGCCTGTGGCTGTCTGTACAGTGGTCTCCTACTGACTTTTTCAGCATCGCCAAACAGGTACTGTACCCATCAGCTCAAGTCAAGGACAGTGGTGGTGGACAAAGAAGTACTGAACTCCAGAACTTTAGTTTAAGTATAGATAATACACCTGGACAAATAAGTACCGCAAAGTGAAAGTTGCTCAGAGAAATGTATACTTGAGTTCTGATACTGTATAGTATGTGTTTAAAGCAACTTGAGTATTCAAAAGTGCTTGCTTTTAAAACAAATACTTCTAAAGTACAAATGACAACGTACTGTTTTTATACCAATGCATTGCTTTCTTCCCCAGACATGTGGGAGAAAAATAAATAAATATATGTAATATGTATAACTAGTCCTGCGCCCGGGGGTGTGCGATGAGGGATTGAATGTAGGAGTCTCAGAAGTAATGTTGGAGAACCCAGAACGGTGCCCGTTGGGCAGAATAGTCACCATTTATTTCCAGTTGTGCAATACCCGTTGTATCCGTACAGTATATGGTGTTCTGTGTCCAGGCCAGTCTGTGATGTCATCTCCACATTTGGGAACTGTAGTGATGTCAGTGAGTGATGTCAGTTGGGCTTTGTTGATGTCAGTTGGGCATTGTTACCATGGTGGCGACACTGTTTAGTATCAGTGATGTCAGCATGCCGACAGACGGCGGACAGTGGACGGACAGGCATTCGGTACATTAATTGCGACCGTAGGTTGCAGTTTAGTATGTGAACAGTCACAGCTTGTCCGTATCTCTGTCTCTAACGCCTGACACTGTGGTTCTATGGGTTTGTCGCTCTGACATCATACTCTGACATCACTGTGATGTCAGGGGAACCACTCTTAACAGAATGGGTTTGCCGGTATGTTGCTGATGGCCACATCAGCCACATACCACACTAATGGCTGGTTCTACAGACAGGACTTTCACATAACAGATAGGACTTTCACATAACGAATAACTGAGTAAGCATGTTTGGGCTCTCACAGCATATCTCCATATACAGTACATGGATCTACATATATGGGTACCAGGAGTCTCCATATATGGGTACTGGTCCGATATACATATAAATGGCCAAGAATTGGCGTGACCTTGTCGCCCTGAGGCTGTACTTTTTTTGTCTACACCAAATATTTTCTGCACTGCATTGGGTCAACTTGTGAGCTCATAGATATGCTATTTTAGCCTAATGTTACCCCAGAATAGGCATGCGAGCATTCAAAGTTAAATGCAGAGAGGATGGATTTGCACAACTCTGCTGGTAGAGTCTCAATTCTGTGTTTGTCCCATTTTGTAAAATATTTGTTGCAAGAGTGAACCACTGATCTTGCTACCACAGCTGAGAGTGATCTACAAGCTCACAACGGTTGCATCTGCGACGCGACGTGAGCTTGTATGCCTGCTGTTAACCGGAAGTGTCCCGCAAATAATGCTACAGTAAATTCTCGCGGAAACAGGTGGATAGGTATCGTTTTTAGCGGAGAAATTGTTCTATTCGAGAAATCATTTATATCTTTGGTCGCTGGAGGCTGGGTGTCTTTCTCTCTCTCTCTCTCTCTGCTAATAGAGTGCTAATAGGCTGTGCTGGGCATCTGTGCACATCAGACTGAGTGTCACTTAGATTGATCAGGAGAGACGGGCTGACCTGAGCAGCCTTGGGCTGGGCAGACAGTATGTCTGTGAGAAGGACAGATGACCACAGAACACTGGTGGTGCCATGCCATTTCACGGCCAGTGGTGGAAAGTTACCAAGTACATTTACCCAAGAACTGTACGATTCAGACATACATTACTTGAGTATATTTCTTTTTTTTTATACTGCTACTTTGCTTGCATCTCAGAGGCATATTGTACTTATGTTGTTTACCCAAATGTATATGGCCACTGATTTGGGAGGTCCTTGACATGAACATGTTTTGAGGAAGCACTGGGGTTTTAAAAGACCCACTTTTGACAATCCCACGGTCATTTTGAGATGATAATGGCGTGGGGTTTTACAACAGCGGATAGATTTTTGCAGCACTTTCATGGCAGATCATCAGCAGTGATTCAATTATCCGGGGTAATTTACAGCGATGACTCCCTCATATAAGCTAAATGAGCAGCCAGGCCCACATGAATGAGTGGCGGCTGCACCAGATGTCACTGTGATGATTTTTTTGCCAACGCTTGAGGCAAACATTCAGCGATTGGTTTCAGCGGCGCTGAGTAACTGAGTACATTTACTTGAGGGCCGTACTTAAAGGACCACTTCACCAATTTTTAACCTATCTTGAATGGGCTCTTTGTACAGCAGCCATATTGGAAAGAAATTGGGCCTCTTAAAGGGGTGTCATTTGGGTCATCAGGAGATGGCAATTACCGCCCCCTAGTGTTCACATTTAAGCTCAAATTCAGTTATTTTATGCATAGGCAATTGTCCCCAACTCTGAAACGCTCCGAGAGCTTGTAGATCCCCTATTTAAGCTGTTTTAGAAATGGGGCTTGGTAATATTCTTTCTGAAATTACACCTCTGCATCTGTGTTACCAATGATAGTAATGAAGGCAGTTCTGTTCCATTCCGGTCAAACAGAGTCAGGGTGCTGATATTGTGCATGGTGTTTCCAGTGAGCCAACATGCCATGCTGGAAACACTCTTCTACACCAGTGGGTCTCAAAGCGTGGTCCAGGGACCCTAGCTCATGGTTCCGTGAATGGGTTCCAAATGGCCACTTACTGGTGTGGTGTGTAACTCTGAGAATGTACAAATGGAACCAAATGGACCCGTAACATTTGTACATGCCCAGAGTAATGGGGGTCTTTGAAATGAAAACCTTTCCGGAACCACTGTGCTATACTGGAACGGAGCCTTAACCCTGCAAGGCCCAGCGTTGCTTTTTGGCAACATTTTTTAAATCATTTTTAAAAAAAAATTATAATTCGTTTTCCTGTTTTTTTTTTCACATTAACATCACCATTAAATCCTATTGTTTAGTATTACAATGACATTGGCCACGATATTTGCATATAAATACCCCCCACAGGGAATGACATTCACACCTCCCAGAGAAGTTGAAATTCCAGCGTCTGGACGAACAACATCTCACTTTTTAACTGAAGCTATTCCTCACTAAAACATAAGTAAAATCCCTGTAAAATTGTTTTTCGTGATCATTAGAATGTCTAGAACATGTACATATGTTATTATTATGAAAAATATCCCCAAAATTAGAGCATGATTTATGATTTATGGCTATAAAACCTTACAAAAACATTATACATTTTTTAACATTACATTTTCCTGTGATTAGGACTCCTACAACACCATCTGATTTAAAAATAAATAAAAAATTCGGCCAGTAGAAATTAATTCGGGCCTTGCAGGGTTAATCAGAATCATTGGTAATACCTGTGAAGGAAATAAGGAAGAGGCCCAATGTATTTCCAATATGGCTGCCGGTGCATATCCTATTGGTCCTCACTAATGCTCAATATTAGATGGTACCATTTCTGTCCATTCAGTCTGTGTTTCAGAGGAGGACTGTGGACAGGTCAGAATCATGCCTTCACAGCATCCTTTTTGTCTAATTTGCTGAAAATGTATTTACCCTTTGTTTAATAACAAAGTTCTCCCCTACAGTACTGCCTGAAGCCCATAAACACAATTATACATAGCTAATCTAATGATAAAACTATTAAATACTATTAACGTCCACAACAACAATACCAGCTTTAATAATTTGCTGTAACTGAAAAAGCCACAGGTCTGATATTTATAACCGCCATCAATAACCACAAGTCCTTGTTGTGTCTGATGATCCTGTGCGGCTAAAAATAGCTCTTGCGCCAAGCACTCAACCCTGCTGTACCTGCACTCCCTCTGGTCCACATTACCAGAGGGAAGTAATCAAGTACATTTACTCAGGTACTGTACTTAACCCATTACTGTACTTAACCCAGGGGTCTTCCAACGGCTACATTTTTTTTATATAGAATTAAAATGTCATGATCCACAGTTATAGGGGGGCTAGCCCATGCAGGCTTTATTTTTCTTCAGATCACCAAAATAAGCCTAGGTTTCCGAGGCTACTTAAAGATTGAAAGTCGGAGACGGCAAAGAATCGAGCACTCACCATTGTCAATTTCCTTAATGTTAATAATAGCCCAGGGCTTAGTCATATAGGTAATGTTAACATTGACCTGGGGCTAATCGTGGTTAATGTTAACACTGGCCCGGGGCCGGTAACGGCCTTTTCTGAGTCTTGTGTGTTTTAGAGAGAAGCTTTTTGAATGGGGGGTGGGGGGGTGGGGGGGGCTACAGCATGTGTCCTTGATAACTATGCTAGGACTCATTCTATGGCTCAGTGTTCTGCAGAAGTACACAAAGATGCAGAGAGAGAGAGAGAGAGAGAGAGAGAGAGAGAGAGAGAGAAATGGGAGCACAGCGCACAATGAGATGCCAGGCTTTGAAAGCAAAATTGAATTTGAATGGGTGAAAGGAAAATTGAAATGTGATCAAGTTGAAAGAGGGCAGGAGCAAAAGCACAGGAGAGAGAGAGACAGAGAGAGAGGTTTTTAGAAAAGTGGAGGCTTTGAAATGCATGAAGGGGGACAGGGAAAGAAAGAAAATGAGAGAGAGAGAGAGATAATGCCTATGGCCTATTTGTTGACAGAGTGACAGGGAAAAGGTTAAGCCTGGTTGTCCGTCCCATCTTACGACGGTGTTCTCGCACCGCAATAGCCGATTTACAAGCTCACAAGCTCGGACACATCGGCCGTTTACGCCGCACACGGCACGTTCGATCGAGGCGTTACAACGGAAGAAGCCATTCTGGCGGTGCTTCCAAGTTTTTTACAGCGACGCGCAAACAACAGCTGCGGAGGCGGCAACGCGGGCAAAAAGCCTCATCGTTAAGTGTCGGCGCGGCGCTCTCTCCCGAGGCCTCCAAGTATACATGGTAATTTCATCAGTGCCGCCTGCGACAAAACAAAGACATCTTTGTATGCAAATGCCGGGTGCGCGGTGTACGAGATTACTGCTCTTGTCACTCTTGTAGAAGTGTGTGTGTGTGTGTGTGTGTGTGTGTGTGTGTGTGTGTGTGTGTGTGTGTGTGTGTGTGTGTGTGTGTGTGTGTGTGTGTGTGTGTGTGTGTCTCTCCTCTGAGCCTTTTTGTCACTGTGACACCGATCTAAAGTGTTTTAATGTCTCACAATTACGGCGGACTGCATCATTCTCCATCTTGGACGCCTGCTGCATGCGAAAGACTTGCGGTTCAAAAACAAAGTGCTCACCAGCTGAAAAGTGGTACAAATGATTTCTAGGAGAGGAGGGGGATGAAGCTATGTTTTTTATGAAATGGAGGTTATTTCAGTGCCACTCCACCCAAAACCCGTTTTTTTAAGCGCCTCCATGGAAATCCTGGTGTTTTGTTTTGGCACTCTCTAAAGCATTAATATGCTAAAACATTTGTATCTCCAAACTGACCTGAAGACCCTCTCCCTGACCGCTGGTGTGACGTTGTAACAACAAAAACAACGCTTGGTTTTAACCAAATCACGCTACACTTTTTCGGAGAAAGCAGATCTATACACAGTGTGTTGTGTGTGTGTGTGTGTGTGTGTGTGTGTGTGTGTGTGTGTGTGTGTGTGTGTGTGTGTGTGTGTGTGTGTGTGTGTGTGTGTGTGTGTGTGCGCGCGTGTGCGTGTGTGTGCAGGGCCGTAACTACCATTGAGGTCACCGAGGTCATGACCTCGGTATTTCTCCCGGTGAAAAAAATATATTTTTTGTGCGGAAAAGCCATTACAACGCAAAAATTACATGGAAAGTGTCATGCTATATAATGTGACTGCGCTGTACCTTTAAGAACTTCACAACACTGCCGTAAAGCAGGTACGTTGATCACGTGATCACGTCAGTCGTATATGTTACCTATGGCTGATAAAGGCTGTTCTGTACTATGGTTCTGTAGTGTTGTTGTTACCCTGCCCGGAATTACACTGTAAAGCCTACGCTTGGAATTAGCCTCTACCTTAAATTGTGTGGACATTGAAACTCATGCTGTCAGAAGACAGACTCATCACTTCAGAAAGATGGTCAAGTTTAACCCCCCTGTTAGTTTTGCATTTGGCCGCCCAAATGAATGTGGAGACTGTAAACAGCGTTTCCAACGCTATCGTCTGGCGACAAAACTAAACAATGAGGAGGATGGCGAGGTTCAGGTCAGTTCCCTGATATACGCTATGGGCCTGGACCGGAGGCTGAAAACATTGTCATTCAAGTTGTCAGGGGATGATCAGAAGAAGTTTGACGAAGACGAGTAGTCTACTTTTACCTCACACGGAATATGAACCACAAGCACTCCTGTTTCCACCAGAGAGAACAGCGGCCCTGTGAGAAAGATGAAATGTTTATCAGAGCTCTTTATGATTTATCAGAACACTGTGACTTTGGGGAAATAAAGGGTGAGCGCATACTGTACGTGACCGCCTAGTTAGTTGTTGGTTGCAGATCAGTCTGAAGCACACTGGCACAGTGTCTCTCTCGACTCGAGAGTATTCAAGTAAATATATTAATTGTTGCAAAATGATTGACATTGTGACGTTGATGCCGTTTGACTATATTGCTGCAAAATAAGTTGGCCTAAATAAATCATATAGACATGCTCATGGTGTCTAGAAAAAGAAGCACCCGTTTTGCACTTTTTTTGTTGTTTGTGTTACATTTAGGTTAAAAATAAACCGTAGAAACCCATTAAAACAACAGGATAAAACCGCACAAAACCCGATATTTTCGCACGCGCGCTATCGCACGCGTGCACAAGGATATTAATGACCTCGGCATTTTCTGAACCCTGGTTACGGCCCTGTGTGTGAATGGCAGTGGTGTAAAGTAACTAAGTGCATTTACTTAAGTAGGTATTTGTACTTTACTTGAGTATTTCCAATTTCCAATACTCCACAACATCTCAGAGGCAACTATTGTACTGCATTTAAAAATGTAGTCGAGTAAAACTTAGTTACTAGTTGCCTTGTAGATTTGTATTATTATTACAAAACATACATTGCCCTTTTCATTTTGGCCATTTGAAAAAGCTGTAGCTGACCTACAAGCTCACAATGTGTCGTGATGACTCATTGTGAGCTTGTAGATCTGCTATTTTCTAAAGATTTTTATAGTCTACATTTGAAAACGTATAAATATGACATGCTGCCTAATGAGTACTTTTTACTTTTGGTATTTTAAGTACATTTTCATACCAATACTTATGTACTTTTACTCAAGTAAATGTTTAATTCCACTTGAAATGGAGTATATCGTCGTTGTCGGGTGAAAACCCTGTATGTCCAAAACCGTTCGTTTTGCATTTATCATTTTAAAAATGATTTAAACTAGTGAAAACAGCCGATCTACAAGCACACAACGCCTCGCGCCGCGAGGCGTTGTGTGCTTGTAGATCTGCTGTTTTCACTACTTTTGTGCGACCGCCTTGTATGATGAAGCAGGGCTTTACTTTACGAAAGAACGCAGAAATTTTAAACTTGGAGATACAAGGTTTCCGCTCGACAAAGACGATATCTACATTGCAGTATTGATATTTTTACTTTTTCCACCACTGGTGAATGGCTGAATTTAATTGCGACCATAGGTCGCAGTTTAGTTGCGACCATAGGTCGCAGTTTAGTATCAAAACCTCCACCGGCCGTCGGTCGGTCGGTCACACGTTTTTTTACCCTAGCAACCAACTGTTTACCATAGCAACCATTTTTTTACCCTAGCAACCAACTGTTTACCATAGCAACCATGTTTTTTTTACCTTAGCAACCAACTGTTTACCATAGCAACCATGTTTTTTACCCTACATCCCTCCATATATGGAGATAACCGACGAATCTCACTAAGTCTGACCTCACAAGCCCCATATTTGGACACAAACAACATATAACTCCATATATAGAGACATAGCTGCTGACATCAGTATGACATCACACTGCTGACATCAGTATGACATCACACCGTACACAAATGACCCTTATATAAGACCGGCATTATCTACCGACAGATTGTGGAGGTATTGTATGACATCACGCCACATCATCGGCTGAGGACTGTGTGATGTCATCATATCTCCATATATGGAGACATAAGTTGCTCATGCCCAAATATGGGCTGGTGAGGTCAGACTTAGTGTGATGCGTAGGTTATCTCCATATATGGAGATTCAACTTCAATGAGTAACCATGGCAAACTGTCAACTGCCCGTATGTCTTGATAATTGGTAAAACAAACTTTTGGCCTATTTGTGGAGATAAGCGACCAACGGTCGCTTATCTCCCGATTAGGGAGTCTTACTGGTATCAAAACCTCCACCGGCCGTCCGTCGGTCGGTCGGTCACACGTCACACGTCACACCTTTGCCCTGCTCATATCTCCGCATCAGTATGACATCACGCCACATCATCGGCTGAGGACTGTGTGATGTCATCATATCTCCATATATGGAGACATAAGTTGCTCATGCCCAAATATGGGCTGGTGAGGTCAGACTTAGTGTGATGCGTAGGTTATCTCCATATATGGAGATTCAACTTCAATGAGTATATAAGACCGGCATTATCTACCGACAGCTGCTATAAGCCAACCCTGGCGATAAGGTCTGAGTCGAAGAAATGCTTCTTTCCTGGCAAGAATTGCCCCTTTATACTGTAGGGCTCGTTTGTGTATTGTATGACATCACGCCACATCATCGGCTGAGGACTGTGTGATGTCATCATATCTCCATATATGATGTCATCATATCTCCATATATGGAGACATAAGTTGCTCATGCCAAATATGGGCTGGTGAGGTCAGACTTAGTGTGATGCGTAGGTTATCTCCATATATGGAGATTCAACTTCAATGAGTAACCATGGCAAACTGTCAACTGCCCGTATGTCTTGATAATTGGTAAAACAAACTTTTGGCCTATCCCGATTAGGGAGTCTTACTGGTATGATGTACATTGAGTGGTTGAAAAGGCTCCCTCTGTACTGTGACTTCAGTAAGTGAAGTGAGAACAGGGAGAGACGTCCGTTTTACGTGACCTGAATGTGTCCACAAGAGAAGCATTTTCAGGAATCACTTAAATAATTAAACGCCACACACTGAAAAACCTCCGCCTTCACAAACCAGGACAACACACACAGCAGCATAGTGCTGACCGAGCACAATTTAAATAAACTCATTCGACTTCAAACGAGTTGCTGAAAGAACATAATAAATCAGAAGTTTATTTCTCAATTCATAAACAAAAATGCTGCATAATTACATTAATCTTCAGAGAGAGATTTAGCCGATCTAGAATCCTGTCTTGCAATACTGGTACTCTTCTTTTATATATTTTTGGGGGGCTTTTTACCAATTTTTCTCCCCAATTTAGGGCACGTTCTCACCCAAAGTCCGCTTAAAAGGTCCGGATCAGGGACCAAATGTTTACATTGTTGCATTTTGAATTTGGTCCGGTTAGCGTTCACACAGGACTTTTGTTAAAAGAACCAAATATGTAAACAACTGACACGTGGTCATACAGGCGGCTGTTGATCTATTGACAGAATAGGCTATTCCTATGGAAAATTACTTCACTGCCTATTCCAATTAATTTTGTGTTATTAATCACAGCCGCTTCCTATATCTCTTTTTTTTAAAGAAGCGAAACCCGCATTTCAGGCAGTAATTAGCGATGGATGGGTGGAGGAATCTCTCTCTCTTTCTCTCTCTATCTCTCTCTCTCTCTCTCTCTCAAAACATAGCCTGTATAAAGCCTTCTCCTTGATTCTTTTAACAATAAATAGCGCAAGAACGCGAGAACATAATATAAGCATCCCCGTTTCCACATCAAATCTCTCTCTGTCTGTCTCTTTCTTTCTTTACAAGCAAGTGAAGCAACGGGTCCGTAATGATATTTCCTATCCTTATCAGGTTGGAAATGTGAAGCTAAATGAATAAATAACCTAAATAAAAACAATAAAATAATGTATAATCCCAAATGTTGAATCTATATGCGTATGAGCCATAACTTTATATGCGGTGGCGCATGCTTAAAAAGAACATATTAATGTAACGGGATGCTCACCCACATCTCTCCTCATTTAGCCATGAAACATAACAGCCGTGCATCAGACACTCGGACAGTGTTGTAAGCATGGTTGTAAGCTTTTAAATCCGTTATTTTTGTGCACCGCACCCGATGACATGGACATACTGCCGTCCCAGCAACAACGTGAAGAGTTTGACTCGTGCACGCCCGTCCTCAGGGAACAGCGAGAGAGCGAAAAGAGAGCGAAAATCCTAATGCCTCGAAAGAAAAGCCAAGTTTGACTTTATTTTGTGTTGTGGTCGTTTGGATGGAGGTTGTGCGCGAAGCGCGCCCGCCGCGCCGCCTCCTCCTCCTGTGTTATACACAAGATGGTGACCTTACTTTTATTTGTGACTGTATTTGTGTCAAAACAAACAATGATCACCGTGTTCGGAGAGCGACCCCTGGAGTCACCGCACACGATGGGTCACCAGTTTCCATGTAACCTCGCAGTTTCCATGTAGCTAACAAGACACCGCAGCGCTTGCTCACAGGGAGAGGAGATGATACAATTATTAACGTGTAGCCTACTGCAGGTCATGAAGACATCAGCGGTCGGGTCATATCAATAATGATTCCCGTAAGAAATTCATGCTTTTAGAACTAATTATTAATCCAGCTTCACAACTGCAGTTAACAAAGATTGATGAGTGTAGTCTCTTGTAGCCGAAGTTACAATTGCTTCACGAGTAGTCGTTTATTATTTTTTCCATATTGTTTTTCAATGAACAACACACAATGCAGAATGTAGTAGGCTGATCAGACATAAGTTTGGTCCTCTATAAAGTCCGGCTCCGTTCACACCAGCAGAGGACCGGACCATGGTCCGTTTGGAAGGGGACCGAGTCCTGCCTTTTCAAGAGGACCATGGTCCGGACCAAACAAAGGGACCATGGTCCCTTTGCACGTTCACACCAGCGGACCAAAGGAGAAAGAGGACCATGGTCCCTTTTAAGCTGACCAAATAACCCTGGTGTGAACGCCCCCATAGTCGTTATGCAAATTGAATTCCTCCCCACACACATTTCTTTGTTGTCACTGCTGTCAGGGGTGTCAGGCACTGAGTTCCGCGCTTGTAGATCTGCTATTTTTGAAAAATCGTGAAAAATCTGTCTTTGAAGTTTTTTTTTAAAAACCTATGTTTCTATGTCAGTGGTACTCAAACCTTTTCAGATTCAGATTCAGATTCAGATTTCTTTATTTACCATTGTGTAATACACATAGGAATTTGCTTTGGCATACTACATTTTTGCATTCAAATCAATTTTTTCACATATAACATAAACAAAAACAAAAAACAGACAAACACAAAAACACCGACAGAACGCAACACTTAGTCACCACAGCAGCCATGGACGGCGCTATCTTCATGTGAAGGACCTCCAAAATTATATGTATTTGGCCACGGAACCCCATCTCAAAATATTTAATTCCAGGGACCCCCCAGGAGCAACATTTGAGTAGCAAATGTTTGCTTAAAAAATACACATATTCAAAGATTTGCACACATTTTCACGACTTTTCTTACAAGCTCACAGCTTGTGAGCTTGTAGATCTGCTATTTTTCAATAGCTAAAGTACTAAATAATTAAGGCCCCTCCACCTTGGGCCCTACTAACCCAGTCCCACTCGACCCCTGCACACTCATTTATGGCACAAGACTTTATGGCACCAGTAATTTATTCAATGTGCAAAAGTCCTTGGCAAGGAAAATTAAGATAAAGTATGGCAAGATAATAATAGTCATAATAACAACAAAGCAATAACACTAGATCATCTTAAACATGTATCCTTTACAAAGGAAAAGAAAAACATTCAATAAACCTGAAGGAACAGGTTTAAATGCGTGTGTGAACACAGAGTTTTGCCTTCATTGTTCCCTTTACATTTCTCATCCCAGAGAGCTGATAATTAAATATTTACCATGCTAATTGTTATGCTGTGAAAAGTGAAATGGATTAACCCTAGCATTTAATTGCCAGCATACATTTCCATAAGGAATTACACTTATTTATTTATTTTATCCAACAAATAATAAGGTTTTAACAGCTCCTCTGTCTCCCAGCTGAAACATTGGGAAGACACATATACAGACATTGAGAATGTAGCCCAAAGGTTTAGGGAGGATTTGTGGTTATTATTATTTCACACACTCATCCTGTAATAATTATGCACCCAATGCCTTTGTTGAATGTTAGCTACGGACTATTAGGTCCTGTGAATGCACGCTTTTATGAACTATTCATTGGTGGAAAGTAACTAAGTAGCCTACATTTAGTCAAGTACTTTGCTTGAAAGACAAAAACTTTGGCATTTCAAAGAATTTTTATACATTTGAAAACTTGTGAAATGGGGCATTCAGCATAATGAGTACTTTTACATTTGGTACTTTAAGTTGATGACAATGCTTTTGTACCATACTTTTACTCAAGTTATCTTTTAATACTGGACTTGTACTTGTAAAAGACAATAGGGTATCTACAATAGGGTATTGCAAAACATGTGAATACTCCCCCCTACCCCCTTCTTCTTCCCTTTCTTTTGTCTCACTGTTTTCCACCAGTAAACCTGTGATGTGACAATAAAGATGATCCATATTCCATCACTGGGAACTATTAAGTCCTGTGAATAATCAGTCTTTAATGTCCCGTAGGGATATTCTGTTCCACAGTCTATAACACCAAGACAATACATAGGAAGTCCTCAAGATACACAAACCAACTTATCAGGGAGGCAGTTTGTTTGGTGCAGCAGTGGCTGAATGGACAAAACTCATACTAAAAACGAAATGTTTTTGCCGTTTTAAAGTTCTGTATCTTCCTGAATGAAAAGTGACGATTGAGGGGGTGATCGTATCATTTTTGCTATTGTGTGTGCTAAACATTTGATGGCTTTATTGTTCACATACACACTTGTATGAACCACTAGGTCCTGTGAATACACGTTTTGTATGAACCGACACAGCTGGAACTTGCCTGGCATGCATCAACACTCTACTCCAGTTGACGTCAGAGTCAATGGAGCAGAATTATTGAAAAAATGTACACGCTCAAGTAATGTGAACAGACCTAAAAATGTACTTACTTTCCACCACTGGACAGGTGTTCATGCTACATGGAGACATACATACGTACACATAGTGTCGGCCGTAGAAGCAGCTGGCACCGCTTAAAACAAATGTGGAAGGAAAATGATAATGCAATGATGACTTGCCCCAGCTAGACTGGTGTAACAATAAATGACTATCCCTGGCTAATGTTAACATTATCCATGACCAGCCCTTTAAAGGACAACTTTGTTTTTTTACAACAAGGGTTCATATTTTAGATTGTAATTAGAGAAAAGAAAAAGTGAGTGTTAAAATGTTTTCATTTGCTTCGTTCTATTGTTTTATCGTGTTTACCGTGCTAAAATGTGGGGCATGTGTACGAATGGGGGCATGCGTACAAGTAGCTAAATATGTATTTTTAGACACAATAAGCCAGCAGTTTCTTTATTGCTATTTACAGTAACGTAACACTTCTAGCCCTCATAAGTCACATCCAACCATGAAAGGTTGTGTTGTATCTTGGGAATGGGCTTATTCTGTGTAAAATGACATATTTAGCCACTTGTACGCATGCCCCCAACCACTGAAATAAGAATCTCTAAAACAATAGACAGAAGTAAATGAAATCATTTTAACATTCATCTTTTATATTATTTAATTACTATCTAAAATATGAACCCTTGTTGTAAAAAACTAAAGTTGTCCTTTAATGTTAACATTATCCATGACTAGACCCAGGGTAATGTTAACATTATCTATGACTAGACCCAGGCTAATGTTAGACCAGGGCTAATGTTAACATTATCATGAAAAATAAATAAACCTGATCTTCTCCTGTATACACAGCCTCAGCCCTCATACAGGATGTGAAGTGAGCTCTATTTGTCCTCAAATACAGCTCTGGTACTCCTGGCAGCTATTGCATTACTGCTGTATCACTATTTTTCTTTTCTTATTGTGTGCACTAGCTGTGATTCATCAAGTTTGGGCTTCACACAAACACATCATAGCACTCCAGAGAAAGAGAGAGAGAGAGCGAGAGAGAGAGAGAACACACTGGGCCCTATTATGATCCAGGTCTTATGCCTTATGCCTTAACTTCTTTACCTTTTTTTCACTATTTTGAAAAACATTTTTAAATACTTCAAATGCTGATCTACATCTGCACGTTGTGAACTTGCAGATCAGCCATTTGAAATATTTAAAAAACAAAAACAAAATAGTAAAAAAAGGCAAAGAAGTTAAGGCATAAGACCTGGATCATAATAGTGCCCAATGTGTTTTCAGTTAGGAAGAAATCTACAGTTTACAGTTTACAGTTTACAGTTTAGGCATTTAGCAGACGCTTTTAATCCAAAGCGACTTACAATAAGCAGATACAAAACATCACAAGATAATATGTCAGTACATCAACAGCAATATAACAAGTGCAAATGGATATCTATCTAGAAAAAAACACAATAAAATCAAAGTTCTAAAAAAAACCTAAATACAAATGCTAACTATCTTCATGTATGGTCATTGATTTTCTGTAGTGCTAAGGGTTTAGGTGGAGTCTGAAGAGGTGGGTCTTCAGTCCACGGCGAAAGCTAGCGAGTGAGTCCGTTGTTCTAAGTGCGACAGGGAGTTTATTCCACAACTTGGGGGCCAGGAGGGCAAACTGTCTCGGACGAGTGGATTTTTGCCCTGGAGTTTTTAGCGAGGGTTCTGTCAGCCAGCCTCCCTGTGTTGGCTGATCTAAGTGAACGGGTGGGGGTGTAGGCGTTGATCAGGTCTTGGAGGTATGGAGGAGCCATCTACTGTACATCCTATATATCTATATATCTATGTGTCTGTCTATCATGCAGTACAGGGCTTGATTTCGCCTACAGCCCAGTGTACTTCATTAACATAAATGGCTGATCTACAAGCTCACAATGTGTTGCATCTAGAGCTGCATCAAGAGTTGCATCAAGCTGCGACACATTCTGAGCTTGTTGATCGGCTATTTGCAGAGCATAACAACAAAGTTTAAAATCGCCATCAAGGCCCACCATAATATTTCTTTGTTGTCTACTCAATCAACTGTATATAGTCGACTAAAATCGTAGGATATTTAGACGACTAACACTAGAACATTTCAGATGACTAAAATAGGACTAAAACCCAATTTTATTCAAGACTAAGACTAAAACTAAACCAAAACCTGCTGTCAAAATCAACACTGTTGGGGCGCCCACTGGCCTTGTTGTCCAGGAGGCGCATACTGGGCGTGGGCTTTTGGTGAGTTCGAGTCCCGCTCCTGACGACCTTTGCTGCGTGTCTCTCCCCATCTCCCTCTCTCTCCCTGGTTCCTGTTTATCTTCACTATCCCCTATAAATACAGGCTGAAAAAGGCCCTAAAAAAATCAACACTGCTGCAAGGTCGTCAAGGCTATAGGCCAGGGGTGGGCAACTTTGATGATGGCGAGGGCCACTATATTTCCACCTTCACTCCAGAGGGCCACATTGCATATTGCTACGTCCTAGTACTTCCTACCTACGTCATATCTCATACAAAAGAAGCAAAAATAGCAGATCTACAAGCTCAAAACGCATCACGCTGCGATGCGTTTGGAGCATGTAGATCGGCTATTTTTGCCTCTTTTGAATTGGAATCCTGATTTTTTTTTTTTATTTTTTGAATCCTGCAAATGTAACATTTTGATTCAATTTCAAACGCATTTAGTTATATACTCATGTTAACTTCATGAACCTAAATACATTGGACATAAAAAAATACATTTTAATACTACTATACTAGTCATACTCATTTACCCCCATTTTAAGACCCCTTCTGAGGGTCCACACCGCCAGGATTTTGCCTACAGTACCTTTAACGTATTGCGCGATGGTTCACCGATTCCATTCACAATACGATCCAGTCACGGTAAGCAACAAAACACAACAGCCTTCCATTTCCCAAAGCGAAACCGATTGAGCGCAGCGTGGACGTTGCATAACATTAAACCGGATGGCATTTCGGCAGACAGGATACAGGCGTCGTTGTCCCGCCCCCCCATTTCCGGTTTGGAACATCTGGATCCGTTTTTTGTGAATAGCGCCCGTCCATAGAGCGCTATGGACGGCGAATCGGCGATCATACTTTTTTGTTTTATAGTTATTAAAGCTAATTGATAACTCGTCATACTTGTCATAGGCAGAGTGGACCCATTTATATAACTCGTCATACTTGTCATAGGCATTAAATGAGTTAAGCTACTAAAATAGACTGACGGAATTAAAGCAAGTCATGTTTGGAATTACAGCTTAAATCAATAATATATCAGTATTCTGGTATTAACCTGAGGGCCACATTAAGTGAAGGTGGGGGCCGCATGTGGCCCCCAGTTGCCCATGTATGCTATAGGCCTAAGTGCTCCTCCACCACCACCACCATGTCAAATGACCGTCACTCCTGACTGCCTTCCTGGCATTGAGGCTCCAATCATCTCCACGCTCTGTCATTCTCAACAGTCCTCTGCAGTGTGTGTCCCGCCACGCAGCCCTCCGTTGCACACAGCCAGTTATCTGCCTTGATCGATACTGTACCTCACTCAGCCCCCCCTCTAAATACTCGCCTCGCCGCTCGCGCTGGAAATGAAGCATTTAGTCTTGGGTTTCACATAATACGCCCCTGTCTGCAAGGGAGATGGGAATGTCCTGGAAAAGTTTTTACTTGCGGTGGCTGCTGCTTCTGCTCTCTCTCTCTGTCGGGTGGAAACCATGTATGTCCTAGCCTGGGACCCGTAGCATTTTCTGGTTTCTGATCCTGTCGGGAGCAGAAACAACCTACGTTATGTTGTAGTCGTCGGACGACACTTTGGCTGGAACTACCAAACCGGAACCATAATTCCCTGTGCTCAAGGGGATAATTTTAGTGCCTGCCCAATAAACTCCTTGATTGACGCGGCATAGTTTTGCTTATTTTGGAGACGTTTGTTTTGTGTATCCATCTTTAAGTCCAACTCGTAGCGACTGGCAAGACTACAGTACCTCTCGAGCATTTAAATAGGGATTGGGGTAACAAACAGGGGGGGACCAAAACAAAGTGACGCCGCTTCTTCTTCCTGTTGCCGGTTTAGGCCACGCCTAGATGGGATCACATGGGGCATTTTAGAACGAATACCAGGCTTTCCTGGTGGTGGAAAGTCTGGTGACAACCAGTGGTGGAAAAAGTACTCAATTTCTTTGCATAAGTAAAAGTATCAATACTGCAATGTAGAAAAAAAACTCTTTTACAAGTAAAAGTCCAGAACACAATATTTACTTGAGTAAAAGTACAAATGTTTTCAAAGTTTTCAAATAATTGTAGTGGAGTAAAAGTACAATATTTGCCTCTGAGATGTACAGTAGTGAGTAGAAGTGAAACTACTGAAAATTGGAATATACCTCTCTATGGAAATGTACTTTCCACCACTGCCAACAACTGTGACTTATCAGGAAATTGAAAACCAAAAATAAATAATTTTGTGTGATGCGGTAATATGATAAAGTAACAAACAACACATACAGTAGAAAGTTAAAATATAGAGATAAGAGGTTTCTGCCCTCTCTCTCTCTTTCTCTCTCTCTCTGCCTCTCACTCTGGCTCTCTCTCTGGCTCTTTTGGTCCTGCCTCTCACTATACCGTTGGGAAGGAAAGTGAATCCAGCAGATGGGTGAGAGGGATAATGTGTTCTGTGGGCCATTATCGCTGCAGCGAGGTTAGACCGACTCCTGCTTCTCACAACGCACGCTCCTTTTGTCTGACCTTCCAGAGTTGATGCGGTCCACAGATCCATAATAGATATGCTACACTAACCGGGGTTTCACATCACCCAAAACACAACTTTTCACTTTATCAGAGCGCTGTGACAAATGGCTTTCTTGCTGTAACTCTATATTGTCGCTGTCGGAACAGAAACCTCCTATCTCTGATATTCTGACTTTTTGTGTTTTTGGAACATGATTTTCCTTGTTTAGAAAGTGTTAAATGGCTCTGTATCCTGATAGTACGCTTTGCTAGAGAGTGTTTGTTCAGGAACAGGAGTCAGAAATGCATTTTCAGATCGGGATACCAATTTTATCCAATCACGATAGAGAACTCAGTCAGGATACAGATTGAAAAAGTGAAATAGGAAGTGATGGCACAAAGAAATGAGCTGACGAAATTGGAATTGGAACACTAACAATGCTTCCTGATTGGCTGAGGGTTTGTCACCTACCGGAAAATGTATTTTCTGTTTATTAAAGAGCCGAAGAGACAGGGAGACGGCTGTCACTGAACAAATCACTTACCCTAAATGTAATGCCCTATACTTCAGTGGTTTTCAACCTTTTACATTTTAAGGTCCTTTATTTATTTGGCATTTGAGCTACGGATCACCATTTTGATGAGATTTAGCCTCTCAGACCCAAAACTTGGAATATTTTGTTAGATTTTGAATTCCATGCTGTATTGAAGTGGTATCATAGGAGAGATAAACAGGCAAACATTGAAATCTGTAAGGGTCCATTTGGTTACCAATTCTCCATCATTTTGCTGGGGACCACCTGGAACCCCCTCAAGGACCACTGGGTCCCCAGTTCTTGGTAGTTTGTTTAATGGTGGTTGATAGTGATCATAATTCATGGTGTAGTTTTTGTAAAGAGGTAGTGATTGTACTTTTGAATACTTTTTTTTGAGTAGGCCTACTTTAATTCGAGTATACATTTGAATGAGTAACTTTCATATTCTTTCATATATTGAGTAATATTTATACCATGAGTTTTTACACGTTTGACTCAAGACTGTTGTTGAGTACTATGTCCACCTCCGGTAGTCTGGGATCTCTTCACTTATCGGGGCTTGATCCGCTCGGGAGCAGAAACCACTTTACGTCATGTTGTAGTTCTCAAAGGACTACAATTTGGCCGGAAAGATCAAACCGGATTCAGTTTTAACCCAAAATAATTCCCCTGGACTCAAGGACATACTTTTAGGGCCTACCTACATGTAATAAACCCCTTGATGCGGCGTAGTTTTGCTTTTGGAAAATTCGGTTGGTCTTTTAGTCCAACTCGTAGCGACTGGCAAGACTACACTAAGCTACTTAAGCTTTTTAATAGGGATTGGGGAAACAAACGGGGGAACCAAAACAAATCGACGCTGCTTCTTCTGCTCGTGGTTTCCGCCTAGACAGGATCAAAAGGCCCGTTGTAAATGATCACCAGGCTTTCCCCCGAGAAAGCCTGGTGGCGCGAGGCTAACCTCCGGTGGTTCTACAGTTAAACGTAATTTTGTCCGTAGCACCGTGTCTTTTTGCGATACAACATTGGAAATTAGATTCTCTATTCCGCATGCACCTCAAGCCAGAGATCGTAAGCTTATGTGACTGAAGCCCGGAGCCAAAGTCCCAATGTCAGGCAATGGGTGAGCTTAATCAAAAGAAGTCACACACATACAGCATAAAAGGAAAAACCTTTGAAGGGAGGCATTGAACCCAAAATGAAAGAAAGATCAAAGGCAGCAAAGAAAGTTTGCACACAGCTCTCTTAAGTGTATTTTTTTTGGCATGCAACAAGTTTCGAGTCAAAAAAGAAGAGATTGGGTTCGAATCCACCGTGGCGCATCCGGCTTTGTCTGGCGTCTATGCGAACACAATTGGCCCGTGTTCTGGGCAGGGAAGCCGGGCGGGGAGGGTGATATTGGTCATTGTAAGTAGGGCTGTCACGATTATGACATTTTACATGACGATTAATTGTCACTCAAATAATTGCGATTAACGATTTAATTGTGTCTTTGTCGTTGACAATTTCATTTCTTTTTGGCTTTTAGGCTTTGAAATTGCACATGGCAGATATGACACATAACCTAAATATACAAAGAAATTACTGACGTAATTTTGACAACTTTATACTTAAAAAAGAACATTGATAGTGGAAATAGCCGATCTACAAGCTCACAATGCGTCACATCGCATAGAGAGGGAAAGAATTGCCCTCTCTATGTAGAAATCAACCTTCCGTATTGACTTGATAATGCTTAGTTCAGTGACAGTGTGGTATCACGCACCGAAAATAGCCGACCGATGTCTGCTATTTTCAATATTTCCACCAAAAGGCCCCTTTAGAAGTTTCAGCCCCTGCCTCTCTAACATTCTCTGCACGTCCCTGGGAGCTATAGTGTGTGGACCTTCTTTTATGCCTTTGAGGTTACAGATGGGGCTACGATTAAGCTAGCAATGCTCGCATCCAGACAACCATTTCAATGATTGATTTCAGGATGGTCACTCATTTTACAAATAGGAGCAGCCCGACATTAATCATTGAAAAAGATAACTTGGCCCGTTTCAGATCCAGCCTGTGTGTGGCTACTGGCTGTGGATCCACTTTTCTGTTCAATTAACTTCATTTCTGATTGAATATCCTGCACCAGCCGCATGGAAAGTAACCAAGTACATGTACTTAATATTGAGGTATTTTTCCCCCTTACAACATGATCAACAGGTATTATGATTATACTTGGAGGACGATTTTTTATTTATATCTTTTACACCCGCCTGTTCATTAAGTATGGGGCTTTTAAGCCGTGACATCATTTTGTAGTCAGACCTCCAAGCAGATTTATTTTCAATATCTGTCCCTCGCTATTTCAACAGATCCGAGACAAAAATAACGACTAAAGTATAATTCTATCACTTTCCTTTCAACAACAAAGAGAAGAAAAATTATTAAATAGTAAAAATAGTAAAAAGATTCACGGCCGCTGGGGGCAGAGTTCTCCTCTGCCTACAAAATGATGGCAGACTTAACAGCCCCATAGGCCTACAGTACCTGGTTTTCAGGTGTGTGGTGACCCAGCTGAAGTTAGCCACACCCACAGTGTTGCTGTATGGTAAAAGGGGGAGTGAATGATTTGATGATGTCATTAAAGTGGTGTACTGTATTTCAATCGGGCCTTTTGACTCGGAGGCTTTCAGCTTTCAGGAAGAAACTAACAATACACAGGGAAGACATATTTGCTTATTATCACCACACCTGGTGATACCCCCATAGACACATACCAAACAGAAAAAGTACAAAACTATGGCACCACCTCTTTAAATAGACGAAGGTCTGCACAGATGACTTCTTCCTTTGCTCGTATTGGTTGACGATCTCTTTGCTTTAGAGGGCAACAGCATGGATGAGCATAATGGTGTACTGTACACAGTTGGTCTGTTCTCTATGAGGTCAAGCTGAAGGTTCAAATTATTGATGCTTCCACTGCAATTATGGAGAACAAGTGGGCTCAAATGGCGCGCATCATCACAATACTCTGTGTGTGTTTGTGTATGTGTTTCCTGACTATTATTTAAAAAAAATCAAAAGAATCTCATAAAAAATAAGAATATATATATATTTTTAAGGCCACAGAATATAGCCTACATTATATATACACAGTATACTGTATATGCTGTAACGTTCTATTTTTTAGATCATGGCCACCAGTTTGGAAAGGATCTGTGGTGGTTACATAATCACAACAGTTGGTCTTTTGTTTGCACAGCGCTGGGAGATCTTGTTTATTTGCAGACGTCTGTGTGAAACAGCCTAGTGCGATTAAGACTAAACCATGAAGACATTTAACAGCCTCAACAGAAGGGTGTAGACAAACACGACGGGCTCATCAGCAACTTGTTATATTGAAAATAATCTTTTACTTAGTTGCTGTCACCTTCTTCCCAATTCCCAATAGGTTTAGATGCCTCTATAAAATGACGCACATCGAAAATCAACACAGCAGAAAGAAACATGTCTTCTT
Source organism: Nannobrachium achirus (assembly GCF_963921795.1). NCBI lineage: Eukaryota > Metazoa > Chordata > Actinopteri > Myctophiformes > Myctophidae > Nannobrachium > Nannobrachium achirus. The sequence goes on from NC_137821.1 coordinate 20,965,603, forward strand.
TTATTTTCCTGAGACAGGTATTTTATAAGGGTGTCAATTGTTCAGAAATAGTGTTTGTTCATGAGCTGCTCCACAGGCTTCCACTGACTCCAGTGCATTCGACCAAACTTCCGGCTGCAGTTTGGCACAAATGTGCGACGAATCTGCCAGTTGGAATTGCGTGATAGCGAAAATGACGTTGTTGTCCCTTCCTCTAAATGTTCCTTGTCCAGTTCTAGGAAACACAGAAGGGGAGGACCTTTTTCATATTTCCACACAACAGCGCTAAGATGTATGAACTATTTGTTTTTGTACTTTTAATCAAGTACATTTTGAATTCCGGACTTTTCCTTGTAACAAAGTATTCATAACCCTTCACAACCCTTGCGGCCCAACCACCTGCAGCAGCTGAATGGAATGTTTAGATCGGGAGTCTGGTGCAACGCACAGGGCCTGGACCTGGTGAGAGCAGGAGAGGACCTGGTGAGACGTAGGAGGAGCCCGGCCAGGAGCCAACCCATAGAGCCTAGTTCTTCCACGCGCCAGAGTGGCGCTGCCCCCAATCCCGGCAGCACATTGAGTGACCCTGGTCTTTCCCTAATAGGACTGATCGTGAATAGCTACTGGGACATAAGTCGGGACTTGATCAACCCCGGCTGGGTCACCTGGGCAAGGGTGTATGATGTTGCGAGACCCGAAACACCCGTCGACCCCAGGCTACATCACTGATGATACGTCCCAGTTGCATCCTCGTGATGTTTTTTTCATTATATATCGCAGTATTGATACTTTTACTTAGTAAAACAAATTGGAGTACTTTTTCGACCACTGCTTGTTGACAAGACCTCCCTTCCACGCCCGCCTTCTGGTTCAGAAACGTTCTACGTCCTGCTAAACCATGCACGCCCGACCGGACGAAACACCTGTTTTTTAATGAGTCCCCATACGACGGTATACAGCTGGAGTGCTATACAGTATTCTTGCACTCAGCCTCTGTCAAGGGTGTGAGAGAGAGGCTAAATATTTTAGGTTCGTTAAAGTATAGCCACTGTTTGCCTCGATGACAGCTTTCGCAACACTCTTGGCATTATTCCCTCTCGTTCTCCTGTCCCCTGGGAGTGTTCTTAGAGTCGGCTGAAAGCATATATTTTCCACTGATGGCTATTCGTGAGGTGGGGGGATGTGTTAGGGGCTGTTTGGGTCAATGTATCATAGTGCACGGTAGGTAGTGTGCACTGTGGATAATGGATCACAGAATAATTACCAGCGTTAAGAGTCTCTCCATCTCCATGTTTGCTAACCAGCCCGAGCCTGAACACACCCGAGTTGCCATAAATCCCCCGAACTGGAACTGAGCCGGCGTTGCCAGATTCGAAATGTTAAATTAATCGTACGAGAGGTTATTATCGTATTTGAAAGAAAACCATAGTGCATTGCAAAATAAAACACTTAAGAACGATACATCACAGATGTATGAATACATCTGTATGTGTATGTTTATTGTAAGAAACAACCTTGTCTGACACCACATACTGTACGCTGCATGGAAAGCAGGCAACTTCCTGGAACAAATACACAATAACATGGAAAGACACGTTTTTAATGCCTCCCAAGTACAGATCTAGGGTCAGATTTTACCCCCTTGTTTTCCAATTCATATTGGGGAAACCCAAACCGGACCCTGAATCAGCAGCCAGAGCATTACGTTAAATTCACTCACTCATTATTTTTAGAAATGAACGTACATTTGGGCATTATTGATCGTATAGATCGTATAATGTATGATCTGTATAATGTATAATATGTATAATGTCTGACCACCCCTCCTACATCTTTGTCCCACGCCCACTAGAACCAAACAATGTCCCGCATTTCAATGATCATGTTTGTTTTGTTTTTGATCATCTTCAAAAAAGAACTACTCTGTGTTATGAATCGATGTGCGAGTTGTGCTGATGTATTGCAAGTCTACCTGGACTCTCTCTGAAGCCAACATGATTTTTCAGCTTTCTGGACGTTTTGATATTCATCCGATTGCCTCAAGTTAATACATTTTCCTCATCAAGTTAATATATTTTCCCCTCCCCAATATTGGAATTTTAATCTAATCAACTTGGTTACTCCTTTACTTTTCCTGGTCAAAAGTAACCACCATTTTGACCAAAAATGAATAGATGGAAATCTCTCTCTCCTTCGGTGCCACACCGTAAAAATCAGCCAAAAACAAACGTTTTAGACGTCTTTATACCACAGCAGGTCAAATTGCTCATTCAAGGCCACACATAATTGTCCCAAAGCACTTGGCGACGAGTGGAGGCGAGAAACTACAGGTGTCGATGGCTATTCAAAAATCCTAAAAGAAAATTACCCGCTTATTGTTTGAGGAGAACATAATTGGTCTTGCAGCAATCATAATTTGAAATAATGTTCCTCTGGAACTTGCAGAGCTTGACGTTCCAGGCAAGTTTATGGGATGAGAAAGCTGTATTGTTCCATGATGTACTGTGGCACTAGATCAATAGTGTACTATGTTGAAGGAGAGAGCATGAGATTGGAAAAGAAAAGATGAGTCTCCATATATTATATAACACGAACGCGCGCTCTCTCACACATGCACGCACGCACACACACACACACACACACACAAACGCGCACACTGTTCTATTCTTTTCACTCGATGTGTACTTTCTTTTCGCTCTAAGTTCCGCCTGCACTCAGATCGCCAAAGCCGAGCTCTTGAACTTGGACCTTGCAGCTCGACCTCATACAGAACAGGCTTCACCAAATAATACGAGCAAGGGAAGAAAGGACGATGGTATTTTCGAATCCATTATGTTTCAGGAACTGCGCAGGCCTTCGTCCATTCAATTTAAAAAAAACAGACTTGTGTGTCGCAAAAGAGAATGTAGGACGATCAAACAAGTGAACACACACGCTGCATGTTTGAAGGAGACGACGCAAAGTGTGTCTGTGGATTTCATGAATATTAGTATAGTAGTATTAAGAGCTCATGACTAAAGCTCATGACCTTTAGTAAAAACGTTCTCTCCATAAATGGTTGCCAATATTGGAACCAGCTCCCTGCCTCAATTAGAGAGATCCCCACATTCGGTGCTTTTAAAGGGCAGTTGAAGCAATGGCTAAAACGCTCACAAACATGTAACCACCTATAAGAAAATATTTGATGCCTGTACGAATTACTCTGCCAGGTTAGTCTCTCCTGTGTGGTTTTTAACTTACTTCTGGCACTAGGCTCCTTGTCGCACCAGGCAAGCGGTTGCGCCAAGCACCTTGTTTTTGTTGTGTTGTTGTTCGCCCTGTACTGTTCTGTTCTTATTTTTGTTAGTCTTGTTTTGTTTCTTGTTTTATGTCCTGAGGACAACAGATGAAATTTAGCTTTAAGCTAACTCCGGCTGGTTTACACTAAGATCTTTGTATGTTGTATTATGCAATATGTCATTATCTCTGTGTCCATGAACTGGTACTGTCTTGTCTAAATAAACACATAAAGTAAAGTAAAGTAACTAAATAATAATTGGATCCTTTGATTATTTTCCACATATCCTGAAAATGTACAGTTTTATAGAAGTTTCCGTCCGAGTGTCCAGCTGATGCAGTGTGTATACAACTGTACGCTGTATCATCCATTTATCTTTATACGTATACGTTCAGCCATATAACAATAAAATAAAAATACAGTGCCGTATGCATTTTTGAGAGTGCAGGATATTCCATTAGAAATTAGTAGCATCTGAAACAGGGACAGTTATCAGAAGAAGTATGGTACATCAGTGCTGATGCTCACATAAGCATTATGGTTATACAGTGGGTTACAACATTTAGCGTCGCCAAGTCTAAAATGACACCTAGAGGTGTCAAGAGGTGCCTAGAGGTACCTCTGTCAAACACGCCTCCAAATTCTTAGCCGCGCCCCCTAGAAATGTGATATTTTATTTCAACGTGTAGTGTGGCTGTTCAGCCACGGGGTGGCGATTCTTCAATATGAGTCGACTATTCGAGTCTATTACTTGTTGGTTACTTGTTATCTCTACCTGCATTGTGAGCTTGTAAATAGTTTCTTTTCAAGTTATTTTTGCACTCAAATTGTAATTATTTGTTTAACCCATTTAGGCCTAGGATTATTGACTGCTTTAACTATTGAAAAATAGCAAATATACAAGCACATGTAGATCTGCTATTTTTTTTAAATCATGTTTTTTTTTGCAAGTCTTTGAATATATCTACTTAAAAGCGAACATTTGTAACTCAAATATTTGCTTCTGGGGGGTCCCTGGAATAACATATTTTGAGATGGGGGGTCCGTGGCCAAATACCTGTAATTTTGGGGGTCCTTCACATGAAAAGGTTTGAGAACAGCATGATTTCGATTTTAGAGGAAGGATTTAGAAGTCGGGTCAAAGATCGGGTCAAAGATATTCAAAGACTTGCACTCATTTTCACAATTTTTCAAAAATAGCAGATCTACAAGCTCACAACACCTCACACTGCAAAGTGTTGTGAGCTTGCAGATTGGCTATTTTCGGCAAATACTTTAGGTGTGGAGGGGAAAAAAGAGCATACTAAGCAGTAAGCACAGAGGTTGAGGTACAAAGGGTTGTGGGGGTCCCTGCTTCATCTCTCTCTCAACTAAGGGGTCCTTGATCTGAAAACGTTGAAGATCCCTTTGCAAAACAACTCTTTGCCATCAAATCTCTTAACATGTTCACAAAATGGAACTCGTGTTTTCATTTGGTAAACACAGCCATATTTTCACATGACACACACATGCATTCATTGAATAAACACAACTAGCTTTTGGCTGAACACTACCAAGCATGAACAGAACACTGAAGAGCAAAATTGAAAACACAATTGTCGAAATGGAACACACTGAATGAATGTCAATTACTCTGGTAAATGAACCAATTCCCTTTTTGTAAAATGACCCAGTGTATGCCCACTTCTCTCATAGACAAACATAAAACAGCACACAAATATGCAGACAAAACATTTTATTGACTGTAGGTCTAAACGTTTACCCCCAAACACTCCAAACAAGCCCACAACGCGTTGTGTGCTTGTAGATCGTCTGTTTTCAATAGTTTTGTGCGACAGTCTTGTATGATGTAGCATGGCTTTTCTTTACCAAAAGCCGTACACATTTGAAACTTGGAGATACAAGTTTTCTGCCCGACAGTGACGATATTTTAGTGATTATGTTGCGAGGAAAACGTTGAGCCATTACATAATAGCCATTTTGGTTAGAACTGACTGAAAATAACTTTGTACTTTATATAATAAATAATATTTTTTCAAGTGTCCAAATAAATTCAAAATATTATCAAATGATCTCGCGGCACCCCTGGACTGCCGTCGTGGCACCCCAGGGTGCCCCATCACCCACTTTGAAAACCCCTGGCCTAGAGTGCCGCATGAAGCCCTGACAGGCCTCAAAGCCCACATCTCCATAAGCCTCCTCCATGGCCTGAAGCAGTGGGACCTGGCTCTGAATTGCTCGCCTGACCCGAAAGTTTAGAGATTTGAATATTTGTGTGTTGTGGATTGATGCTATGAGATTTTATGTGAGAAGTGTGTGCAAACCTGAAAAGTGTGTCTTGTGTTTTGACAACAAGGTGATGTGAAATTTACATCAGAGTGTAAAGAAGGAAAGTCAGAGTCTAATATGATAAGGAAATCTAAAGTAGTAACAAATTGAGTCAAGCGATTGGGGACAGAAGTAAAGGTTGTGAAAATTGTGCCAAATTTAAAAAAAATGTGTTTTAGCAATCGAAAAAAAACTGTAAGCTGATTTTGATACTATATACTGTATGTATATATATATTCTAGGGCTGGGAGAGAGAGAGAGAGAGAGAGAGAGAGAGAGAGAGAGAGAGAGAGAGAGAGAGAGAGAGAGAGAGAGAGAGAGAGAGAGAGAGAGGCGGAGAAGTCATCAAATGACAGAACGTTGTGACACAAACAATTACAAAATAATTGGTTCACACACTGTCCCAAAACAACATAAACGTGACATAATAATAATAAGCTAAATATAAGGAAACGAAAAAGACACAACTTTTGTTCACATGTTCAATTGAAATTGTACTTTATTTGGAAACAAGGCAGTAGGCAACATTTTTCCAATAGCCTCATAAAGTTGTTCATAAAGATGTATTAGTTGTCCCAGACACCTGGACAAACATTTGATTGTGGTTTAATAATAATAATGTAATGCCATCATGGTCATAAATGTAGGCCTAATGCCTGTAGAAATCCTTCTCCATTCCTCCTCTTCTGGTAAATGTCAACGTCTCAGAAGAAGATGTGACAGCGAGGAGGTTTTTGAGAACCAAGCCTCTGACATGACCAATCGCTTTTGCTTTTGTGAAAGGGTCCCTTTCTAATTACAGAGTGAAAGGTCAAGTTAAAATGTCAAACTATTATTTACCACACTGTTTTTCAATACTTTTCGGTAATCATGACATTTTGTGAGAAAACATACGTTTACATTGCCAAAGCAAGTGTCAAAAAATTAAATAAAAACAGTCTATAAGGGAGAACATCACATGGAACATATACAGTAGGACGGTTGGAGGGGGAGCAGCTGACCATATAGGCGACCCTCTAGACAAGCTAATTGCTTCCAATACACAAGTATCTGTGCCAAACATGTTGAACCAGTTCTATTGTCCGCCCGTGTTGAATTGACGGCACACGCAGGCTTCATTGGTGTACTGAGTACATTTACTCGAGTAGGCTATTTTTATTCCACTACAATCTTTTGAAAACAGTTAGATACTTTGCAAATTTCGATTATTAGGCTATAAAGGCATACAACCACTTCAGCCCTACATTTAGGCCATTTGAAAATACAAGCTCACAATATTGCTTAATCTGCTCAAATATTTGTATAATCTACAAATGGTAGGCTACATTTGTGAAATGACTAGACTATAGGCTCCGTTTTCTTTATACAGCCTACATTTTGATACCAAAACGTCATTACTCAAGCCAATTAAGGCTTATATTTTGAACATGGGATTTCTAAAAGAGTATTTCTACTTTTACTTAAGGAAAACATGTGAGTACTTTTTTTCATCACTGACGGCCTTGCTGATCCCGCCCATAGACGATCGCGCCTCGATCGGCTTGCTCACTCAGCAGCAGAGCAGTTGAGTTCTAACTTCATCTAACTTTCACTAATAATTAATATTGAAATAAGAACAGCAGGATAACAAGTAGACTATTGTGACATTTACATTTGAAAGTTCCTGGTTTGTATATAAAGAAGTTACCTCAAGAGTCACCAGCCAATCGTCATTACTCACAAACAATTACAAAATAATTGGTTCACACACTGTCCCAAAAATAACACAAACGTGACATAATAATAATAAGCTAAATATAAGGAAACGAAAAAGACACAACTTAACCAAAACGAGACCTTTCCTATAATAATAATAATAACAGTGCAGGGACCCTGACGACACTCTCCCACGCCAAATACATTTCCTCATTATGGGGCCGTGGTATTCCATTTGGACATGATTTGGAACAGAGCGACAGAGAGATGGAGAGAGAAAGCGAGCGAGCGAGAAAACAAAAAAAGAATCCGAACGGGACGGAACTGGACAAGACCATTACGGGGCCACTCGGGTTTGGTTTTGTAATTTGGCATAACAAATATATTTCTATTGAATATATTATAGGCTTGACCATTTCTCTCTCTCTCTCTCTCTTCTGTTGGATAATTAGAGAAAGCGCATATATCTGACATGGCCGAACAAGGAACGCTGTCTGTCAGACAGACCCATGATGTTTACCAGGATAAGAAATAACACTAGAAAAGTTGTTATTTTGATAGAGAAATAGCCCATCCCCGTAGATAATGTCCAGAAATATGCTCCATAGGCTATAAATGTTCCGACCTTCATCTTCCAGGTGACTTTTGTTGGTGTTTCACTTCACCTCGCTAAAAACCTCCTTTTGCGGGACTCATTGAAATATGCGAACAGACGATAATAATATGGATTTGGGAGCATAGCCTAATTACAAAGCATGTCTCATTAAAAACAATATATATTTTATAGTTGAAGGGTAAATACACAGTATAGGCCTATGTAGGCTGGGAACATGACACAGTTCAGTTGAGATTTTTTTTTATTATTTTGGAGGTGGGGGTAGAATACTGTATAGGCTACAGTAGAGCTACATCACGAGTAGACATACAGCCTTTGCAGACAGCCAGGATGTGGAGGCGGGCTTTGACGCTGGGTGACGCCCTGCTCACATTGAAAGGGACAAAGCCGACGTGTGATATCGGCTGAGTGCCAGGAATGCAGTTTGGCCAGTGCTCTCATAACTGTATGCTCAATCCCTCAGGCGCCCCCTGGACTACATGATTATAAATGTTTATAATTGAGAACTGAGAGGTGCAGTAATCAATGATATATAGACACTGTGAAGTAATGACCACCAAATTGAATTTGTAAATACTAAAGTAAAATACAAATACCTCAACATTGAACTCAAGTAATTCTTAGAACTTAGGTAATACATCATTACACCAACACCAATTACATCAAATGCAAAGAAATAGTAGAATTAGTTGGCTAATCTAAGAAAAACATGGGTAGACACATGTTTTCAAACCAACAAGGAAACAAAGACAGACAAGCGAACAGCAGAGCTTTTCCATAATGAAACATGCTCTCTCTGAAACAGTGGAACTGTTATTAAGTGCTGGTAATAAGCTCATTGTCATGTGAACTGTTAACTTTATAATTATCCGTTTTAGTCCCATAGCCAGTTTTAAATGGACCCTTACAAATACAAATGAGACATTTAATTAACATTTAATGAAAAAGTCCTATGCCAAAATGTATTTTTACACCATTTAAAGTATAATTACTCTCTAGTATCTACAGTAGTCTCTTCTGTGGTTCATTTCAATTCATTTCAATCCCCAGCAAAATAGTTAAACTAATTGCTCTGCTATGCCATCTAGTGTCACTTGACTGTATTGCAGAAGATAAGCTGAAAGGACGGCCTACTATTTTTAGACACTCCCATCTCCAGAGAGACCGGTGGGTGTCCAGAGGTACCTACAGATACCTGAGGCGACTCAATTTTCTGTGAACCACTGTAGTTACTGTATCGTGTGAATGGTGCTGTACACTGAAAAAGGGCTACTACTGGGTTTTACAAGCCTGGGTACTTTCGGGCCAATGTACAGAAGTATATAGCTCTCTCTCTCTTTCTCTCTCGCTCTCTCTCTCATATCACGTGAGGCCTATCTCTCTGTCCCTATCTGCCTGGTTACTGACATCCTTTTGATCGGCAAAGCAAAAAGCTCTGGCTTTGATCAGTGTGTGTGTGTGTGTGTGTGTGTGTGTGTGTGTGTGTGTGTGTGTGTGTGTGTGTGTGTGTGTGTGTGTGTGTGTGTGTGTGTGTGTGTGTGTGTGTGTGTGTGGGGTTAGGACACATATCTCCACAGGACACCATTATTAATCCTGATGATAGTTGAAGTTCAAGGTGATGTTCCCTGACTCATATAACATCCCCCCCCTCTCTCTCTCTCTCTCTCTCTCATATATTACATGTATTTATCTCACGAGTGAGCATAGATAACTTGATGACCGATGTAAACTGCCTAATAGGTTAAGTTGATGTTGCTGTTTGTGTCAAAGTGTCCCCATGTGAGACGATTACCCCGTAACAGCTCCCACCGGGCACACGGTATCATTGAGGCCAGTCAGGATGGGTAAATGCAGAGGATACACTGGAAGTACAGTTCCCAAACTTTTTAGCTCAAGACCCAAAAGAGAGATCAGATGTTTGTCTGGGACCCAAACTAGTGAAAATAGCAGATCAGCAAGCTCACAACCCGTCACTTGAAGCCGCATTGCAGATCTGCAATTTTCACGATTTGTTTTTGTGTATTCATGACATTATTTTTTTTTTAAATGTTTGATTTTGTTTTCAACTCGGGGGGAAAATGTGTGATTTTCTGTTCAACAGCACCAGTACAATGCATTCATACAGATTGGCAATAGACATCAAGGCACGACGTGCTGGCCATTGGGAAAAGCGGGACAACTCCCGAACGGCCAGTTCATTCCCGGCCGGTCCAGGCCGGCCATTAGGATAAAATCACACCCGTGTGAAGTGGAGCTGTGTGTGTGTGTGTGTGTGTGTGTGTGTGTGTGTGTGTGTGTGTGTGTGTGTGTGTGTGTGTGTGTGTGTGTGTGTGTGTGTGTGTGTGTGTGTGTGTGTGTGGATCATGTGTACCGATTTTTGTGACATTTGAAGAAAATATGTAGGAAAAGGAGCAAAAAGTGTGTTTTGGAGAAAATTCAAGATGGCGGAAAATCTATCATGGCGCAAATGGGCGTGGCCTATATGGGGAGATGCGTTATGACCCAAGGAATCCAGGGAAAAAATATTTTTAATTTTCCGACCTACGGTTCAAGAGTTACAGGCCAAAACGTAAAGTGGGGTGTTATGGCGCCACCATGCGGCCAAATGACACAATTATTTTTTATTTAATCCTTGAAATCATTATGAACCTCCTCTCCAAGACTTGAAACTCTAGCCCCTATGGTTTGCGAGAGACAAATAATTGAATGTGAGTTTTTGCGATTCCCATTATAAGTCAATGGGGAAAATTAATTCACTATTAAATTAATATCAATTAAACTATTGAACCTTTCTCTTAGCAAGAAAATAAAATGTCGGCCTTCGTTCCATTTTGGGGGCTGGGTGGCCAACAAAGTAAATCGTCACTGTCGGGCAGAAACCTTGTATCTCCAAGTTTCAAATTTGTAGATTTTTTCGCAAAGCAAAGCCCTGCTTCATCATACAAGGCCGTCGCACAAAAGTAGTGAAAACAGCAGATCTACGTTGTGTGCTTGTAGATCGGCTGTTTTCACTAGTTTAATTCATTTTTTAAATGATAAATACAAAACAAACAGTTTTGGACATAAAAGGTTTCCACCCGACAACGACGAAATATAACTCATGTAATTGGCCCACTGGCTTGTCACTTGTCATGATCTGAAATGGCAAATCTTTGAGTAGCAGCAGCGCTATAGAGAGAGATCTCTCTCTCTATAGCGCGCGATGAGGGCCTCTCCAACTCTTTTTCCCGGGCTGAATCAAGGGCCCAGCACGTCCCTGCATCAAGGTCCCCACCACCCACTGTTTGGAGACAGATGTCAAATGTTCAGATGACTCCATGTGGAAGTACATTGTCCAGATATCATCTGTCATGAGCACTCCATGTGGTTGGTGTCACGTGTGTTTCTCCCTCCATCCCCTCTCTCACCACCCGTCATTAACCGCCTCCCCCACTGGTCCCCTGGGTGCCCAAAGTGATAGATTTTTTTTCCCTCCATCCGCTAGTCAAGAACTAATTAGCATGCTCGCTAGCACTCGACATAATCAGGCTGCTCGACTGGGAATAGTCAGGAAGCAAAAAGAAAAGAGAGAGAGAGAGAGAGAGAGAGAGAGAGAGCGGAGGGGAAGAAAAGGTCCAAAACTTGTAAAGTCTATTTTGCCTTTGCGGAGTTGGATCAATGATGGTGGGAGAGGAGGAGGCAGTGGACAAAGTAATCACATTTATCAATACCACAATGTATTAATACTAGTTAGTTTAAGTCCTGTATTCAAAATGTACTGGAGTAAAAGTACAGAAATATTGTCATCAAAATGTACTTATTATGCAGAATGTCCCCGGTTTCTTTTGAAAATAGCAGAGTTCTGCTATTTTCCAATAGCCAAAGTATGTGTAGGGCTGAAGTGGTTAATGCATGTTTATTGTTGTGAAATAATAATCAAAATCTAGGAAAACTAGTAACTAGTAAAGTGTTCTGGTTGTGTAAATTGTAGTGGAGTAATTTGCCTTTGAGATGTAATGGAGTAGAAGTAACAGTTTTGACATTTGGAAATACATAAGTAAAAATACTCAGTAGGGGAGAGCGGGGTAAACTGAGACACCGGGTAAACTGAGACGCTCCATTTATCTTGGCAATGGAACACATTTGTGGCCATGTGACCATTATATTTTCAAGCCCCTTGAATTTCCCACTTGTCATGAAAAGAGAGACCTGATAGTGCTGTAGAAAACATGCTTTTTTCACAAAAATGTGTTTTTTGCATGTAAAAGTAAATTTTCTTGCTGTCAACATAATCAGCTGTTGTGTCAAAGCAAATTGATGCAGGGAGAACATTTTATATCATACATGTTGATGAACTACCAACTTATAAATCCATGTGATAGATGCTAGCTGAAGATTACCCTGAATTGATAAAAATATCCCTTTTCCCAAAATGTGGCTGTGGGGTAAAGTGAGACAATTGCTTCGGGGTAAAGTGAGACTATCCTTAACATGAAAGACAGGGAGAAAGCTGTAAAAACCTAATTAAAGGGTGTACCAAACTAGTCTCAAGTGATTCTTATGTATTTTCCCCTGTAGAATCCATTTTTGATATATATTTCTTTGTATTGTGCATAATTAATGAGATAATTAGCATATTTGACTAAATATGCGAATTATTTCATTAGTTATGCACAATACAACAATATACTTTGCAGAAATAGATTCTACAGGAAGAATTACATAAGGATCAACTGAGGAAAGTTTGGTAAACCCTTCTATACATTTTTTATAGGGTTTTTAGTTTTTTCCTTCTGCCCATGTGTCACATTATTTGACACATGGGTGGAAATGACAGGACAAAGCCTATTAAAAGAATGTCTGCTATGTACATTTTTGTATTGCGCATATTTAACCCGGTTAACCGGGTTTTTGTGTTTTTATGGTAGTTTTAAAGTGAAAAAAGTGAGTGGATCACTTTACCCCGTTGATTTCTCTGGTCTGTCTCAGTTTACCCCGGTCCTGGGGTAAACTGAGACACAAGACCACTTTTTTTAAAACAATCATATTTTCTCTGCCTTTTGTCTTGAATATGTTCTGATAACTTCCATTGTTAGGAAACATCCCAAATTACTGGGAAATGTGTATATTTTTACTGATATATCTTTTAGTTTGCCTCTAGGGGAGAAAATGTAAAAAGTGTCTCAGTTTACCCCGCTCTCCCCTATACTATGCACTATATTTGAGACAGGGCTTCTAGTATCTTCCTATAAATGTAGTAGAGTCAAACGTACAATATCTTGTCCTTGAAATGTAGCGCAGACTGAGTGAAATATCCAAAAGAATACCAATACTCAAGTACCTTTTTATTACTGTGGGGTGTGGAGAGGAGAGGGGGAACGCTCCATGGAGGGAGAAAAAGGACTGTGGCATCATGGGTAATTAGGGAAAGCGCAACATGAAGCATGTCAGGCCACGTAATGATTGCCAATACCCTTCTGAAGTCCTTTCACTGCTTCTGACCCACTGCGATGCTTTGAGCTGCAATGTTAACATAATGAGAGACGGAGAGACAGGCAGACATACAGACGGAGAGAGGCAGAGAGACAGAGAAATAATTATGGGGGAGAGAGAGAGAGAGAGAGAGACAGAGAGACAGAAAGAGAGAGACAGAGCGACAGGGCTGAGCAGAGGAGTTAAGTACAATGATGTAATATAATGGGCTTTGTAAAAACATTACTACACCAGCCTAGCTAATAAATTCAGTGGGTGTCTCGCAGTTTACACTAACAATAAATAGAACTTTATGACTACACAATAGCAGGATGGATTTTGAACACTTGCAAAAAACAATACTGGGAAATTAGTCATTTATGATATTCGTGCTGTCAGGTGGAAACCTTGTATGTCCAAATCTGCCTGCTGTGTGTGTGTGTGTGTGCGTGCGTGCGTGCGTGTGTGTGTGTCTTTAAGTGCTGCATGTTTGTGTTTCACTCCCGTTTGTGCTTAATTAGTGTAATTAGCTGCAGCTTTGTGTCACAATCCGCCGCAGCTGTTCATGCCGTGCTCATACAGACCGACATACGCACACTCAAACACACAAGGCCACTCGTAGAAGCGCCGCAGGCACCGCTTAAGAAAGTTTACGAATCGCTAGCTTAGTTTAAGCCACCTCTCAAGGTCTTAAACACAGAGGGTGCGATGAATGTTGAGTATTTCACATTTAAAACTATTCCAATAGCCGATATCTGGTTCATACAGCTTGATGTCTTTATTCACTGTGAAAAATCCACCCGGTTCAGATTTTTATTTTTATTTATTTTTTTAAGAAAAAAAAGAAAAGAAAAAAGGTTTATCACAACTTAATAATATAGCTCTGTGAAACAAAACAACAATTGGGAAAAATCGATTTTGGGGAAAGCATCCGTGTCATTTTAGATATGAGCCTTTCACGCCACGTTTTGAGCTTTTGGATCGGTTTTGGACATACAAGGTTTCCACCCGACAACAACGAATTGGCGAAATAATTCTATGGAGCTACGAGGATTCTGCCCGACAGCAACGATATAAGGCTTCTGCTTCACAGCGACGACATGTTATCATTTTAGGAGTGTTGCAGGTGGATGCAACCATGTGGTTTAAAGTTACTAAGCCATTACCAATCAAAGGGCTTTGGATCCAGTGCGCCGCGCTGCAGTGCCAGAGGGTACGTGCGTTTCTGGTATAATTTCCACAGTGTCATGGAGAAAAGCCTTGGGAACTTTAATTTCTCTCAAGATCAAACTCTTGTCCTTGTGTGGGAGGCGCGGAGTCCTCAAATAACACGTCTGTAAAGTACCATGCATAGTAGTACATAAGGACCGCAGGAATACACAAGCAACGGAGGGTGAGAGAACTTTACTCCGTTTCGTCCGGTTTGACTCCCAGTACGTAACACTCCGGATGATTTATCTCCGTATACGGACCCTTACGGACAGCACCCAACTGGACGGACACAACGTACAGTATCCGTACACGATGTATCCGTAGCAATAAGTACCCACAGCCACCGTTGTCAAACATAGGCGCAGTAGTGAGGAAAATTACTTTTCCTCTGCTCTATGACAGCGGTTCTCAAACTGTGTGTCCCAATGAGAAATATATTGTATCAAGAAACGGTAAAAAATGAACGTCGCAACAGGACGGCTTGACACACACACACACACACACACACACACACACACACACACACACACACACACCGCCTATCCTCCTCCAACAGATGCCAACAAGACGATGCACACAAGAAGAGCTGATTATTAGCTCAGCGGCTCATCATATACTTGGGAATTATATGCGGGTGTGTTTTGTTATAATCACTCCCGGTCCTGGTCCATGTGGTTAAATCTGTACCCTCGCGGAGTTTTACATTTACCGCGAATCCGCGAAACAACTTTTCCGACAGACAGCCGAACCTGCAGTCCAGACTGTTACCACTTATAACATCACGTCGCCTCTCCTCCAAAAGCGAGATGGGTGCAGTGCACTGTGTTTTATTATTATTACTAGGGCTGTCTTCGACTCAGGATTTATCAAGTCGATTCGAGTCGCGGGGGTTAATCCGACGCGTCGACGAATCGTTTATGTGTAAAAAAAAAAAAAAAAAAAAAAAAGTTGTGCTTTAATGACTGGAGAGGAGGCGCGACCGCGACGCATTGATAGAGTACCGGTACAACAGCTGTTGTAAACCACTATGATTGGTGGATTCTCTGCTTTGAAAACTGCCTGGTTGTAATGATTGTATGCCTCTCCAAGGCTAAAGGAACAGGGCTAAAGCGCTAGCATGCTAACGATTTAGCCCTGTTCCTTCAGGAGGAAAAACAACACCAAAGTAGGCTAAAGGTAACAATAATGTAACATCACTGCGTCGATGCAGAGCGGCACACGGCTGCATCACAATGCAAGCAAATTGTCATAATCTAAAACTTTTTAAGAAGTCCTCTACTCCACCGCAGTCCTCTGCCTTAGACCACCACCACAGAGCCACACTCAGCGAGTCAGCGGCAGTGAGTGAAAGTGAAAGCGCATCGCGCTGCTGCTTCTTGGTCAGATTTAACAAGTAGAATAACAACAAGTCGACGCATTTCCTCTCAGCGGTTAACTTCAAAATAAGAGCACCTTGTTATATGATCAAGGCAACTTTCAAGTCACGTGAACTGGTTTTATTTTTAAGTCTAGTTGCAAGCAGTAGGAAGTATGGACTAAATAGGAAGAACATGACAGTCCAGCGCTCTCATACCGCACCGGTGTGATAAAAAATAATATATTTTTGACGGCTCGACTCAAACAATTGGCGTCGATTCCGGGGGCTTAAAACGACTCGTCGATTCGTCGAATTTTTGAAGACACCCCTAATTATTACTCAGTCCGGGTGGTTAAATCTGTACCCTCGCGGAGTTGCATTTACCGCGATAATGTTGCCGATAGACAGCAGCTGCAGAACCAGTCCAGACTCCAGACTGTTACAAAACATCACGTCGGTCGTCGGGTCAAGACATTCTGTGGTTCTACATATTTTGTCTAAAAATGCTTCGGTTAATAACACGTGTGTGCTGTGCAGAAGACCCCCACCATATGTGGCGTGCGGCCAAAACGGGAGCAGAATTGGAGCGGAGAGCGGGTCGGAACATAAATAACGTGCATGTCTACTATGCATGGCGATGCGAAAAACGTACGTAGTTACTCACCCAAAACGGACACAAAATCAACCAGACGTAACTATAAATGGCCCTTAAGTGGCGTGCGGCCAAAACGGGAGCAGAATTGGAGCGGAGAGCGGGTCGGAACATAAATAACGTGCATGTCTACTATGCATGGCGACGCGAAAAACGTACGTAGTTACTCACCCAAAACGGACACAAAATCAACCATACGTAACTATAAATGGCCCTTAACAGCTCAGACACCGCCTAGAACAGGGGTTTTCAAACCTTTTTGTCTCAGGGCACCCCATAAATATTTGTTTTAATCCGAGGCACCCTTACATTATAATTTCACTCCCACCACCTTATATTTATAGCATATCGCCTTTGTCGAATGGAAACATTGTATGTCCAAAACCGTTCGTTTTGTATTTATCATCTCTAAAATGTAAAAACTAGTGAAAACAGCAGATCTACAAGAACACAACGCCTCGCATCTTGTGTGCTTGTAGATCGGCTGTTTTCACTAGTTTTGTGCGACAGTCTTGTATGATGAAGCAGGGCTTTGCTTTACCAAAAGTCGTACACATTTGAAACATGGAGATACAAGGTTTCTGCCCGACAGTGACAATATTTTAGTGATTATGTTGCGAGGAAAACATTGAGATAACAGCCATTTTGGTTAGAACTGACTGAAAATAACTTTGTACTTCAAGTTTAAAATGATACTGAATATTTTTTCAAGTTTCAAAATAAATTCCATTATCAAATGATCTCGCGGCACCCCTGGACTGCCGTCACGGCACCCCAGGATGCCCCGTCACCCACTTTGAAAACCCCTGGTCTAGAAGACATTATGTAAGATTATCTTAGGAAATAGATAAAGCGGTTAACATGTCTGGCATGGGCTTATGAGAAGCATTTGGCAGTGTATACGTCTTAAGCCCAATTCATAATCACCAAATAAACTATGCAGAATAATGGGTTAATGTCGCATTTACTATGAAAACCTGCAGCTCATGTGCGTCAGTCAGTCACACCTCAATGTCACGTTCCATATACTGCATGGCCAAGACAGAATTAATTTTCAAGTGTGTCTCACCACACTTGCAAATGAATTCTGTCCATGTCCCTTTTATGCGCATATGGAGATCCCTGATGATATCAATATTAAGCCCATATCTGGGAATGCCCATATGATAACGCGTCCAATACCTATTTCCCCCATTGTATGGACATATTGTGTCAGTCGCTTGTCGACCCTAGGGTGTCTTACTGGTTGTCTTGTTTGTTTATTTATGTTTTTAATCCTCTATAAATTAGTCGTTATGCCACACTCATGTTTGTGTGTTGTCAGTGCTGTTGTGTGTGGCTCACATGCCCTATAGACCAGTGGTTCTCAACCTTTTCAGGCCGTGACCCCCAAAATAATCATATTCTAACTGGGGACGCCCCACCCTAATGAGCACTAAGAGTTGAGGCATTACATTGTGTACTGTAACACGGTTCTATTGTGAAAATAGCAGATTTACATGATCAAGTAAATCTGCTATTTTCAAAATTTCTGCCTCTAATATTTAACAATTTAGCCAACGTTTAATTTGTTGTTTGAGGTATTAAAAAATCCTTAAATTGTCACTTTAGGAATGTGCAGATACCCTCTATAGCCTGCACTTAAACTTTATGTTTGTTTGTTTACTGTTGAGTGAGAAAACAATGTTGCACATTAAGTTAATAATCTGGGGGACCCCCAAAATAATTTGGGGACCCCCCCCCCCCCCGACCCACAGGTTGAGAAACACTGCTAGACGCTGGACAAAGCCATATTCACCGCAGTGGATCTGAACCCCAGACTCCACAGTGGTGGGCAACTACCGTATTTTCCGGACTATAAGGCGCACTTAAAAGCCTTTAATTTTCTCAAAAAACTACAGTGCGCCTTATAGTCCAGTGCGCCTTATATATGGATCATTCATTGACATTGACATTCCCTTTAGCACAGCTCCATCTGTTAGATGCATAACGCAACGGTAGCGTCTATTATGTGCGCCTTATAGTCCGGTGCGCCTTATATATGAAAACAGTTCGAAAATAGACCATTCATTGACAGTGCGCCTTATAGTCCGGTGCGCCTTATAGTCCGGAAAATACGGTACTTTGCTGCGTTAATTGTCATGTTCAGGGCAGTGGCGTCAGTTCAGCAAAAGCTAGGGTATGGCAAAGATGGGAGTCCTAATGGAAAAGAGGCATTACATTTTGTATAACACGGTTCTATTGTGAAAATAGCAGATCTACATGCTCACAACGCCTCGCGCTGCGAGGCGTTGTGAGCATGTAGATCGGCTATTTTCACAATGTCTGAAAAAAAACAGTTTTTTTACACAGGTTTCTACGGTTTCTTGGGCTGGATATGGCAGCCTGGAATGGTTGTTCAAGTGCAGCTAAACTTAGCACGTTAGTAAATGTGCTACAATTAACAATAATGCATTGCACCTGTGCAGCTGACCTGCGGAACCTGGGAATATAGCATTCTGTCAAGATGGGGAGAAAACAAGTGTGGGGAGAATACAATTATAATACCTTGTTAAATGCCTTTTACTGTAATTTAACAACATAATAACCAGCACAGATAGACAAAGAGACATTCATTGATTTATATTTAAAATTAACTTTTATTTTTCCCCCTGGACCCAGGGTATGGCAGCTGCATACCCCTGCCATACCCAATTGACGCCCCTGGTTCAGGGACACTTGGACATGTCGACTTGTGCGATTACCAGACTCTATCCCCTCTCTGGATCTGGCCGTCCCATTAGCACACACTTGTGTGAAGACACTTAACCCATTGTCGATGGCAATAGACATTCCAAAAAAATACCAAACTTTTCTGCTCTTTTGTGTGGCATTCAGAATACATCCTGGAATGAACTTTTCGGATTCAATTTTCGATTTGATTTTCTAGCACCATTGAAAAGATAGTTCCATTATCCTCTTTTGAATGCTTTTTCCTGCATCCGTGGAGACTAGCTATTCCTACTCACCATGGTTTGGGGGTATGTAAAAGGATGAATAAATGTTGAATATTAAAGAACGAGCGGTGAACTTTTTTATAAACCCTATTTGTTCAGGGGATATGACCTTAAGAAGAACTTAATGCTGCACTTTATTTGGTGCGTTCCTTTTTAAATATGCACCAAATCTCTCCACAATAAAACAAATAGAAGATCTACGGTACTGTAAGCTCACAATGCGTCACCAACGTGATGTTTCGTGAGCTTGTAGACCCCCCCCCCCCCCCCCCCCAGAATAGGAATGCTGGGGTTCAAGTGGTTAAACCCTATATCTGCGACTCCCAACTTTTGGGCCGTGCAGTGCATAGCAAGCGGGGCCCCAAATCATTGGCACAAGATTTAATTATATAAAGTTAATATGAGCTCTAAAAATCGAACCTCTGTTCGAAGTGGAGCTGTGTGTGTGTGTGTGTGTGTGTGTGTGTGTGTGTGTGTGTGTGTGTGTGTGTGTGTGTGTGTGTGTGTGTGTGTGTGTGTGTGTGTGTGTGTGTGTGTGTGTGTGTGTGTGTGTCTGGCCTGGCCTGAACAACAGCGCCCTCGTGTGGTCACAAAAGGTCCTGTAGGCTACAGACACGCAGACAGACAGACCCACACACACGGCCACGTATAGGGAGCTCCACACAGCTCCAAAAAGTGGAATGTTTTGATGTAGAAGGTAGTTAGAGTTTCTGTACTATGGGCTGCTTGGCAGCAGAACGCCATCAAGCACTTCTGTCACTAAATACTAATTAATCCAACAGCCCAGACTGCTTCCAACACACATTCCCTTAAGGACACTGAAGGCCTGCCGCAAAGCCACATTGGTCAGTGTGAATATGCAGGCCCAATCATATCGTGTCGGGCAGAAACCCTCCTACATAATGTATCTCACTTTTTCAAACTTTTTTTGTGTTTTTTGTAAATGCATGCCCATACTGCAGCAGTGGTTTTCAAACATGTTCATATCAAGGTCCATTATTTTATTGATGTGGTACCATAGGAGACATGACAGGCAAACAAAACAACAATTCTTCTACATTCTCTAATTCAGCAGAGAGATGTTTAACAACAATTGAACTTTCGAGAGTGTAAAATGAAACCATACATTTTACACCCTCAAGAGTGGGGAAATCTCGCTATTTCTACGTCCCATTATATTTCAGCGTCGGCAGGTTAGCTACTCGCCAGCATCAGGGTTACTGAGGCTAGGGTTTGGGTTAGGTTTAGGCATAGAGAGGTTAACATTCACCAGCGTTGGCAGGTTAGCATTTCACCGGGTTAACATTCACCTGCGTCGAAATACTGGGCCGTAGAACAAATGTTATGTCGAAATATCGACGCCCTCCCCTCAAGAGTTGGGTAGTTGGCTTCAGAAATCAGTATAAGGGGGTACTGCAGGCCAAAAAGTTTGAGAACCACTGCTTTACAGCACTGTGTAAGGTGCAGCAGCATGGACTCTGGGCTGGATTTAAATCGATAAGCCGGCCATTTATAACACTTCCACGGACGTAATACTCCGGAGACTTTGATGAATACGATTTATCATTTATCTACCAGTCCATTTACCTGACTGGCCCGGCTGGCTGGCTGCCGGCTATGTACAGCCTTCCTATACTGTAAATGGTGCTTTGTGGAATATATTACTACGGTGACGTTAACAGATGTGATCACAGGACTAATGGTTTTACTTCCTCTCTCTCTCTCTCTCTCTCTCTCTCTCCCTTTCTCTTCCACCCCTCCCAATGAATGCCTCTGGTTCCACATGGGTCTTCTACGCACAGGTAAGTGAAGACGCACACACGCGCAGGCACGCACGCACGCGCGCACGCACGCACACACACAGCGCGCGCACACACACAGCGCACACACACACAAACAAACAAACACACACAGCGCACGCACACGCATGCACACACACACACACACACACACACACACACACACACACACACACACACACACACACACACACACACACACACACACACACACACACACACACACACACACAGCGCCCGCTGGCCATTGCTAACCAAGTGGTCATCCATCAGTGTTGTACAGCATTAACACCAGCTGCGGCCTCTCTCTCTCTCTCTCTCTCTCTCTCTCTCTCTCTCTCTCTCATGTATTCTATAATGTGCAGTAATTGATTCTTGCATCATTGAGTGTGCAGGACACATGCAGTCTAATGGTTAAGAAAATGTGTCGTAGTCGTTTGCATTCGACTGTGACTGGGGTGTGTGTGTGTGTGTGTGTGTTTTGATGCTCCAACTGGCTTGAAAAGCACACTAGTTCTCTGGCCTCTGCTCCTCCAAAAGCAAATGACCGTTTGGGACAAAACTGTACGTGTTAAGCTGGAGGACCAAGTGTAGAGTGAGCAGACATTTGGCCATTGGAATTTGGAGAGGGAGAGAAACATGAATTCAATCTCTATGGGGTGAGTAGTCGATAGAGAATACTGTATGTAACTTGTAGGTGAACTATCCCTTTAAGAATGTCATTTAGATATTTACACAAACAGATCGTCGCTGTCGGGTGGACACCTTGTATGTCCAAAACCGTTTGTTTTGTATTTATCATTTTAAAAATTATTTAAACTAGTGAAAACAGCCGATCTACAAGCACACAACGCCTCGCACCGCGAGGCGTTGTGTGCTTTCACTACATGCGTGTGCGTGCGCTGTGTGTGTTTGTTTGTTTGTGTGTGTGTGCGCTGTGTGTGTGCGCGCGCTGTGTGTGTGCGCGCGTGCGTGCGTGCCAGATCTGCTGTTTTCACTACTTTTGTGCAACGGCCTTGTATGGTGAAGCAGAAAAAACTTTGAGAAAAAACATGCAAATTTGAAACTTGGAGATACAAGGTTTCTGCCCGACAGTGACGAGATGCTATAGGTTCATTGTTTACCTGGTATATAGTTTCAATGTACAGATTTGTTATCTGGATAGTAGGGCTGTCTTCAAAAATTCGACGAATTGACGCGTCGTTTTAAGCCCCCGGAATCGACGCCAATTGTTTGAGTCGAGCCGTCAAAAATATATAATTTTTTATCACACCGGTGCGGTATGAGAGAGCTGGACTGTCATGTTCTTCCTATTTAGTCCATACTTCCTACTGCTTGCAACTAGACTTAAAAATAAAACCAGTTCACGTGACTTGAAAGTTGCCTTGATCATATAACAAGGTGCTCTTATTTTGAAGTTAACCGCTTTGAGAGGAAATGCGTCGACGTGTTGTTATTCTACTTGTTAAAGCTGACCAAGAAGCAGCAGCGCGATGCGCTTTCACTTTCACTCACTGTCGCTGAGTGTGGCTCTGTGGTGGTGGTCTAAGGCAGAGGACTGCGGTGGAGTAGAGGACTTCTTAAAAAGTTTTAGATTATGACAATTTGCTTGCATTGTGATGCAGCCGTGTGCCGTTCTGCATCGACGCAGTGATGTTACATTATTGTTACCTTTAGCCTACTTTGGTGTTGTTTTTCCTCCTGAAGGAACAGGGCTAAATCGTTTGCATGCTAGCGCTTTAGCCCTGTTCCTTTCGCCTAGGCATAAAATCATTACATCCAGGCAGTTTTCAAAGCAGAGAATCCACCAATCATATGTGTTTTACAACAGCTGTTGTACCGGGCGGTACTCTATCAATGTGTCGCGGTCGCGCCTCCTCTCCAGTCATTAAAGCACAACTTTATTTATTTTTTATTTTTTATTTTTTTACACATAAACGATTCGTCGATGCGTCTGATTAACCCCCGCGACTCGAGTCGACTTGATAAATCCTGAGTCGAAGACAGCCCTACTGGATAGTATGGTTCAAAATGATGCTACAGTGTAGGTTCTTGGTTTACCTGTGCTCCCATAGTTTCCAAAGGCTGTCTTTGCATTCTATGCATGTGATTACCTACTGTAGCCCTGTACCAGAGCTACTAGTGATTACCGTGCTTATTTTAAGTCACTCCGTATAAGAGCGTCTGCTAAATGGCTAAATTGGAGGGAGGGAGATGAATCACTGACAGCTGTGATGTGGACAGTATGCTTGTAGGAGGCTTGATTGAAGTTTCTTTACGTACAGCGCATATTAATGTATGGCAACAGTGTGAACATAATACGTAATTGATGTTGATCACATACAGTATGGACAGCTCAGAAGCAGCCGTTGGAAAAGCAGAAGGTTCAATCCCAATTCCCACTTTGTTGCCTCGATTTGGCTTACTTCAACCTTTCAGAATGGAGAGTAAAGGCTTCTAAATCTTCTCAAAATCCTCAAGTTTATCTTTGAGTGTAAATCAAATGTAAAAGTGTAGAGTTTCTGTCATCTCCGTAAATGGCAAATGGTGCATTTATATAGCGCCTTTATCCAAGGCGCTTTACAGAGATTTTGCATTACATTCACCCATTCTCACACTCGCACACGTTCACACACCGACGACGGAGGAATTAAACCATGCAAGGCACCAACCTGCTCAACGGGAGCAATTAGGGGCTCAGTGTCTTGCTCATAACCCTGCAAGGCCCAGCGTTGCTTTTTGGCAACATTTTTTAAATCATTTAAAAAAAAAATGTTATAGTTAGTTTTCCTGTTCTTTTTTCACATTAACATCACCATTAAATCCTATTTTTTAGTATTACAATGCCATTGGCCACGATATTTGCATATAAATACCCCCCACAGGGGCTGACATTCACACCTCCCAGAGAAGTTGAAATTCCAGCGTCTGGACGAACAACATCTCACTTTTTAACTGAAGCTATTCCTCACTAAAACATAAGTAAAATGCCTGTAATATATGTTTTCGTGATCATTAGAATGTCTAGAACATGTACATATGTTATTATTGTGAACAAAATGCAAATTAGAGCATGATTTATGATTTATGGCTATAAAACCTTACCAAAACATTATTAATTTTTTAACATTACATTTTCCTGTGATTAGGACTCCTACAACACCATCTGATTTAAAAAAAAAAAAAAAATTGGGCCAGTAGAAATTAATTCGGGCCTTGCAAGGACACTTATAACTCTGGGCGAGCCCTGGATCGAACAGGGAACCTACTGTTGCCAAGTGGCCACTCTACCGCTGAGCCACTGCCGCCCCCACCCCGCTCCTTGAGCCAAAGCTTGACTGTGGGCACCTCTTTCTTCTTCCAAAATAAGATGAATAATTTTGCAGTGATTACAAGACAGCAGCAGGTGTTGTTGAGTTACTCGTAGTTTCTTCATAATATATATTCACCCTTTGTCTAGTCCTGCTCGTTGTCCCGCCCCTCTTTGCTCCCATTGGTTGCGGTGTCTTGGTGGGACAAAAGTCCTTTCTCTCCATCCACCACCATTGAAATTCAGTTTCATTTTGTGTATTCAATTCTCATTTTAAACTTGGTTTCAGTAAAAAGGAGCCTCTCAGGTGCAGTATGGGCATGTTTTTAAATGTTTTTATTTATCCAAAAATTATGTTAGCAAATTCAACATAAAAAAGGCAGAACCAGGGCGGGACAAGGCAGAAAGTGTGAATTCTGACCCTGCCAGAATGACTAATACTAGAGCTAGCCTGGGATCAGTACCTGTTTTTGGGGTTTCTGATCCGGTGAGAAGAGGAAACTTTACTTCATGTTGTAGTTTGTTGTAGTCATCGACTCATCGGGTGGCTGGAACCACAAGCCGGAACCACTGGTACACCGCCGTACACCTCCAAAATGATTCCCCTAGTATAAAATTGGTTTAAATGGGTATAATCTTTCAGTTTTTTTTTTGTATAATAATTGTTCGGCATCTTTTATTCTAACTCGTAGCACGACTAGCGAGAACAAACGAATTGATTCGCATTATGTGGGAAACAAATAACTATGTGACGCTGATGTATGTCCAAAACCGTTGGTTTTGCATTTATAATTTTTAAAATGATTTGAACTAGTGAGAACAGCCGATCTACAAGCACACAACGCCTCGCACCGCGAGGCGTTGTGTGCTTGTAGATCTGCTTTTTTCACTACTTTTGTGCGACGGCCTTGTATGATGAAGCAGGGGCTTTACTTTGCGAAAGAATGTACATTTGAAACTTGGAGATACGAGGTTTCCACAAGACAACGACGATATATATATTACATGCACCGTCTACCCACACTATGAACATACAAAGTATATGCTGCTTTGAGGCTGTACATTTTGCGAAGGCTGGAGTGTTTCTGTGACTGGAGGAAGGTGAGTGAAGACATGACACTCACTGCTGCGGATGCTAATCCTATGGTAATTAATGCTGCCAACCAGCTGAAATGGAAATGAGGGACAACCTGGTCAGGCCAACCCGTATTTCCATGAAAAATAAGGGACCCTGGAGAAAATATAATGTAGAAACTGTAGTAGGTACAGTTTTTATATTGTATATTAACTACCTGTATTATTCTAGCTTTATGGATATAGAGCTATTGAACTAGTCAGATGTTTGTGAAATTGTATAGAATACAGTAGTATATCGTCACTGTCGGGCAGAAACCTTGTATCTCCAAGTTTCAAATTTGTACGTTTTTCGCAAAGTAAAGCCCTGCTTCATCATACAAGGCAGTCGCACAAAAGTAGTGAAAACAGCAGATCTACAAGCACACAACGCCTCGCACACGTTGTGTGCTTGTAGATCGGCTGTTTTCACTAGGTTAAATCATTGTTTTAAATGATAAATACAAAACGAACGGTTTTGGAGATACATGGTTTCCACCCGACAGCGATGATATGTATCTACACTATGTATGTAACGTGTGAGTGTGTACAGTATGTGTGTGTGGGTGCGTGCGTGCGTGAAATATGTATGTACATCATGTATGTATGTAGAGCATGTATTTTTATTACTATTATTATAAATAATGTACATATTAGTAATTCTATCATTATAAGAATACAACACAGATCTTCTGTTGTATGAAACAATCGATCAGCATATCAGTGTTGTGGAGTATGAATTGTTATGCAAAACATTTTGCCTCCAGGCTGTTTCTGGAGCAGTTCTCCTGAAACACATCTCTCACATTTTTTAGCCATCCACTTGCTTATACATTCTTTACAGTGGTGTATAACAACATTAGTACATTTACTCAAGTTACTGTAATTTTGAGTTATTTTTACTTTGCTGGAGCATTTCCAATTTTCAGTACTTTCACATCTATTCCACTACATCTCAGAGGCAAATAGTGTACTTTTACTCCACTACAATTATTTGAAAACGTGAGTTACTAGTTACTTTGTAGATCTTGATTATTTATACAAAACATTCATTAACCTACATTTCAGCCATATGAAAATAGGCGATCTACAGGCTCACAATGCGTTGCATGAAGATTGCAGATTTGCTATCATAAAAAGATTGCTATACATTTGAAAACTTGTGAAATGGCACATTCTGCATTATGCATACGTACGTTCTACTTTTAGTTCTTTAAGTACATTTTGACACCAATTTTTGACACTCAAGTACATTTTGAATTCCGGACGTTCATTGTAACAGAGTACATCTATATTGCAATATTGACATTTTTACTTAAGTAAAACATTTGAGTACTTTTTCCACTCTTGACTCTTGAAGTCTGTTATTTTTAATCAGCGAAGGAGGAGGTCTTTCTGACATTCTGAGTCACCGCTGTCGCCGCCAGTGCAAGGCAAAAACACTAGCTTTGCACGTCCTCAACAAGCACAGCTCACGTCACGTCCTCACCTCACAAGCAGCGAGGGCTGCAAGATTACTGTAATTTATCACATAAATCGCTCTGTCATTCATTCCTTCATTCATTCCTCCCAAACAAGGAACAAAACAGTTCAATAACAATCTTTTTGCTTCCAAATGGCAACGTTAATGGTAATAGACGTACCGAAAAAGTGAACGATTTTCTGCCGCCATTTTTGTGACATTCAACATATCAGGAGTCTTGATTTTTGACACTCTGCCTTTGTTATGTTTGTTGGAACAAAATGGGAGTATTTTCTTCTTTATTAGACACTTGTTTATCTGCGTTAAGCCTGTGCCTGACAGCATTGACAAAAGGACACAAAGTCACTATCCACGAGTTTCCTACGCCCCATAGTGTGGTCCAAAACGTCTCAGCTGGAGATGCAAAAGTTACATATCGTCGTTGTCGGGTGGAAACCTTGTATCTCTTCAAATTTGTACGTTCTTTCTCAAAGTAAAGCCTTGCTTCGTCATACAAGGCCGTCGCACAAAAGTAGTGAAAACAGTCGATCTACAAGCACACAACGCCTCGCACCACGAGGCGTTGTGTGCTTGTAGATTTATCATTTTTAAAATGATAAATGCAAAACCAACGGTTTTGGACATACAAGGTTTTCACCCGACAACAACGATATGGTGTCACTCCGGGTCCCGTCAAGGGGTCCCGACCCATTGCTTGGGAACCACCGCTCTGCAGCAGCTGTGAGGTTTTGATGGGGCTAGTATTGAGGAGTGTGTCGACATTGCGACATAGCGTTTGTTCGACATCCCATTAGTTTGATACTGGTGAATGCTAACCTGGTGAAATGCTAACCTGCTGACGCTGGTGAATGCTAACCTTGGTGAATGTTAACCACTTTGTCTAAACCTAACCCAAACCCTAACCTCAGTAAAACTAAAACCTAACCCTAACCCTTAGTCGAACTAATGACTAATGATGAAATATTGAGATTTATCCCTAGTATTGTATGCTGCCAGTCTACAGTCTAAAAGGCTAAAAGTATTGGCACCCTTGCATTTGTAAAACAGAAAAAACCTAAAAGATCTTCCAGAAGCTTGGCAAATGAAAACATATTTGCATCAACATACAGTATTTGGTTTGCAGAGGAACACAACATAAAACTAGAATAAATACAGAATCCCAGCTCATTCTACACAGAATTGTGCATAAATGTGTCTGAATCTCACCCAGAGCCAGTCATTTCGCATGGTACCACTTTAGACCACAGCTGAAATAACTTTTTTTTTTTTTTTCATTAAAATGTGATAAAGCCACAAAAGTATTTCATAAATAACAGGCTACATTTCACTTAAACGCCAGAGCTTAACTCTGCATGTAAATAAGACTTTTTTTAATTAATGTGAGAGATTGGGACATAATTATGTTGGTCCTCCCAGAATACAGCTAACATGCTAGTTTTCACCACCCTGTGTTAGCCATTTGTAGCCAAATGCGGTAATATCGGCGCTCCATTACCTAGCGTTGCAAATCACAGTATTTATCCCGTTAATGTAGTGCCACGTATGTTCCAAATGAACCACGTTACGTTGTTATAATGATTTAATCTATTATTTATTTATTTATTTATTATTCAGCCGTTGACTGTTCTTCTTCTCGACTTTTGGGGGAAAAATGATCAGTTTCCTGCCTGGACCGGATGGCGAGGAGTGTCCTTTCTCACTGAGTTAGCTTAGCTTTGACTTAGAACAGTGTGTCATCGTAAACTATCTAGTTTTAACGTTGAGAGCGTTTTCTTTTTGGACAATAAAAACATTCACAGCCAGGAAAAAAATCCATCAGAAGGACACATGGAATGCTCTTTCACTCGCCGTCGGAAAATTGACTTATTAGACTATTCTAGATGACTGGCTGATGACTGGCTAACGGCTAACGCTAAGGTTAGCTAGCGCTAGCTGCAGGCTAACGTAGGCATCTGTTGTATAAACGCGACCAAACTCTATTTTTGCTCTTCTACAAGCTCACAACGCGAGGCGGTTAAGCGTAGCCTGTAGATTGTGGTTCATTATCAGAGTCAGATGATCCTTCAATCTGACTGAAGTTACACAAACACTCGACGATGTTATATAAAGCACAGTTAGCACAGTTAGCCGACAGGCTAACGGTGTTGCGCACGTAATACATTCACTTCAACCTCGTGTTGAGCAGTTAAACCTATTTGCTACGTACGTCTACAAAAACTTTCATATTTCAAAGATAAAGTGCTTACTGAAGTCTCACAGATGTCACAGTATGGTACGCTCAAGCAGAATTACCCGTATCTTTCGTATTGTTTAATAAACAGCATTTTAATCCGATCAGACGCCATTTTCTGTTGTTTTTCAGCCATGCAACCCCATCGGTTGCGAGGTGTACTGCACTTAGATACATTAATACCTTTTTAAGGAAACGACGACCGATCGGATTGAAATGCTCCTCGTTAAATAATACGATCATTACGGGACATTCTGCTGGAGCGTACCCTATGGTGACATCCGTGAGCCTTCACTAAGCAATTTATCTTTGTAATCTGACCGTTTGTGTAGACGTACGTAGCAAATTGGTTAAACTGCTCAAGAGCAGATTGTGTTGAATTCACGGTTGGCGCAGCGTAGCGTCTTTACATTTAGCCCAATAATGCTAATCTACAAAGCAATAACTTTTAACCAAGTTTAAAACATACATAAACCACTTTAGCCCTATGTTATACCATAGCTACCGTAAATCCCCAATTAATCGCCCGGTGGCAAACTGCCGCCGGGTCCCATATATCCGCCCGGGGTCTGACCCCATTTTGCGCAATAAACGCCTGTTTCAAATAAGCGCACGGTCCGTATAAGCGCCTGGGCCGTTATTTGCAATTAATATTATCCTTATTATGTTTTATGTAAGAGCCCGGGCTATTATTTGTTTGGTTGTTTGGTATTATTTGCTATTTATTCAACTTAACTGGTCATTTATGTTGCATGGCAGTGGTGCGCTGAAAACAGCAAATCTGCAAGCTCACAGCAGTGCTGTGACAGCACGTTGCAACGCACCGCACTCGCTGTGCGTCGCTACGGGTCATATGTTGCATGACGGTAATGCGCTGAAAACAGCAAATCTACAAGCTCACAGCCCTGTGAACAGACACTTCTACTTCTAAGCCAAATGTATATGGTGCCCAGCCCAGCCCAGCCCAGTGCTGCGCTACCATATGACGCGCACGCAGGACGCACTGTCTGTCTGTGCGTCGGGGAACAGATTGCCAAAGGACACAAAAAAAAGAGAGGAAAAAAGGACTAAGGAGTCTGCTGCTCTCTGCTCACTGACCACCATTCATTACAGTCTAAAACGTTGCTACAATGCAAAGTTTGCGTGAGTAGGCTACTTTAATGGCAAAACGTTGTGATGGAGAAAGACTGGACAATAACACCAGCTGGATCAGAATAACTCATTACCTGTTGCTGCCTCTTGTTATCCGCATTTTGAAGAAGTAATCCATTATTTTGAGGTTCAAGGGGAATGCAGAAGGCTTAATCATAATGCAATACCATAATATTTTAATGTCAGGATAGTGGAGCTGTTCAGTGGTCATGTCAGAGTCCAGTCAGAGCACCAGCTGCAGGACTTCTACGCTAATTGGGTCGTTGAGTCGACTCGTTGACTACAGAGTCAGACCTAGATGCGTCTTTGCTGGTATGCGGTAATTGATTATTTTGGAGAAAGATTCCCTTAGTATAAATAATAGTATATATATTTTTTTAAAAGGCATTCATACACTCTTGATATTTTTTAAATGAGGTTTGGTCTAATAGATCGCAATGTGCTATTTTCTGGGTGTTCATAACAATTAAAATAATAATAATTCTAACATTTATTATAACATTTTGATTATTATTACTACTAGAAGCTGGGCCGCCCGACCTGGCCAACTCGGGAACGATGTAAATAGGGAATGAATGCCCCGCCCTTTAATGCAAACCCCATTATACCTGTTGTCATAGGACCCGTCTTGACCATCTGTTTGCCTGTGTCCATTTATGCCCATATATGGAGATATCTGTATCTGTCTGTCTGTCGGCGTCCATTTTATGTCCATAAATGGAGATCACTGCAGATATAATCCTGGGTCCATTTTATGCCCATATATGGCCATATATGGAGATATCTGTCTATTTGCATCCATTTTATGCCCATATATGGAGATCTCTGTATCTGTCTGTCTGTGTCCCTTTATGCCCGTATATGGAGATCTTTGTGATTCTGCGTCCATTTTATGCCCATATATGCCATATATGGAGATATCTTTTTATCTGCGTCCATTTTATGGCCATATATGAGATCTCTGTCGCTTTTTGTTTGTTTCTTCTTTAAGCATATGGAGATATCTGTTTATATGCGTCCATTTTATGCCCATATATGAGATCTCTGTCGCTTTTTGTTTGTTTCTTCTTTAAGCAGAATACGCAGTCTGCTTAAATCTGCATCATTCAAGTCATCCTCCCAGTCCCACGCTTTGTTGCTTGTCTTATGTTTGTCTTGTCTCTTTTATTTTCTTTATCTTTTTTGGAGCGGACCCCATTAATGCAAACCCCAATATACCTGTTGTCATAGGACACGTTTTGACCATCTATCTGTTTGCCTTTGTCCCCACCCTTTAATGCAAACCCCAATATACCTGTTGTCATAGGACCCGTTTTGACCATCTGTTTGCCTTTGTCCCCTTATGCCCATATATGGAGATCTCTGCACACACAGTACCGGTTGCGGAAAACTCTGATGTCAGACACCAGCTCCGCATACGGGCATTCATTTTATGCCCATATCTGGAGAATGCGCGTGCCGGTGGGAAGAACGGTTCTCGAGATATGCGGATTACATACATACATACATACACATTCACAGAGATTTTTTGTTGACTCATGTGGCGTACGTGATGTCAGAGCCTTTTATGAAGTGATGTCACAATGAGTCAGCGCTTGCGCCGATTTCCTCCGGAACAGCCTGATGTCAACAATCAGCTCTGCATAAGGAGATTCCGAACGTTTTGCGCCGGTTTCGGAAAACCCAGCGTCTAGTCGGCGACCTGGCCAACTCGGGAACGATGTAAATAGGGAATTAATACCCCGCCCTTTAATGCAAACCCCATTATACCTGTTGTCATAGGACCCGTTTTGACCATCTGTTTGCCTGTGTCCATTTATGCCCATATATGGAGATATCTGTATCTATCTGTCGGCGTCCATTTTATGTCCATATATGGAGATCACTGCAGATATAGTTCTGGGTCCATTTTATGCCCATATATGCCCATATATGGAGATATCTGTCTATTTGCGTCCATTTTATGCCCATATATGGAGATCTCTGTCGCTTTTTGATTACATACATACATACACACTCACAGAGATTTTTTGTTGACTCATGTGGCGTACGTGATGTCAGAGCCTTTTATGAAGTGATGTCACAATGAGTCAGAGCTTTCGCCGATTTCCTCCGGAACAGCCTGATGTCAACAATCAACCCCGCATAAGGAGATTCCGAACGTTTCGCGCCGGTTCGGGAAAACCGCGCGTCGGGTCGGGTCGAGACCCGGCACTGCACTCCGTGCCGCGGCGGGGAACGCGCGTGCCGAATCTGAAGCCGGTGGGACGAACGGTTCTCGAGATACGCGGATTACATACACGCAGACAGACAGACAGACAGACACGCAGAGACTTCTCGCATTTATAGATAGATTATATAGTTTGAGAAAGAAAAAATTACCAAATAATGGCCCAGTGCTGGCCAGTGCCAAAATAAATAAAAGCCTGTTACCAATAGCCGCCTGGTCCCTTTTAAGCGCCCGGGGTCCGACCCCATTTTGCGAAATAAACGCCCGGGCTACTAATTGGGGATTTACGGTATTTGAAAATAGCCGATTTACAAGCTCACAACGCATTGCGGTGCGACGCGTTGTGAGCTTGTAGATCTGCTATTTTCAAACATTTTGTACCTGTACTTTTGGTACTTTAAGTACATTTGGATACCAATACTTTTGTACTTTTACTCAAGTACATTTTTAATTCTGGACTTTTACTTGTAACAGAGTGATTCTACATTGCAGAATTGATACTTTTACTTAATTATAAAATGTTGGTACTTTTTCCACCACTGTGTAAACGTTTGTGTTCTCATGCCAATAAAGCTTCTTTGAATTGAAGATTGAATTGAAGATTGCTCCCCATGTGGTGGAGTCAGGTCATTGCAGGTTAGAAATTTATTTAAAACTTGAATATCTCAAAAGTCCTATTTCAGCATGGCATCATTCTATAAGCCATATCTTCAAAACTGTTGGGTCAATCTCCACAACCAATATATCATTTTGTAGCTATGGTCCCCAGCTTTCAAATGAAATGAAAAAATGAAAATGAAAAAAATTGCAATGACTGGCTCTCAGTGAGATTGGGACACAAATACTTAAATACACTGTACTTGAATTTCAAGCAGCCTATTCACCTGGAACGAGTCCAAGTTGACTTTAATCTTTAGTAACCACTAATCCACCCAGTTTAAATGAGTAAATCCCTCATGCTGCTGTTTTGTGTCACACACTGAGCATGGACCACATAAAAAAGGAGAGAATTGTCAGGAGGTCAGAGGTCAGATCAGGGACGTGCTGGGCCCCTGATTCAGCCCGGGAAAAAGAGTTGGAGAGGCCCTGGAAACCTTGTATGTCCAAAACCGTTTGTTTTGTATTTATCATTTTTAAAATGATTTAAACTAGTGAAAACAGCCGATCTTGCTTGTAGATCTGCTGTTTTCACTACTTTTGTGCAACGGCCTTATATGATGACGCAGGGCTTTGCTTTGCGAAAAAAATTATACATTTGAAACTTGGAGATACGAGGTTTCTGCCCGACAGTGACGATTTACCCAAAATGGAACGAAGGCCGACATTTTATTTTTAATATTTTTTCCTCATGGCCAGCCTGGACCGGCCGGGAATGAACCGGCCGTTAGGGAGTTTTCCCGCTTTTCCCAATGGCCAGCACGTCCCTGGGTCAGATTGCAGCCAAACATGGACAATGTGAAGGCTCCAAGTCCATCTCCAGAGACCTTGATGTTCCTTCAATCTAGACGTTTGTGTGTTGTGTGTTTTTTTACCGTAAACAAATGCAAGGGTGCCAATACTTTTAGCTAAGACTGTAGCTTCAACTTAAGTACGTGCGTGTGTGTGTGTGTGTGTGGGTGTTTGTTTGTGCGTCTGACTCGACTCATCTTAAAGGTCACTTAGCACTTCCATGGCTGCGTGGGGTGTACTTTATTTTCCTAATGTCATTGTTAGTGATGTGTCATTGGCTATGTAGCCAATCATTAGAGTCCTTCTGCTGCGTGCCATGCGGCACTGCGCACCCTGCTAATGGTACCCATCGTTTAGGGCCTGCCATCAACACTCATTTGATCGTAATATGCGCGGATGGCCGGGCCGCAAGCTGCTCCAAGGTTTTGGTCTGGGTTTATATACCGGAGTATGTGTAGTGTCACATTCATTCTAAACCACTTTAACCATTATTCTACCAAAATAGCAGATATAGCTCATATCAAAGAGACGTGGTTCTCAAATCTGGGGTCGGGACCCCAAGTGGGGTCCCCAAATTATGGTGTCGGGTCCCCAGATGATTAAAGGGGGACTCCACCACTTTTCAACCTATGTTCATATAATTGGTCCTCACTCAAAAACAGCTTTTTTTTTCTTTTTTTTCTCAGAGGAGGGCTGTGGGCAGGTCAGAAACCCATTGTCTTGTGACATCATCGATTGCCAATCCAGCTTATAGAAAACTGCAGGCTTTCTATTCCTGAAAAGTTGCAATTTTAAAGTGGAAGCCATTGTTCTCGCGATAATCTAAATATTCTTTTCAAAAATATTGATAATTCTTTTTTTGGGAAAATGATGATGTCACAAGACAATGGATTCTGAACTTCCCACAGCTCTCCTAGGAGACTTGGACTGAGTAGAAAAAAATGTGATATTTTATCATGAACATTAGTGAGGACCTATTATATGAAGACAGGTTGAAAAGTGGTGAACTACTCCTTTAACTAAATGTAATTTATTTTTCTCCATGGTAAACAAACCAACATACAGTATAAGTGTATACAGGGTATCTGCACATTTATAAAGTCACAATTTAAGGACTTTCAAGACCGTTTTAATACCAAGCTGGCCAAACTGTCAAATATTAAGTAAGCAAGAGGCGAACATTGTGAAAATAGCAGATCTACATGCTCACAACGCCTTGCACTGCGAGGCGTTGTGAGCATGTAGATCTGCTATTTTCACAATATTTATCTGTGGAACCGAGTCACAATAAATGTAATACCTACAATACTGAGTGCTTGTCGGGGTGGGGGTCCCCAGTTCAAATATGTTGCCTAAAAAAGTTTGAGAACCCCCAGCTGTCATAGAGCGTATTTAGCAGATTGTAGAAATCTTTGAATTTACTGTATTATGTTGTCTCTGTCAGGTGGAAACCTCATTATGTCCAAATCTGTTAGTTTTCAGGATTCAATTAAAAAATACATATCAGCAGTATCAAATCAACAAGGGGGGTTGAGGGGGTAAGGGTGGTGGCATCATTAGAGCAATTAAACTAAAAAAGGAGAGGCGCTAACGAGGTGTGAAGATGCACGCTTGCACTTGGAGGAAAAGTGCATGTTTGAGCTCGTAAAGACACCGGATGTTAAGGTGGTTGCACACTGCACTGCGTGTTTTCGTTGCGTTTTGGAAATCCGAAAGCCGTAGGCCAGGGAGAGAGATAGGAAAGAGAGAGAGAGAGCAAGGGACTCAGTGCGACAGCTGCGAAAATCAGGAAAAATCAACCCTGGTCCGAAAATAATTGCGAAACGGGTGGCCGTGTGCAAATGTGATTGATATAACGTGAGGTTGATTTTTTTTATTCACGCACTCCGAAATTCACTCCGATATTCGGCCCGAAAAACGTAGCAGTGTGCAAAGACCTTAACTGCGTGTCTTTTATTGTTGTTTTTTTTTTTTTTTTTGCTTTGATCTGTACTTTTGTATTTAATCCAGTGATGTTTGTGATGTCCTTAAAAAAGCAAAGAAATATAGCTACAAGCTTACAATGTGATGTAATCATGCGAAGCATTTGTGAGCTTGTCGATCACCTTTTTTTTCCTTCTCTTTTTTACAATTTTTGAAAATGTTGAAATGTTAATGCAGGCTCAAGTGTTTAAAACCAGGAAAACACTTTCTTTCCATGTCACAAATAATGCTATAGTATAGGCTATAGCCTACTGCAGTGTTTCTCAAATGGGGGTACGTGTACCCCTAGGGGTACGCAGACATACTGCAGGGGGTACTTGAGAGAACATGGAACATGGAAACATTTATTTTACTGTTATGTTTAATGACAAAACATTGACAAATGTATGTGAACGTGCTGCTCTGTATACGTAGCTTTAAACCAAATTAAGTACACATTTTACTGTTACTGAATAGAAAACAGGCTACTTACTTTTATTTTCAACATATTGACGTAAAAACTGGACTTTTGATGTCAGTATTTTCTAGTCAAAATATTGTCGATTAGAGCAGTGTTTCTCAAACTACCAAATTTCAAGGTTAACTCTGACAGTGTACAAATGGAACCAAATTGGTTCCATTTGTACACTGTCAGAGTTACAGACTTGTATGGGTCACTGGATTAAAGGGGGTACTTGGATTCAGCAATCAGGAAAAGGAGGTACTGAAGCCCAAAAAGTGTGAGAACCACTGGTATAGGCTATAGCCTACTGTATAATATTGATATATTCTGCCCAGGTCAACTGTTTTCTCTCCCATCTCTTCTGACCACATGGCCCTGCACCTGTAGCCTCGGCACGCGGCCACCGCTAGCGCTAACGCTAATGTGCACCATCAACCGCCTCCGCGAGAAATTTACTGTCCACCCCGGTAATTCGCTTCCCCGGGAGTTAGAAAGGTTACCTTTTATCCCCAAAGATTGCACATTACCGCTCCTAAGTGCCTATTTTACAGCCTCACGCCATCACCCAACCTTAAACTGGCTGCAGATATATTAACAGCCCTCTTTTTAAGTATCGGGGGAGGCCATTCGAGGAAACGGGCGGTATAAGTACAAGCGTCGCGTGTCCTCTCTCTCTCCCTCTCTCCCTCTAGAGATGGGGCGTTCGCGAACGAATCGAGTCTTTTGAACGGCTCTTTGAAATGAACGATGGGATCCGGTTCGCAGTAGGGAGCCTTTCTTTTCCAAATGAACAGTTGTGGGAAAAGTACAAACATTTCTTTTACTCATGTAAAAGTATCAATACTGCAACGTGGAAATACTCTGCCACAAGTAGAAGTTCGGAATTAAAATGTACTTGAGTAAAAGTACAAAGGTATTGTTATCTAAATGTAAGTACCAATATTAGAAAGTATTTATTATGCAGAATGTTCCGTTTCACAGGTTTTCCAATGAATAAAATGTAGAAAAATCATTTGAAAATAGCAGATCTACAAGCTCACAATACGTCGCAACGCGACGCATTGTGGGCAGTTATGTACCTATGTATGTCAAAAATAAATGTATATAGGGTTGAAGTTATTTGTAATTATATTCAAAATCTACAAAGTAACTAATAATGAGCCAGTCTTTTGAACGGCTCTTTAGAAGGAACGGATCCCAGAGATCCGCCTCACTTCAAAGAGCCATAAATCCCATCTCTATCTCCCTCTCTCCCTCTCCCTCTCTCTCTCTCTCTCTCTCTCTCACCCTCTCTCCCGCCGTCAGCGTTTTTATCCCCACACTTTCCTCCGGAGCTTATGTTCCATCAGCCAGGGTTTTTTTGGCTGCATTTTTATCGCATGTTAGCGGACACATAAAACACTGGTGTTCTCTCATAAAGGGGCTCTTATTGCAACCATTCCATATTCAGTGATGGGAAAGCTACTCAAATTCCTTTTTCCCCCCTTCCTTTTACTTAAAAGTAAAAGTAGCAATACCACAATATCAGACAGACAGCCAGCCTTCGGTGGTTCTCAAACCTTTTCATGTCAAAGACCCCCAAAATGATATGTATTTGACCGTGGATCCCCATCTGTAAATGTTTCGTGCCAGGAGAACCACTGGAAGAGAAGATTTGTGTAAAGGACAACTTTAGTTTTTTACAACAATGGTTCATATTTTAGAATGTAATTAAAGAACATAAAAGATGAGTGTTAAAATTATTTCATTTACTTCTTTCTATTGTTTTAGAGATTCTTATTTCAGTGGTTGGGGGCATGCGTACAAGTGGCTAAATATGTCATTTTACACAGAATAAGCCAATTACCAAGATACAAAGCAACCTTTCATGGTTGGATGTGACTTATGGGGGCTTGAAGTGTTTGTATAAATAGCAATAAAGAAACTGCTGGCTTATTGTGACTAAACATATTTACATATATAGACATTTTTAGCCACTTGTACGCATGCCCCCATGTGTACGCATGCCCCACATTTTAGCACGGTAAACGTGATAAAACAATAGAACAAAGCAAATGAAAACATTTTAACACTCACTTTTTCTTTTCTCTAATTGCAATCTAAAATATGAACCCTTGTTGTAAAAAAACAAAGTTGTCATTTAAAAAAAAGATGATTTACCAGCTCACATCGCGGCACAAAGTCACACACAGTGAACATGTACAACAAGTAGCCTACAGTAGAACTGTAAGAAGAGTTTTCTGAAAACTCTGTTTTCTAAATAACTTAATACAATCCGAAATGACACAGATGCTTTCCCGGTTTAAAGTAAAATGCCTGGATTCAAAGTTTTACTTTAGTTAAAGCACAAAAGTGCTGGCATTGAAGTCAACTTAAAGTTTGCAAAAGCAATCTAATTCTGCAAAGTAACTAGCAACTAAAGCTGTCAAATAATTGCATTGGAGTATAGAGTACAATAGTATATAATTATATATGTACATTTTCAAATAAAAATAAAGGTGCCTCAAAAAGCAGGATACTCAGTACTTTTACTTCTACTCCACTACATCTCAGAGGCAAATATACTTTTACTCTACTACAACTACTTTAGTTACTAGTTACTTTGTAGATTTTGATTATTATTACAAAACATACATTAACCACTCTATATACGTTTTGGCCATTTACCCAATCTATAAGCTCACAATTATTAATACACATTATATAACCTCCCCATTTGCGGATGTATTTATCCATTCTATCAGTCCTCCTATAAATCATTTCCTCATAAGCAGCCACCCTGCCAATCTCTCCGATACCATTCTTGGGAAGAGGGACTCCCCGCCTTCCTCCAACCCCTCATCAGAACCTGTCTACCAATCATGATAGCCGTCAAGTCAATTTTGAATTACGGACTTTTACTTGTAACAGAGTATCTCTACTAGGGATGGGACGATATGCAATATTATCGTATATCGTAATAAAAAACACTCACGATAATCGTATCGTGGAGATTTAATTCATCGTGATATCGTCCTCCGTCATGCACTGGGATCAATTCACCTTTTTATTTGCCGAGCTGCATATCCGGTACCATTTAAACCCTCTATTGGTAAAAGGTACTTATAATATACATACTTGATACTTGATTCTTTTTTCACTTTCTATATATAGCTGATCTACAAGCTCACAACTTCTTGTGAGCTTGGAGATCTGCTATTTTTTAGCAAATGTTCCACCCCAGGATAATGGATTTTGATTATTGCGATAATATCGTGAATCGCGATTTCTTTTGTCACAATAATCGTGATATAACATTTTCAAATCGTCCCATCCCTAATTTCTACATTGCAGTATCGACACTTTTACTCAAGTAAAAAAATATATATATATATATAAAAATCTCCACCACTGCTTTGTTACTCCTCTCCACCAGCGAAGCTGAATGCAGCCAGCAGGGTCTTTATGGGGCGTTAGCGGATGCATAAAGCACGGCGTTCGCTCATAAAGAGGCCCTTATTGTGCCGTTGGATATTGGTGTCAGAGAGGAGAGGAGAGGAGAGAAGGATGGGAGTGGAGTGGAGCGAGGCAGCGTTTTGGCAGCGCTCCCTGTCCTCTGCTAGATTGAGCTCTGTCCCTGTCAGTGATGGAGAGCCTGGCGAGGATGGCAAGAGAAGGGACAGACCAGACGAGAGACGCGCTTCTCAGAGCCTCGATTACGGGATGATGACAATGGTGGAAGGAAACTTTAAAAACCCATTTAGGCCTAGGATTATTGACTGCTTTAACTATTGAAAAACAGCAGATATACAAGCTCACAGCGCGGCACCGAGTGCCGCGCTGCGAGCTTGTAGATCTGCTATTTTTGAAAAATCGTGAAAACTTTGAATTTTGACCCGAGTCTATAAGTGTCTTTTGAATCCTTCTAAGGTGTTTTTGAAAAACCTATGTTTTTATGTCAGCAATCTGGCTTAGCCGTCGTCAAAGAAAAGGTCCTTTTCACTTAACTGGAGCTCAGTTAGTCTGTTCTTGAGAGACTACTATGTCAGTGGTTCTCAAACTTTTCAATGTGAAGGACCCCTTAAAATAATATTCATATCTCAAAATATTATAGTTCC
Organism: Nannobrachium achirus; assembly: GCF_963921795.1. NCBI lineage: Eukaryota > Metazoa > Chordata > Actinopteri > Myctophiformes > Myctophidae > Nannobrachium > Nannobrachium achirus. The sequence continues at coordinate 21,006,454 of NC_137821.1, forward strand.
AGGGACCACCCAGAAGCAAAATTTGAGTTACAAACGTTCGCTCTAAAAATACATATATTCAAAGATTTGCACACATTTTCACGACTTTTTCAAAAATAGCAGATCTACAAGCTTGCAGCTGTGAGCTTGTATATCTGCTATTTTTCAATAGTTAAAGCAGTCAATAATTCTAGGCCTAAATGGGTTAAAGTACACTAAGACCCATGAGGCCCATTCTGCAAATGAGTTCTAGCGCTGGCTATTCAAAAATAACAGTTCTACAAGCTTGTAGAGTGAACATTTTTGAAAATGTTTGAACTAGGGATGGGATGATAAGAGATATTATCGCTTATCGCGATAAAAAAAACACTCAGGATAATCGTATCGTGGAGATTTAATTTATCGTGATATCGTCCTTCCGTCATGCACTGGGATCAATTCACCTTTTATTTGCCGAGCAGCATATCCGGTACCACTTAAACCCTCTATAATTGTTAAAAGGTACTTTTACTTGATACGTTCTTTTTTTCACTCTCTATCAAATGTCTTTGCCAAAACATAGCCGATCTACAAGCTTGAGCTTGTAAATCTGCTATTTTTTGGGCAAATGTTCAGCCCCAGGATGATGAATTTTGATTATTGCGATAATATCGTAAATCGCGATTTCTTTTGTCACAATAATCGTGGTATGAAATGTTCATGTTGTATTATTTTAGATGGGGGGAGGGCTGATTTGTAGAATCGGCCTCAGTGCTTGATGAGTTAAGTAAAAGAATAGAGGCTACATTAAAAAATGAGTACTTTTTCCACCACTTGCCACGGGAAAGGAAAAGACAGATTCCACTTTAGAGAACCTTAATTACCTGATGCCACTCTGAGCCCAATCACACATGCACGCACACAGAGAGTCCCAGATGCTCCTCCAAAATCAGGACAGTCAGGCCAGATAAACAAGCATCTCCGTCTGGCCCCACAGACTCCTGTCCGTTACACCAGATAAATAATGATCCATGCACAGAACGGGCACGACATTTAATAGTGTAATAAAAACACAGACATCTACCGAGAGCATTCGACAACCAATTGTGTTGGCTGTGTGCTTTTGGCCACTTAAAGGAGTAGTTCACCCCCAAAATGACTTTTTTTCTATTGATTACCCATGCCATGGAGAGTAGAGTTCAATTTTTAGTTTTTTGTCGCATTCCTAAGACAAAATGTGATAACAATAAATTTACCCCCATTCGTTCCGGATGGGGACCCGTTTCAAAACGGGTCCCCATCCGGAATCAATGGGGGTAAATTTACTCGAATCAAATTTTTGTCTTAGGAATGTGACAAAAAACTAAAAATATTATTGAACTCTACTCTCCATGGCATGGGTAATCAATAGAAAAAAAGTCATTTTGGGGGTGAACTACTCCTTTAAACCTCACTTTAACCCATTAAGACCTGAGACCCTTTCTACAAAAACCTGTTTCTATGTCGGTGGTTCTAAAACCTTTTCATGTCAAGGACCCCCACAATGATGGCTGTCGATCCCCCATCTAAAAATATTTGGTTCCAGGGACCCCCAGAAGCAAAGATTTGTTGTTTGTTTTATTGTTTTAATTGTTTGCTTTAAAAAAAAGATGCTTAAACCTTGGTTCACTGGGGTACCCCTGGGCTCTACACTTGGGGCCCCTACGTTTTTTCCCTCTACACCAGTGATCCCCTACCTGTGGGCCGCGAGGGTATTGCAAGCGGGCCCCCAAATAATTTAAATGTTAAACATTATAATGAAAGATGTGAGCACAAGTGAGAAAACTTGCTGGGCACTATAGCTCAAATGTATATAGTGTAGCGCTTTTCTGTAAAGAATGTAAATACTGAATGCCAGGCATCAGTGTTGTTTTTGACAGCAAATTTTGATTTAGTTTTAGTCATAGTCTTTTGAATAAAATGTATTTTAGTTTTAGTCATAATTTGGTCACCTGAAAAGTTTTAGTTTTAGTCAAATTTTAGTCGACTAAATATCATACGATTTTAGTCAACTAAATCTACAGTTGATTTAGTCAACTGAAATGAATATTGGCGGGCCTTGATGGCATCGTAATGACTGATTTTACACTTGGTTTTGTGCTGAAAATAGCAGATCTACAAGCTCACAACGCGTCGCGCTGCGACGTGTTGTGAGCTTGTAGATCGGCTATTTTCAGCACACAACACCTGAGAGCAACCAAATGACTTTCTTCTCCACTAGTCCCTCCCTAACGTTTTAGTCTAGTTTTTATTTTGTTGACGAAATTGTCAATATATTTAGTTTTAGTCGTCACAGCTTAGTTTTTATTTAGTTTTTATTTAGTTTTCGTCAGTGAAAAAAACACAGTCGACAAACATTTTTAGTCATAGTTTTAGTCGACGAAATCAACACTGCCAGGCATGTACTTGTAACAGTGTATTTCTACACGGAGGCATTGATACTTTTACTCAAGTTAAAACGTTTTGCGTACTTCTTCCACCACTGCTTGTATCAGTCATTTGAGGTATTTTTAATTACTTTACTGGACTAATTTTCAGTACTTTTACTTCTACTCCACCAGGGACGTGCAGAGAATGTTGGAGGGGCAGGGGCTGAGTTATCTAAAAGGGCATTTTGGTGAAAATAGCAGACCTCCCAGCTTGTAGGTCGGCTATTTTCACTACTTGCGTTCATGGTCTGGAGAGGGCACTTTTTTTTAACAGATGGATAAAAGGGCAGGGGCTCAAGCCCCCTTTGATGTACAGTAGATGTGTGCACGTGCCCGTACTCCACTACATCTCAGAGGCAAATATTCTACTTTTTTACTCCACTGCAATTATTTGAAAATGCTTTCCACGGCGTAGGTGCAGCTTGTCTGAACCCTGGCTGATTGTAATCAAACAACACATTGTATTTATATTCATTCTAATTCCCTTGATCAGCGCTAAGTGAACACCTCAGCATTGTTTCCTTCAATAACATGAGTCGTCGCTGACCTCCGTCGCTGTACGAAATCGTGGGGTCGCGATGTTTAATTGCGTGTTGATAATTCATGAGCACAAGCTGCTACTAATCGGCGTGCTAAATGCGGGGTTTGACCTTGATGAAGACGTACGCGCGACCCCGGGAAAAGTCTGAGCCCGTGTTCGTTCGTCGGGATGCATGCCATCTGTTCTTTAATTAGGAAGACGCGGAAGCATATTTCAAATGAAAGATTAATCCACAAAGTGAAGACGGAATCCTTGTGCTGTAGATGTGTTCGCTATCAGACACATGAGTGACATCATCATCGAGGTCAGTGCACGGCAGAGCCGTCATGAGAACTATCTTTGAGGCAGTGGTGGAAAAGTTGAGTAAAAGTATCAATACTGCAGTATAGAAAATACTCTGTATAAGTCTGGAATTCAAAATGTACTTGATTAAATGTACAAAAGTATTAGCATCAAAATATACTTAAAGTACCAAAAGTAAAAGTACAAAATGTTTGAAAATAGCAGATCTACAAGCTCACAACGTGTCGCATCGTTGTAGATCAGCTATTTTCAAATATCCTAGGGCTAAAGTGGATTAATGTATGTTTTATAATATAATCATTTCTATCTGCAAAGTAACTAGTAACTAAAGTTTTCAAATAATTGTCGTGGAGTAAAGGTCTTTGCACACTGCTGCGTTTTTCGGGCCGAATATCGGAGTGAATTTCGGAGTGCGTGAATAAAAAAATCTACCTCACGTTCTGTCAATCACGTTTGCACACTGCCTCCGGTTTCGTATTTATTTTTGGACCAGGGTTGTTTTTTTCCGATTTTCGCAGCTGTTGCACTGAGTTCTTGCTCTCTCTCTCTTTCCTCTCTCTCTCCCTGGCTTTTGGATTTCGGATTTCCAAAACGCAACGAAAACACGCAGTGCAGTGTGCAACCACCTTAAAAGTCTGAGATGTAGTGGCGTAGAATAAAAGCATTGGAAATTGGAAGTACTCAAGTAAAGTACAAATCTCTCATTGTACTTAAGTACCTACAGTACTTAAATAAATGTACTTAGTTACTTTACACCACTGCTTTGAGGTATACGTAGTTCACATGTAGTTTACTGTACCGTGAAAGTGGTCAAACCAGTGAATACAATGTTCATAAGCACCGTCCATAAAACCCTAATGATCTCGTATATTAAAGCATTTTTTTATCCCTCTGTGATAAAATGGCTGGTTTACCCTCCATTAACCATCTGGAGCGGCGGTCAGCTCTGGTGATCTGAGCGAGTAGTAAGTAGGCCGGCATCCTTCGCCCGGTCCAATCAAGACCTGTCAATCATCCCAGTCCATCTCCGTCAGAGCTACTGTACAGCGTTTCCTTCGGTGTCTCGTTGCATTTATAGAGCTGTCCGTCAAGCGTCAACTAGAATAGAACAGTCTTCTTCATCTTCTGCCAACGATGTGTACACAACGCTGGGCAGTTATCAAAGTGCAGCGTTAGTACTGTACTTACTTTGCACTGATAACTATTGCACTGATAAGTATTATTATTTGTTTTATGAGGCACGATGAAGCACTTATTTAGCACTGACTGACTGTAATGGATTTATTTTAGTTTTTTACCTCTGTTTAGTGTTGCTCTGTATTATTGTTGTTGATGCTTGATGATGATTTTATTTTGCCTTGTTGTATTGTCGTACACAACAGTACTTTTGTCTTTTACAATACAAATCAGAGCCTGTAGATCGTCTATTTCCACTATTGATGTTTTTTTTTTTTTTGTAAGTATGAAGGTATTTATATGTTTCTTTGCATATTTGCATTATTTCTCATATCTCCCTGTGCAACTTCAAAGCCTATAATAGCCAAACAAAAATGTGTTTTTTATTCATACATTGTGTACCAGTGTTCAACGACAAAAACACAATTAATTCGCCAATCGTCGAATCAATCGTCGAATACAATATCACAATCGTGACAGCCCTACCATGAAACATGAAAATAAGTTTGAGAAACACTGCTACAGATACTGTAGGAAACATTTTCACACAGAAAAAAAACAACATCTGGACGGGTGTTGAAACTCGGGACCTGTGTGATAATTTGGGGGCGGATTGATCCAGAAACATCTGGCCTGGGTAGAGGCTACGTCCATGTTAGAGCTGGATCGGCGTAACGGCTGGTACTGATGGCTGCAGCATCCGGTTACTATAGCAACACCACGGCAGCGAGCAGAGCCTGTTCGGCATTTCGTCGTTGTCGGGTCGAAACCTTCTATGTCCAAAACCTTCCTTTTTTTTGTTGTTATTTTAAAAACGATTTAAAATAGTGAAAATAGCCGATCTACAAGCACACAACGATGCGTTGTGTGCTTGTAGATCTGCTATTTTCACTGCTTTTGTACGACACTTTTGTGTGATGAAGCAGGGCTTTAATTTACAAAAAAACATGCAAATTTGAAACTTGGACATACAAGGTTTCTGCCCGACAGCGACGATTTATAGCCTGATTGTAAGAGAAAGACAAACAAGGCGTGCTCAACAGCCCCTCGCAGCCCTTCACAGCCACTTACAGCCCCTCACAGCCTCTCACGCACTGCTGGAAACTAACCAAGTACATGACTGACTTCAATCAGTGTTGCCCAAGGGGCTAGTTACTGTACGTTCACTGGAAATGAAGCCACTTCCGAGTTCCCCTTGAAGTTGCTGTTCCTATTAATGGCCCAGCAGATGTCGCTATTTCACCCTCTGCTAACTTCTAATGGGTTAAGACCCCTGAGGCCCATTCTACGAATGCCTTATAAATCAGCGGCTCTCAAATGCTCTTTTCATAATTAAAAAAATATTCAACATTTTTTTGAACACTTGTCAATGTCTTTCAAAAATGTTCAAAAACAGCAGATGCGCTGTGAACTTGGATATCAGCTATTTTTGGAATAGTCAACGGTCAATTCTAAAATGACACTTCCCCTGTTTTAATGGTTTATTATAAGGGCTTGTTTTTCAGCGAAGTTGCTTGTAATTATCGGTGGTTGTGTTTTTTTGGGGGGGTTGTTTCTAGCACGCAGTTGCTTATTTCGGCCTTGTTTACTAATGTCGTTGAGCCAGGACCCCTGTGCCTGATTTGTAAATGTTTCAAATAATATAAAAAATGTGTCAGTTTATTTTGTATTTTTATAGCAGATCTACAAGCTCACAACTCTCTATTTTCAAATATCCAAGGCATATACTGTAGTTTTAATGTGCTCATGCGGCCTAACAATAGTCGCTTCTTCCGGGCTTATTTTAATAGACCTGCTTGCTTAATTCTGTCGCACAATCTGGCGACACTGACTTCAATGTGTAACAGTGTCATCTTCACGCTACGTAAAGGACAGCTGCAGGTTCAGAACATGTACTTTGTCTCATAATTAGTGCCCTGCCCTTAGTGTGGTTGGTGTGCAGTGGGTGTTAATGAGTGTTTGGTTGGAATGCTCTTTATATAGAACGGAACGCTGTGGAACTGTGAGGTGTGATTTCACACAGTGATATAGCCGTGGTATAGTATAGACCACCACACTGGATGGCTTTTTATTTATTTATATCCAGGACCCGTACAGTATACTGTGTAAGCCTTAGCTCAGTGGCACTGGTTAGTGGTTACCCAACTTTTTAGCTCAAGACCCAAAAGAGAAATTAGACGTTTGACTGCAGAATAGCAGCTCTGCTTGTGGATTTGCTTTTTTCACTACTTTTTATTTCTATTTTGTTAAAGAGACTTCTCATCATAACAGATAAGAAGCGTGTAGAATACTTTTCATTATTTGGTAAACAAGGCTCTGTTTCAGTTTGTTTCCCAAGACATTTACATTATAATATCGTACGGGCAGGCCCACATTAGGCCACATAGCTAACATTAGCTCACAGCTCAAGGACAAGAGCCAAGCCATCGGCAGTGGTGGAAAAAGTATGAAACTTTTTTTTTTTTTTTTTTACTTAAAGGAGTAGTTCACCACTTTTCAACCTGTCTTCATATAATAGGTCCTCACTAATGTGCATGATAAAATATCACAATTTTTCTCTACTCAGTCCAAGTCTCCTAGGAGAGCTGTGGGAAGTTCAGAATCCATCGTCTTGTGACATCATCATTTTCCAAAAAAAAAATGTAATCAAAATTTTTGAAAAAAAAAATATTTAGATTTTTATTATCGCGAGAACAATGGCTTCCACTTTAAAATTGCAACTTTTCAGGAATAGAAAGCCTGCAGTTTATATAAGCTGGATTGGCAATCGATGATGTCACAAGACGATGACCTGCCCACAGCCCTCCTCTGAGAAAAAAAAAGAAAAAAAAGCTATTTTTGAGTGAGGACCAATTATATGAACATAGGTTGAAAAGTGGTGGAGTGCCCCTTTAAGTAAAAGTATCAATACTGCAAGGTAGAAATACTCAATACAAGTAAAAGTCTGGTAATCAAAATTTAAATCAAAAAAGTAAAAGTACAAAGGTATTGGCATAGAAATGTAGTTAAAGTACCAAAAGTAAAATCACTTATTCCACAAGGTCCCAATGTTCAAAGTTTTCAAAATGTATACAAATCGTTTGAAAATAGCAGATCTACACACTACAAAGTGGCACGTTGTGAGCTTATACATCTATTTTCAAATGACCAAATCATACTGTAGGTCTGAAGTGGTTTTGCAATAATACAAAGTAACTACGTAGTAAAAGGACAATATTTGCCTTAATAGATGTAGTGGATTATAAGTTAAATTATTGAAAATTGGAAGTACTCCAGTGAAGTAAAAAAATACCTAAACAATGTACTTAAGTACAGTACTTGAGTAAAGCTTCGTACACACCGCCGGCTAATTGGCGAATAGCGAATTAGCGTATAATTCGCCTTTTGTTTAAAACCTTATAAAGTCAATGGAAGCATCCACACCAAACGCGAATTTAAAAAAAGCGAAAAGGCGTCTGTTTGCCAGACCCAGGGGGTCGGCCTACAAAAGGCTTTGTCGGTCTGTCGGTCTGTCGGTCGGTCGGTCGGTCCCTCTTTTCCTCAGTGTGCCTGTGTTTGCCTCTGACTGCTCATCTGCCCCTCCCTTCCCTTGCTCGGCTGATTGCCTTGAGTGCCGTCACCTGTACAGGACCAGCTGAGTTGAGTTGGCTGACGAGCTGCTGACACTATAAATTCCTCAGCCCATCTACAAGCTCAGAAACATTTCCAGCTGCTCAGCCTATACAATCCTGTGTGTTCATGTGTTAGTTCAGTGCCATACTAGTGAAAACAGCCGATCTACAAGCTCTTGCTATTAAGTGTTGAAAATGTTCCGCCCCAACTCTGTCAGAGTTCCCCTTAAATTTGTTAACAATACAGGCTCTCCTGATGAGCGCAACCTTTGTTTCGTCAATAGCACTGTGCAGGCTCTAATGGCTTTCACAGACACTAAGGAATACTTCCTTAAGTTGCATGATTCAGATCTGGTAAACAAGCCTGTCACTAATGAATTTAAAAGAGTCCTTCAGACTACAGGGGGGGGGACTGTGTCTCTGGCAGTGCTGAGGAAGGTGGTGGGTCAGTGTGTAGGGAGAAAGTATGCAGGAGCACAGGAAGATGCCAATGAATTTTGGATCTACTTACTGCAGGCCCTTGGGAAAGAAGGAGCCTCCGGGTTTGTAGACCAGTTTTCAGCTGGCAAGGAACTGCATGGTAGAAAGTTTGACAGTGTCAGTGGAAAGTGTCCACAGGGTCATATCTTTCCTCCTGGTATCCCAGCTCAGATACATTTCCTCAGTGTTGACTTGTCTCAGTCCTTGCCTCCTGGTACTATTCCTCTGTCCACTTTAATTTACAGAAAGTATCAGCAGTGTGAGTCCATTAATGCCAAGTGTCCTGAGTGCTGTCAGTGTCAGGCTAACTGCCCCATGACTGGACAGTGTCAGTACAGGAAGGTCACACAGACCACTCAGCTGGTCGCTGTCCCCAGGCTGCTGACTGTAGTCTTGCCAGTCAAACAGACTGGTGTGACTGTCAACCCTAATCCCAACCTCAAACTGCTTGGTCAGAACTTCAAACTGAAGGCTGCCATCAATCATGAGGGTCAATCACGGTCATCTGGTCACTTCACCACTGTTATCTGGGATGGTAAGATGTGGCTTCGATGCAATGACGCCCACATCTTTACATACACATCAAAGCCTGAGTCAGAGAACAATTACATGTATTTCTATGAGAGGATAGATTCACCTAGTCCCAGTGCTCCCCACACAAAGTCTGACACTGACCCTCAGCCTTCCCTGATCCCCCCACAGTCAACTGTCACAACACTGGCCAGTCCTCCTCTGTACTCGGAGGTTGCTGCTAAGCCAAAAGTAAATGTGACTGCAGAGACAATCAACCCTGACCCTCAGCCCAGCCCCAAATCTACCCGAAAACAGCAGAAGAAGGATAATGTTGGAACAAAACAGTCAAACAAGTCTGCTCCTCCTACTAGTCCCCCTTCTACATTACTCACATCTCCTGTCTCTCAGCCTTCTAGCGGTCATAGAAATGTAGGGCAGCAGGAAATGGCTAATAAGAGGAAGGGTATGCGGCAGGGTAACACGCAGACAGTGAATAATTGCCAAGAAGTGCCTACCTTAAATCCAAAACCAAACATTCCAGCGGGAACTAATATTAAATTACAAAATAGGTTTGCACCTTTAATTAACACTGAATTTTGCAAGGGTTGCGAAAAACAGGTAATCCACATTCTGAAACATCTTTCACACAAAAAGGAATGTCAGATACATTATGATATGGATGACTTAAAACAACAGGCCAAGGATAAAGCAAAGACAAAAAATAAAGCTAGAAAGCTTGATTCAAGGCAGATCAAAAGATGCTGGGACAGAATTTGTTGATACTTTATCCACTTTCATTCAGGATAGGTCAAAAATCCATGTATTCATGGGAGATTGGAATTTTTGCCAACGAGATGAATTTTCTCATCCAGTCAAACTCTTTCTGGAAGAAAACAATTTCACGGCTGGATTTCATCCACCACAGCCCAGTCATATTAAAGGTAGATGTTTGGATCAGATATATATCCGTTTCCCTGATCATGCACTTCAATATCACTCATCTCTTAAAGTGTGTATATATAGTGATCACGAACCTATTTCTATAAAATTTGAAATGGGTACTTAAATATATGTTCATGGCTTGCCTCCCAAAACCTGCCACAGCCTGACCTTCGCCTGTCTGACTACCACGTTCCTGCCTTAGCCCTCTGCCTGTCTGCCTACCACGTTCCAGCCTTAGCCCTCTGCCTGTCTGACTACCACGTTCCTGTCATAGCCCTCTGCCTGTCTGACTACCACGTTACTGTCATAGCCCTCTGCCTGTCTGACTACCACGTTCCTGTCATAGCCCTCTGCCTGTCTGACAACCACGTTCCTGTCATAGCCCTCTGCCTGTCTGACTACCACGTTCCTGTCATAGCCCTCTGCCTGTCTGACTACCACTTTCCTGTTTTAGTCCTCTGTCTGTCTGACTGTCACTGTCCTGTCTTAGTCCTCTGCCTGTCTTACTGTCACTGTCCTGTCTTAGTCCTCTGCCTGTCTGACTGTCACTGTCCTGTTTTAGTCCTCTGTCTGTCTGACTGTCACTGTCCTGTCTCTGTCCTCTGTCTGTCTATCACCCCCCCCCCCTTCCCCATGGATCTACACCTTATCGTGGTGGGGAGGTTTGCGTGCCTTAAGGATCCCACGAGCTATACCAGCTGGAGTCTTGCACTCCTGCCAGCGTCACGCTTGCCGGACAGGTCAAAGGAGAGAGGCCAGACTAAGATTGATCCACCCCCCCCCCCCCTTCCTTGCATTCTGATTTTCATTGCGGGTCTGGCAGAACCAGGTGACCTGGTCTAGTTTTTATTCGCCCGTGTGTCGAATTTAGCGAACATTCGCTGGTGAACTCCTCTCTCTCTCTGTATTAAATCAAGCTCACTCTATCCTACTTAAAGAGAGAGAGAGAGCAAGGTCGAGGGACCTTCCCTTTGCATTGCTTTTCCGTGTCTCTCGTCTGTGTGGCTTCTTGGAAAAAGTACTCGAATGTCTACTGGTAAAAGCATGGTTTATGTATGTTTTATTGTTAATTTATATCTGCAAAAAGACTAATGTTTTAAAATACATCGCTGGGTAGTGGGTATTAAATACAATAGGATCCGAAATATAGTGGAGTAGAAGGAAAGTACTGGGAATTGGACTCAAGTACAAATACCTACAAGTACAGGCTACTCAAGTAAATGTAGCCTACTTTTAATTACTTTACACCACTGCTGCTGCGAGCTGCCTGTCTGTGTGGGGAACGGAGCGGAGGGGGAACGGTGAAAGTGTCTCTTCTGTGATGTGATGGGTTGTGTGTGCCGCTGAAGACTTATATAAATTATATTCTTCTTTTCTTTTTTATTATTTAATAGGCTAATAACCACGGCCAGGTCATCATCACTTGAGGATGTAGTTTCCATTGTTTTATTTGTTTCCCCGTCCTTTCTCCTCTCAACTCTCTCTCCTTTCTTCTCCTTTCTTCTGTGGCTACACAGGCAGACATCACCCCCTCGTATTTAGGCGAATTAAGCGAATATTATACGCATATTCGCTTTTTGGTGTGTATGGAAAAAGGCGAATCGCGAATTCTTCGCCTTTTTGGTTCGCTTATTCACGTCGCTTTCGCTAATTCGCCGGTCTGGACAGAGCTTTAAGGTACTTACTTTACAACACTGTTGGCGTCCAACATTTTACAAACTCATCTGAAGGAATATTGCAGCCTTTGTCTCTTAATTCTGCATGAATTTATGTTTTATGGAAGATTGTCCTGGCAGACTTAACAGTATGTAAGATATCTCAAATTGTAAAGACTAGTTCTGAGACCAGCCAGCATTAGTGGTTCTCAAAGTGGGGCCTGGGGACTCCCCAGGGGTCCTTCAGGGGGTACCAGCGGGGGGTCCCCAGCAAAATGTGTTAATATATCATCAAAGTCAGTTTAAACACTTTAACTGTGTACTTCAGCTATAAAAGAAAATGGCAATGTTGAGATGTGCCGCATTGTGAGCTTCTACTGTAGATCTGTTTGAACACATTCTGTGCCAGCTGTTTGCACCACTAGATGGCGTTACACTGCCAGGGTTTTTCATAGATTACCCTTATTTTGAAGGGCCCACAGAAGTCACGCGTGCCCGTGTTGATGACGATACTTCCTTCCATACGTCTTTCATACTTGTCTTTTTTCACCCAGAGGAGAAACATTGCTACCGCGAACATCCTCCGCTTAGATATAGCCCGGTTAAAAAAAAAAAAAAAACGTTTCGGGCCGATCGCTGCGATCTGGAGATAAATATGAGAAAACGCGTTTATCTGCCGATGCTAAACAATGAGCGGATGGAGCCGGCGCGGCTTAATGACGTCACCATCGCCCAAAGCAAAATGGGAAATGAAGTTCCTGCACACCAACGGGTACTGTGGCACAATATGATTTAAAACATTAATAAGTCCAACATCAGAACATACTCCTCCATGGCATAGAACCGCCAATTAATTAAAAACCAAACATACTCCTCAATGGCATGGAATGTTATGTAAAAATCACATAGTGTGAAGTGAGCGGTGCTATTTCTGAGTTCATTTCATTAAGGGTCCCGCGAACAGGGGCGTCACAAGGGGTAGGAAAGTGGGACTGAGTTACCAGGGCCCAAGGTGGAGGGGCCCTATAGTAACTTTAGCTATTGAAAAATAGCAGATATACAAGCTCACAATGCGGCACCGAGTGCCGCGCTGCGAGCTTGTAGATCTGCTATTTTTGAAAAGTCGTAAAATGTGCGCAAATCTTTGAATATGTATTTTTTAAGCGAACATTTGTAACTCAAATTTTGCTTCCGGGGAGGGGTCCCTGGAACAAAATATTTTGAGATGGGGGTCTAGCTGCAGTGGCCAAATACATATCATCTTGGGGGTCCTTCACATGAAAACGTTTGAGCACCACTGACATAGAAACATAAGTTTCTTGCACACATTTTCACGATTTTAAAAAAATAGCAGATCTACAAGCTCGCAGCGCGGCACTCAGTGCCGCGCTGTGAGCTTGTATATCTGCCATTTTTCAATAGTTAACATTCATGGGGGGCCCCGCAGTGAATCCTTGTACCCAGGGCCCAGAATTTGGTGTGACGCCCCTGCCCGCGAAGCCAGGCCAATGTGACCCTGGGCGTACAACAAACTTTGAGGGCTTTGTTCCAAGATGTAGGCCACACTTAGGAGCCCGGACAAAGCCAGATGTTGGAGCTTAGCCCCTTCCAGGAGCACCGCTCAAGAATTAACATGACACATTTCTGAGGGGTCTCTGGCATAAAATAATTATGTTTGGATAGTGGTCCCACAACCAAATATTGTAATTGCAATAGAAAGTTAGTTTGACGTGTTTTATTCTGGTTTTATTTTATTTATCATGACTCAGTGATTACGTTTTTAACATTACACAAAAAAAGTAGAACAAAAATATACAAACACAAAAGCCAGACACACTTCATTTAAAGATCTTAGAGTGGTCCGCTTGAATTGTAAGAAACATCATAATTCATACTGTTATGCAATGATGTTTTCTAATAAATCTTGAACTTGAACTTGAAGTAATAATATATTAATTTGGGGGTCCTTGACTTGTAACAAAGTAATGCAGTGCTCAGACCGCGTCCTGCGGTGTCAGTTGTCAAATGAAGGTTACTTGGCAAAGCGTTGTCACATTATTCAAGCTCTTCCCTCTGCTGCTGGGAGGCAGGAAGCCATTTGCCATTTTTGGTCTCCAATTGGCAGGTTGCTGTAGAAAACAGAGGGTAAGGAGTGCATCTGTTTGGCTGTAGAGTAAAAATCTCCCAGGAAAGGTGCTCTTTAGTTTGGTTGTCAGGTGACACAATTGATGCAAAAAAAGTTAGACCAAGGCACTCTTGAGGGACAGTTAAAAAGCCTTTATTTTAGGGCTAATGCATATTGGCAAGAATAAAAAATTCACCTACGCGTTGCGGCACAATGCCTTCTTCAGGGTGACTAGACAAAAACTGAACAAACATGGCTTTTATTAACCTAACTTTCGCCAGATGGTTTGCAGCATTGCGTATGCCTGCATAACGCTCTGCTTCTACCATCTGGACTCGGTCCAGCACAACCGATGTAAGGGGCGGGCCATTTTTTAAAATTCTAAAGCAGGTGATTGGATATGGCCGTGCCAACTCCAACGACTCATATTGGCCTGTCTGCATGACGTTGCACCCAGAATCCGCCTCCTGGGTTTCCACGTGGTCTGCAATCAGACTCTATTGGCTCAGAGCCGCTCAGAGCCCGCCCATAGCTGCCGCTGATTGGTCCGGCCAGGGACATTCCGAAGGGAACCCCTCCTCCGCAAGTGAACCCAGATGGTAAAGCAATGCATAAGCAATGCTGCCACCATCTGGCGAAAGTCAGGTAAGGCTTTTATAGGAAACAGGATATGACATCACAAGCTCATATGCAGGTTGACTGGGGGGCCAGAGCCACACCAAGACAAAAAGTTGGCATGTTGCTGTATTGATTGATGGCTCAGCTGGAGGGCGACAGACAGGGTCAAGAGCGCATGATGGTCGTCTGCTCAAACTCCAAGGACCCCCAGTTTGATATTCATTAGGCCAGTGGTTCTCAACCTTTTCAGGCCGTGACCCCCAAAATAATCATATTTTAACTGGGGACCCCCCACCATGACAAGCGCTAAGTTTGTATAACACGGTTCTATTGTGAAAATAGCAGATCTACATGAGCATGTAGATCTGCTATTTTCACAATAGAACCGTGTTATACAAACTTACATGTAGATCGGCTATTTTCACAATTTCTGCCTCTGATATTTGATAATTTGGCCAATGTTTAATTTGTCATTTTGGAGTTATTAAAAAGTCCTTAAATTGTCACTTTAGAAATGTGCAGATAGCCTCTATACACTTAAATTTTATGTTGGTTTGTTTACTGTCGAGTGAGAAAACAATGTTGCTCATTAAGTTAATCATCTGGGGACCCCCCAAAATAATCCTGACTTACAGGTTGAGAACCACTGCATTAGGCCACGGACAGACCCCCATTCGATACAATGTCAATCTCTTGTCTATCTAATCGATACTGTAAATGCCTCAGTGTTAATTCAACTCTGAGAGTGCACAAATGGAACCAAATGGACCCATGAGGGTCCATTTGGTTCCATTTGTGCACTCTCAGGGTTACAGTCCCGTAGCGTAAAGGTTCGCTTGGTTCCATGTGTACTCTCTCAGTGTTACAGACCTCCTGGTTTCCATTTGGTTCGATCAACCGTTTAGCATGGGGACCACCTGGAACCCTCCTCAAGGACCCTGGGGTCTCCGGACCCCCACTTCGAAAACCAGTGTACAAACCATTCCACGCGTTCATATTATTAACTTCACGTTAATAATTATTTCCACCTCGGAGGAAAGCCTGGTATTCATTTCAAAATGGCCCGTGTGATCCGGTCTAGGGGTGGCCTAAACCGGAAACAAGAAGAAGAAGCGGCATCGCTTTGTTTTGGTCCCCCCTGTTTGTTTCCCCAATCCCTATTTAAATGCTTGAGAAGTGTAGTCTTGCCAGTTGCTACCAGTTGGACTAAAAGATGGATACCAAACGAACATTTACAAAATAAGCAAAACCATGGGGGTCTCAATCAAGGGGTTTATTGTGTAGGCCCTAAACGTATGCCCTTGAGCGCAGGGAATTGTTTTCACTCCTGACTGGACCAGAAACCCGAAAATGCTACTAATCCCAGGCTACATCCTATCCACCTCTTTCCGCGGGAATTTACTGGAGAATTCTTTGCACCACACTTCCGGTTAACAGCAGACATACAAGCTCACGTCGTGTCGCAGATGCAGCCGTTGTGAGCTTGTAGATCACACTCGGCTGCGGCGCCGGAAGCTCCGTGCAACTTCTGCGCAATGCACCATGGGATGTTGGAAAGTTGTGGATAGGCTCTGATGAAGGTCTGGTGAGGTACGATTCTCAACCCCTAATTGCTCCCGATGAGCAGGTTGGTGCTCCTCCACCATCGGTGTATGAATGTGTGTCTGTAAATGGGTGAATGTAATGCACTATGCACCTTGGATAAAGGCGCTATTTAAATGCACCATTTACCATTTCCCCTTTTACTGAATTGGATCCCAGATTGCTGCGCTACAAATACATGGCACTCGGCAGAAGAAAGGAGCGCACACCAGACGCGTCTTGGGATGATCGCCCATTAGATTGGCCCCAATCGCACAGTGTCCGAGCACCTTCGGAGACACGGAAGGTCGATTGCCAATTTGTGACAGCTGCCCTCCAAAACTCTTGAAGAAAAAAAAAAAGACCAAAAATCAATCACGGGCAGATCAGACTATAAGGCAGACAGATAAGGGAGATAAATCGAGGAGGTGGTGGAAGACGCGCGAGCGCGTGTGTTTAGAATAATATCGAAGGATTAATTTCATTGGAATAGAATTTCCTGCCCTGGAGGGTCGGTGACATTTTAGCTTGAGTGCTCGGGCCTGCATATTTAGGCTCTGACCGATGGTGGTTTTCAGCTGCAGGCGACATCGACCTAAAGGGAATGTCTATTAGAAGCGGTCCGGGCTGTTGGATTAATTAGCAGTGACACAAGTGTTTGATAGCATTCCACTTGCCAAGTAGCTCATAGCACAGAGAGAGAGAGAAAAAAAAAACTTTCCCAGCATAAAAAAAAGCATTCTATTTTTTTCACTTGTGTGTTAAAGCAATGGTTCTCAAACTTTTCCGTGTCAAGGACCCCCAAATTGATATGTTCAAATGACGCCCCTGATACTGAGATAAGAGGTTTCTGCCCGACAACAACGATATGATTGGGCCTGCATATTTTAGACTGACCAATTATGTGGCTTTGCTGCAGGCCTTCAGCAGGCTTGTGCACACATAGACATCAAAGGGGGCTTGAGCCCCTGCCCCTTTATCCATCTGTAAAAAGTGCCCTCTCTAGACCATGAATGCAGTTACTGTGCTGAAAGGATTGCAAACGCCCTCTTTCCATGCCATACCTGAAGGCAGAATTCAGGAGAATTGCCTTGTTCAAACTCTCCTGAACTTGAATGCAGCGTCTTATGTTGAAAGAATTGCTCTCACTGTCCAGAAATCCACACCACATCTCCAGTATTGCCTTTTTTATGATTAGTTTATTGTGTTATGAAGTACCGATAATTTTCAATATTTTCACCAAAAGGTCCTTTTAGATATTTCGGCCCCTGCCTCTCTAACATTCTCTGCACGTCTCTGGCCTTCAGTGTCCTAAAGGGAATGTGTGTTGGAAGCAGTCTGGGCTGTTGGATTAATTAGTATTTAGTGACAGAAGTGCTTGATGGCGTTCTTCTGCCAAGCAGCCCATAGTACAGAAACACTAACTTCATTCTACATCAGAATATTCCCTCATTCCACTCCTTTAGAGCTCATAGCACACAGACTAATGACTCGTCCCTAGATATGAGTTTCCTCTGCCAAGGGTTTTATTTCCTGCACGAGCCGAAGCACGAGTAGGAGTTCAACAGATTCACCCAATTAAAGTTTTATGCGGTCTATTTACATTTTGTTCTTCACACGAATGTAAATGCCACATGCCAGTGAGTTTTAAACACGGAGAAAAATACAGGAAATAAAATAAAAAATAGGCGAGGAACTTTGTAAAATGTCAAACGTTTCATTAGCGATTGATACGTTACATTCAAAACTTTATTCCTCGAATAACGGAGAATTATATTTTAATTAGCATCTGTTTATAGTGCATCTTGCATAACTACCTTAACTAGCACAGAAGTGTGATTTACACCTGCCAGCACAGCTGTTCAATCTTTTTTTGAAGATAATGTTTTTGTTTCCATCCCTACAGGTGTTCTGTAATTATAACTCTTCACATTCGTGCGCCAAGTTCTTTATAAACAAGCCTTTTTTTCCCCCTGTTCACCGACTCACTTTTCTCAAGTCGAGAGCAGTCAAAGTAAAGACTGAACTGTCTCATCCTGTGCCCAGTAACTCAACTCTCAAATCTCAACCTGGCATCACGTTGTTGGGGCGCAAATCTTTGTGTTTAAAATGAATGAAATGAATGTTTCAAACAGTGGTTCTCAAACATTTTTAGGTCAAGGACCCCCATCTAAAAAGATTTTGTCCCAGAAGAAATCACAATTCACAATGTGAAAATAGCCAAATACGTTTCTATGCAATGCAGTGTGAGCCTGTAGATCAGCTATGTGTGCTTAAAAGTGTAAAATATGGACCAACTACTGTACACCCTTTATACTTGGTTGACCGGAGTCCCCCAGTGCGCTATTCTGTTTTTGTTCCTCTACTACAGTAAATATATCTTCTCTACAAGTTCATAACGCGTTGCAAGCTTGTATTTCTATTTTATATTTATATTTGGGGACCTCCCAAAATAATCCTATTTGAACTGGGGTCCCCACCCTGACAAGCGTTTGGAATAGCAGGAGTTGAGGCATCACATTTAGTTTGGTTCCACAGATAAATATATTGAAAATAGCCTAACTACTGTAGATCGGAGAGCTTTTAGATCTGCTATTTTCACAATTTATTCCTCTTTCTTTGGTAATATTTGACAGTTTGGTCTGGATGACCCCCCGTTTGGGAACCATTGCCCTATACGTAAATAAAGGTGGGAGGGGGAAACGTTTGCGTGTTTCCTAAACCCACCAGGCTTGAGCTAAGATCCGCCTCGCGGAAACGCCTCTCTCAATAATCTTAAGTATGAAAGTGCATATAGTGCTCTTAGTGCAAAGCAATACTATACCTACTACCTACTGATCCATTACAATAATACACACTGCATAATATGCCCAAAGCCATATCCAAACTATAACAATTTAACTGATAATCAGTAAGAGTTTTTATTTTGAGCTTTCTCAGTACGTTTTTCTCTTTAGCAAAGTTACAAAGTTTTCCCTTTTTTAAGCACAGTACAAAGTAAAATGTTTTAGCACAGTTTATTTTGAGCACTGTAGTGACAAATTAATAGCTGTGCATTGTGCAAATGCAGGCTTTTCACAAGATTATCTTCATGCCTTTACTAGGTCTGACTTTATCCACCCTCCAAGTGTCTGGGCAAGGATTTCAGCCACTCCTGGAAGTTCTCGCGTTTCCGCGAGGCGGGTCTTAACTCAAGCCTGGTGGGTTTAGGAATCACGTGAAACGTTCTGGATGGTTGTAAGTGCTGGTGGGATGAGTGTTTTGATGTTTGATAGGAGAGAGTGCTCATAGCGCATCACTTCATGGCGTGCCACAAGCTTGCTAAGTCTGCTATTTTTTAACATAAAAACATGAAAATTCATGGATATTTTTTGTTTTTTGTCACATTACTTTGATGACCAGCATTGTTTCACACGACGGAGACACGAAGGAGACTCGTTGTGTCTCCATAGGGAACCACTATGGTCCATCAAACTCCATGAATTCAAGTCTCCATGGGGTGAGCAATCGATAGGAAAAAAGTTATTTGGGGGACGAACGATCCCTTTAGAACGGGTACACATTATTGTGTATCATTATTTTATGCTTTATCTATTGAAAAATAGCAAGCTTGTAGATCTGCTATTTTTTGAAAGATCGTGAAAATTAGAATTTTGACCCGATTCTATAAGTTTCTATGTCAGCAATCTGGCCGGCCATCGTCAAAGGAAAGGTCCTTTTCACTTAACTGGAGCTCAGTTAGTCTGTTCTTGAGAGACTACCGTGTCAGTGGTTCTCAAACTTTTTCATGTGAAGGACCCCCAAAATGACATGTATTTGGCCACGGACCCGCATCTCAAAATATTCAGTTCCAGGGACCCCCCCAGAAGCAAAATTTGAGTTACAAACGTTCGCTTTGAAAATACATAATAGTCAAAGATTTGCACACATTTTCACAACTTTTTCAAAAATAGCAGATCTACAAGCTCGCAGTGCGGCACTCGGTGCCGCGCTGTGAGCTTGTATATCTGCTATTTTTCACTGGTTAAAAGCATTCAATAATTCATGGGTTAAATGGATTAAGATTGGCCCAAATTGTACAGCGTCCTAGTAAATAAAGGGGAGGGATGCGCTGGTGGGGTGGATGTTCGGTACTGGGATGGATTGGTCATTAGTTCCATTGAAGGCACAGTGAAGGTTTCTCATTGATTCCTCATTGACAGTGGTGGGTGAGCAGCAGATAAGCCCTTACGCATGCATGCATGCATGCATGCAGCGAGACGGGACGGAGATAAGAGCCTGTCGTTTTCTCCTGACCGGCTGACCGCGCGTCCCAACATGCAACACAAAGTCACATGACGGATCCCAAAGTCAAACGGACATGACAAAAGTCAGCCGCCCCTGTTACCACCGGGCACACAGACACGGACAAATCTTGTATCTCCTTTTTTTAAACTAAATTGATAATAATAGATCACATTTATTTCTAGATTTTTGAAGTACACAAAGACATTTACACGGAGGGGAGGAGAAAACGTCAAGAAAATCGGTAGGAAAAAAAACACCACTAAGACGAGGCTAAAATCAATCAAAACAGTCGAATGGTGAGGGGGGGGAGCCGTTTGCTGGGGAAAGCCATATTGAAGATGTGGGAGTTGAGAGCAGTTTTGGAGGGTGGGGGCTTCTCTGAGAGTTTTGCAAAAAAGAAGCTGTGGGTTTTTAGAATTATTGAACCAGTGAAAGTACTAACAAGCTTGTGATCTAATTTGGGCGGCAGTGACTCTGGAGGTAGAGTGGCCCGCTTGGGAACCGGAAGGTTCCCAGTTCGATCCCGGGCTCCCCCATAGTTGGTGTCGAAGTGTCCTTGAGCAAGACACTGAACCCCTAATTGCTCCCGATGTGCATGGTTGGTGTCTTGCATGGTTTCCTCCGCCATCGGTGTATGAATGTGTTTGTGAATATAATGCACAATCATTGTAAATCGTCATGGATAAATTTGCTATATAAATGCAACATTTACCATTTTACATTGGATCCATGTATGCACACTCCCTAGAGGCCAAGGAAAAACCTTTGCCCTGATTTTTTTTTGTGATCAAGACGGATCTGTCCGATATGTCATATTCCATCCTAATTGGCTAATAACATTGGCTTCCAACGTTTGCAGGATTGGTTCGTTTTGAACAAAATGCCTCAAATCATCAACACAGCTTGCGATTTCCTCAAGACTTTGCACTCACATTCCCACTAGGTCAAGGAACAAATGCCACCCTTTTCACATTGGCCTGTTATAGCGCCACCAGCAGGTAGACGTTTTTTTTGCTAAACACATTTTTGGTTGCAGAGAAAGGCAGAAGACATGGCACCGGTTATGGACATACAAGGTTTCCAGCCGACAGCGGTGATGATACCTCACAACACATGATGACGAGCCCGCCTCCCTGACAGCACCATGTCAATCAATTGATTCCCCCTCATTACATTAAACCGTGGGGGGGAGGGGGGAGGGCGTCGAGTCGTTAATGTGATAAATGGGGCATTGGATCGAGAGGATGGGAAATCCATTTCAACCCACCATACCCACTGGTTGGAAAGTAACCAAGTACATTTACTCTCAAGTACTGCACCGTATGTACAATTCTGAGGTTCTTTTACTTTACTGGAGTGTAGCCTATTAAAAAAAATAATAATACTTGATCCACGCCATCTCAGAGGCAAATATTGCACTTGTTACTCCATTAAAAAAAACATACTTTCGCTACTATTTTATACTTGATATTCAAAAATGTCTAACCTACAAGCTCACAAAACACTGCATTGCAATGTAAGCTTGTAGATTGGATATTTTCAAAAAAGCGAAACAGGTTTGTCATCTTTTGATTCCAGTAGACCTACCTTTTTTTTGTTTTTCTTTCGGCTACGTTCCTATCGTACAAAGCTTTGGTGGCTCCCCTGTAATATATCCGAGGACCTCCTATGGCTCTCGGACCCCCTGTCGAAGACCCCTGCTTTAGAGACTTTGCAACTTGTTGTGAGCCTGTAAAAAAAGCATTCTTTGAATTGTTTTGACTACTACTTTCACCTTTATTAATGACATGCCCAAAATGACGCCCGGCTACAACAAGTGGGTTAAGAATAAACTTCCTTGCTTCGGCCTGCTTTCCAATGTGACCCTCATCTCTCTTTCTCTCCTTATCAACAAGTCGCGTCGACGCTGTCTAGGAGGCAGCGGAGCCGCACGCTGGGATAAACAACCTGACATTATACAGGAACGGCTCCGATAAAACATCACAATATGTTAGCCCGGCCCGCACAGTTCCCTCCCTGATAAAAAACACCATTTACATATTTTCAGATTACTTCTTGTGAAGGATGCTGCAGAGAGAGAATTCTCAGACCCTTTCATGTTAATGCTAATAATGCCGGCAGCGGATCCCGCAGACGATCGGGGTTTTCATAAAAATATACAAAAAATAAGGGGAGGATGAGAATAACTTGTTAAAACCGGGAAAGCAACGGTGTTGTTTATAGATTTTTGGTGTTGGCTATTCCAAAAATAGAAAATCTACAAGCTCACAGCGTGTCACTTCGTGCCGCTCTGTGGGCTTGTACGTCTGTTATTTCTTTCGGAAAAAATCTTCAAACTAGTGATTTCGGGGGTGCCCGCTGCCCTACTGGTCCGGGCGCATACCACATGGGCTTTGTGTAGCCTGGCGTCGCCGGTTCAATTCCCGGTCCGGACGACCTTTGCTGCGTGTCACTCCCCGTCTCTCTCCCCATTTCCTGTCAGTAACCCTATCAAAATAAAGGCATAAAAAGCCCCCTCCAAAAAAAAGAATCTTTAGAAACTACTGATTTCGAAGGAAGGCATTTTGTCGAGTCGGCCTCCGGTCTTAATGAGATAAAGGACAAGTATATCTTGTGCAAATAGAATGGGTTACAATCAGCCTTGGCACAAAGAACAAAATGAACTGGCGCTGTGGGACACAACAGTAAAAAATAAAAAAAATGCTATCTCTTTTCCCACAAGCAAGAGTTTATTCTGGGAACCTCGGAGTGCAACCCAGGTCTGGGGAGCCTTTTATGCCGGTAGGTATTTTACTTTTTTAAAGCTTGTAGTGCTTCTTCCCCCCTTTACAATAGAGAGTACTGAAAGCTTTACCGGGAGGAATGGAGGGCTTGGTTCTTGATACGATTGAGGAAACGGTGAAAAGAAGTACTCATATCTTTTGCGACTTTGTAAGACTCGGAGCCTCTATCCCGCGTGGAGTCTCCTGGGTTTTGAGAATACCTCAAAAGCTCTGTACTCCTCCAAACGGACTCCCCTCCTCGACATGAAGAGAAAAAGTAACTCGACAAACTCACAAGTTCGCGGCGAGGATGTGGAGGGAGGCTGACACATTTCTCATTGCCTCTGAAAACGCTGAGGCGAAGAAGTTGCGTGTGGAGCTGTTTTTTGGCATGTGTCTCCTAGAGGCTGCTGCTGCAACCAGTGACCAACTCCCCGTGTTCCTTTAAACAAGAGCATGAATAATGTGTGTTAGTGTGTGTGTGCGTACGCCTGTGTGTGTGCTCGTGCGCCCACTCAGCAGTGGTGGATAGTAATGAAGCACATTTCTTTTGAGACACTGTTTTGGAGTAGTATGTTTTGGATACTACACTACACTGCATTTCAAAGACAAATATTGTACTGTTGACTCCACTATATTATATGTAAAGTACATTATTAACGAACCACTTAAGCCTATTTCAAATACATTGACCCGTTGCAAGCTTGTAAGGCTGCTAGTTTCACTATTATTAAATCATTTAAAACATTTGGGGGCGATAGTGTCAAAATGTTAATACATACATTGATGACATTAGAGAAAAATGTACTTTGTAATTTGTACTTTATACATAAAGCTGTAACATTCCACCTCTACCCCGGATTTTAACCCAGTTTACATTGGGTTAAACGCGCTGAAATGTTTTACCATTGAGTTAATGGAGCCTGCCTGCTTGCTCAGGGGATAATTTGCATCTTGACCACCAGGTAAAAATGTGTATGAGTCATGACCTTTGACACGATCTAAATGTCTCAATAGAAGAGCGGGGAGACAAAATACCTGAAAATACAACCAGCTGTACCTTTACCATACTTGGATAAAATTTCATGAATTAATTTTAAAAAAGTTACAAAAAAAGTTCCTTTTTAAGTATTCAAAAAAGCATTTACTTTTGAATACTTGTATGCAAAGGTAAGCACTAAAGGTAAGTAACTAGAGTACAAATTTGACAGAGCAACTTCCACTTGTGTGACCAGGAGTATTGAATATACTTTGATTCAAGCACTGAGGTCAAGTACGTTGTCCAGCAGCAATGACCAACTCCACATTACACACAGTTCTAATGCGAGTTTCATGTTCGCAGCAGCATTAAGTGTGTGTGTGTGTGTGTGTGTGTGTGTGTGTGTGTGTGTGTGTGTGCGTGCGCGTGTGTGTGCACGCGTGCGCGTGCGCGCACGCAAAACAGATTCATGTCTTCCTCTCAGCTCCAGGCCTGTCACAATTATTATTACATAAACGCTTGATTGCAGTTATTTGAGGAAATCACAATTATTTTAGCATAATTGTTTCCTATTCATCTGTGGGAAAGCCAGCTGGAGGAGAGGAACTGAAATGTCATAGTGTAGTTTCATGGTAATTATGTCCGTCGAATACGTGCCTCTTTTTTTAACCCTGTAGTTTCATGGTTATCATGTCCGTCGTATACGTGCCTCTTTTTTTAACCACTTTGCAACTGGCTATTTCCCCCCCAAAATAACAAAAAATTCAAAACGTGGCAGTAGTACAGTATGTTGTTTACCGGTATTTTAGTTCATTGTCAATCATTTATTTGTACTGCAACAGTGCTTGTTGGACATCGGCCTATACTCTGGAACGATTGGAAATACATGCCCCGCCCAGCTATACAATGTTTTATTGCATGCACTTTTTTTTAATTTTATACACGCATTTGTAGATGTCTGTATTCCCCTTGTGCCCATATATTAGTGGTGTAAAGTAACTAAGTACATTTACTCAAGTACTGTACAGTTTTTAGGTGTTTTTACTTTACTGGAGTATTTTAAATTCTTGTATTTCTACTCCACTACATCTCAGAGTCAAATATTGTTATTTACAATTACTTGCAAACCTAGTTACTTTGTAGATTTTCTCTCTCTCTCCCCCTCTAGCTTCTGACCTGTCAGACCATGTAATTGTGTATGTCTCTAGCGCGAGTAGCGCCTTTTTATCTTCCTATCTGACGTTCGCTCTGACGTTCGTATTTTGTTCACATCCTCTATCAGAAATGTCCTCTTGCTTTGAAGGCTGTGAAACGGAATGACACGTTTTTGAGGCATTAGTTGAAGAGTGTATGTGTTCATTATATCCCATAGTGCTGTGTGAAGGCTGTATGCGGTCTGTTGATAAGCTTTGCGGTAGAAATGAGTGAATGGAGCCCATTGTTGTCCCAGCAGACTCATGTCTCTGTGATGACGAACATGAGTTCTGTTGACTGTTGGAAAACAAGGCAACTAACTGGAGCACAGCATGCAATGCATGCTGGGTAGGAGTGGGGGTCAGTGACAAAGCATTTATTTGAGCACTATTACTTAAGCCAAAGCATGAACTTGTAGATCTGCTATTTTTGTGAAAATATAGCAGATATAAGTAGTGAAAATGTGTGCAAATCTTTGAATATATACATTTTTGTATTTATTTCTGGGGGTCCCTAGATGAAATATATATTGCATTTTGAGATGGAGGTCTGCAACCAAATACATATATCATTTTGGGGGTCCTTGACATGAAAAGGTTTGAGCACCACTGATATAGAATCATGTTTTTCAGAAACCTGTTCGGAGAAGATTTTTTGTAAAATCATGCAGCCTCAGGTCTTAATGGGTTAAAGCAGTGGTCCTCAAACTTTGACATTTGAAGGTCCCCCCTTAATTTTGACAGTGTACAAATGGAACCAAATGGACCAGTTAGGGTCAATTTAGACCCCTATACCCTGAAATCCACTTTTAGAACCACAGGATTAAAGGACCCCTCCAGAATATTGACTATTATGTATAATTGTGACATACCCAGTGTGCCACGAATGTCCACACCTCTTCCCTGGTGACGAGTCATCTTCGCAGTCCACATCAAAACCATGCATGTCACGGTTATGACATTCTACACGACAATCAATTGCCACACAAATAATTGCGATTAACGATTTAATTGTGTTGTTGAACACTGGAACTGAATACAAATGATATAATGATTGACCTTTTAGGCTTTGACGTTGCACAGGGCAACCTCACAGTGAGCCCGCATAGCTTTGTAGATCTGCCTTTCTTGTGTTTTTCTTTTCTTTATATGTAACAAATGGAAAGTATTCACAAGAACTTAACTAAATAACGACATTAGATCCAAATTCCAATATATTGTATAGAAAAGTCATTTTGCATTCCTACTAGGAGTGGGCAACGACTGCAACAATAGAACAAATCAAAACTGTCGGGCAGAAACCTCGTATTTCCAAGTTTCAAATGTGTACATTTTTGAGCGGTGGTCACACCGTCTCCATAGCGTGGCCGTGTGTGTATCCGTGTGTGTGTGTGTGTGTGTGTGTCTGTCTGTCTGTATGTAGCCTCTGGTGTATGTAGCCTGAGTACCCTGGGTGACCAGAGAGGTGCTGTTGAGTCTAGTCTGCCCTGAGCATCAACTGCAATAGCAGTGGCGGCCTGCATGCATGCATGTATATTTGTTTTGCTGTTGCGCAGCCTCCACGACCACGGCTCAGTTCACACGGGTGTGATTTTTTCTCTAAGCAAAGCCCTGCTTCATCATGCAAGGCCGTTGCACAAAAGTAGTGAAAACAGCAGATCTACAAGCACACAGTGCCTCGCACCGCGTTGTGTGCTTGTAGATCGACTGTTTTCACTAGTTTAAATCATTTTAAAATGATAAATACAAAACAAACGGTTTTGGACATACAAGGTTTCCACCCGACAACGACGAAATGGAAGTCCCACAACAATTGAAATGTAACCGTTTTGGACATACAAGGTTTCCAACCTGACAGCGACCACACGCGAGTAGCAGAACCCCCCACACCTGTATAAATATGCCATACCAGTCATTTCTAATGCATTCTCGTGAAGGTAAATACAATTTAATGCTCAGCGCTAAACCGTGACGGCGGTGACGCGGTTTGACCTGGCTGGCTTCCCCCCCCGCAAACAAACAAACGCCGCACCGCTATCCAGCAAGCCTCTCGCTGCTGCATACGCTGATAATAGGGAGATATCTCCACATGTGCATATGGAGAACATACTATATTATGCTAATTGGGGTCTTAACGACCACTGCAATTACTATACGGTGAAAAACACAAATCCGTGTTGTGAAAGACCTGCCGGCGCAAATCAATGCAGTGTGGGAAGCGTGTAATGACCCGTACTGCCAGCCACTGTGGGGGAATCATAAGGCATGGTGTATTAGGCCATGCAGTGGTAGAAGAGTAAATATGTAGACACCAGTGTCTTTTTGTCTTGTCATGTAGGCACCAGTGTCTTTTGTACAGATTCAGAATTCTTAACTCCCCTGAGTCCCCATCTGCCATAGTTTTGTACTTTTTTCTGGTTTTGATGTGTCTAGGAGGTTGACATCACTTCATTAGACCCCCTGGTGTGGTTGTTTTGAGCAATTATGTATTCCCTTTGTATTTTGGATTTCTTCCTCGAGGCTGCCACCTTGTGGGTCAAAAGTGCGGATCCAAAAACACAGATAGAGTGACATCATATAATCACCCCCCCCCCCCCTTTACCATTCACCCAACACTGTGGGTGTGGCTAACTTCAGCTGGGTTACCACCCACTATGACAACCAGGCATACTTAATGAACTGGTCGGTGTGGCCACATAAAAACCTAATTTTAACTCTTTCTGTACACTTCTTTGGAAAAAAGTCTTCCCCTAGTATAATCATAATACCTGATAATCATGTTTTAGGGGGAGGGGAAATCATGGCACCCCATCTTTAAACAAATCCATCAACTTTGATTGGTGCAGGGCACCACCCTCATCAGAACAAACTCTTGTTACAGTTACTTCACCTCCACTGTGTATCACAGTACTGTAGGTCCAGGCTCTGGCATGATCCGGCTGTGCTGATTAGACACTCGTCTTGAAGATTAATTGCTAGTCGCAACCAGATGCCACGTTCTGGGGTTAAGAACAGACGGAGGCCAGAGAGAGAGAGAGAGAGAGAGAGAGAGAGAGAGAGAGAGAGAGAGGGAGAGAGAGATAGAGACTGTGTGTGTGTGCGTGTGTGCGTGTGTGCGTGCGTGCGTGCGTGCGTGCGTGCGTGCGTGCGTGTGTGCGTGCGTGCGTGCGTGCCTGCGTGCGTGCCTGCGTGCCTGCGTGCCTGCGTGCGTGCGTGCGTGCCTGCGTGCCTGCGTGCGTGTGTGTGAGAGAGAAGAAATGAATGAGGGCGTATAAGCTGTCAGTCTCTCTTAATCACTGGTGAGGCAGAATGTGATCCTCATCAGTGCTGCTGAAGATCCCCACACACACACACACACACACACACACACACACACACACCGCGCCGTTCCATTCCGTACTTGCGTAAGCTTCCTTGGAGTTTTCGTTGAGGGAGGCTCTCCTCTCTCTTCCACTGCAGTGCCTTGTAATGAGTGAGCAGGTTGCTCAAGGACACAGTGATCACACACACCGTCCGTCACCCGTCCGTGAACAGCTAATATCCGGTACTGTTGTTGGCACGATGGAACCGAAACTGCACACGCACTCAGGGGTGTCGCACCAAATTCTGGGCCCTGGGTAGCTACAAGGATTCACTTCAATTATTAAGTGCTTTAACTATTGAAAAATAGCAGATCTACAAGCTCGCAGCGCGGCACCCGGCGCCGCGCTGTGAGCTTGTAGATCTTTCTTTCTAGTTGAAAAATCCTGAATTTGAATTTTATAAATCCTTCTAAGATTGTTTTTTTTAAAACTTATGTTTCTATGTCAGTGGTGCTCAAACCTTTTCATGTGAAGGACCCCCAAAATGATATGTATTTGGCCACGGACCCCCATCTCAAAATATTTAGTTCCGGGGACCCCCCAGAAGTCTTTGAATTTTATAAATCCTTCTAAGATTGTTTTTTTAAAAACCTATGTTTCTATGTCAGTGGTGCTCAAACCTTTTCATGTGAACGACCCCCAAAATGATATGTATTTGGCCACGGACCCCCATCTCAAAATATTTAGTTCCGGGGACCCCCCAGAAGCAAAATTTGAGTTACAAATGTTCGCTTTAAAAATACATATATTCAAAGATTTGCACACATTTTCACGACTTTTCAAAAAATAGCAGATCTACAAGCTCGCAGTGCGGCACTCGGTAGCCGCGCTGTGAGCTTGTAGATCTGCTATTTTTCAATAGCTAAAGTAAAGTTACTAGGGCCCAATATCCTTGGCCCCTAGTAACTCAGTCCCACTTTCCCCCCCTTGTGACGCCCTTGCATGCACTCCCTGGATGCCAGAGCAGAACCTCTGCAATCAAAACACATGTTTTGATATTACTCTTAACAGATTCTGTTCAAACATCTCTATACAGTCATGTGCTCAAAACAGAACTGTCCCGGTCTTTTGTATCCATCGGCACTGCTGGCCCACAATAGCCTACCTGACCTGGCGGAGACCTGTGCTCTGAGGAGCCCCTTTTCTAGTTTGTCCTGTTTCTATCCTGTGTTTTTCTCCTTGCTCTTCCTCTGCCTCTAACCTCAAGAAGAACAACAAAAGATGGAGGGCTCACTTGTGTTTTTCCAGACTTGTTAAAGGAGTAGTTCACCCTCAAAATGTTTCTTTGAGTCGCATTCCTAAGACAACAATTTCATTACAATAAATGTGATTCCATGACAATCCTTCAGACACATGCCTTGTGTGCAGGAAGGGGAGCGAGGAAAGGCCATGGGGTCCACAAAGTTCTCAAACATTTTCGAGGGGTCGAGGACCACCAAATTAAACCAAATGAACCCAACACAGGTCTGTAATGTGGAGTCTGTGGAGTTATGGGGGTCCATGAAATTAAAAGGTTTGAGAACCACTGCTCTAATAGTGAACTTTCCTCTAGAGCTGGCTGAATACTGTAGCAGCTGGACATAATTAGAAGCATTAATTAGTGGAGCTGCAGCAGGTTCCATACACCCATGTTGTTTTGGTTATTTTAGATCTGCATTTTTTATAGATTTAAAATATTCTGTAATAATTGTCTCTGCAACGGGCCCATTCCTCAACATCTCAACTCCAGTGGTGTAAAGTAACTAAGTACATTTACTTAAAGGGAAATACCACTCATTTTCAAAACTTTTGTACTAGGTCATTAACTTTTTTTTTTTTCGACTTTTGGATCGACTATGTCATTATGGACGTCCCTGCCGATCGACTTTAATCGACTTTTATATAAAAGCATTGTTTAAGCTTTTATTTGGGTTAATAGACGGAGCGAAACGGTTTCCTTACCTTCAGCTGTTAATAACACGAGACCGTGAAAAAAAAAAAGGATACGATTATGACATCACCGCTAAACCAGGCCTTCCTGTTTACATTAGCTTCTGCTAGCCGTTAGGCTCAATGCAAACCATCCGACCCTTACGCAGCTTCACTAGGTCGGATTTAGATTCGGAACCTTTCTGTGTGGCGTCTGTATACGTTCCGCTGCCCAGACCGATGGTGGTTTTAGACGATCAAGCACGAATTGAACAGGATTGAGCACAGATGGAGGGCCGCGGAGCCCCCATTGTGAGTCAATGGAGCAACGTCACTTTCCCATCCTTTAATCATGGTTTAAAGATGGCTTCTTCTGAAGGTTTTAGTGTTACGATGGCGCACTCTAGTGGTCTTTTTGTGGTGGTTTATCATCATGGCTTTGAAAACAATGAAATTATACCCTATCATGATGATAAAATATAGCTATTTCCTGGCGTTATTAGCGCACATTCATATTTTAAATTGGCTGGCAATAATTAATATAACAAAACAACTCCAAGGGATATTAATGGCATAGTTCAATGTTGAAAATTTGTGGTATTGCCCTTTAAGTACTGTACTTTCCAATTTCCAATACTTTGACTTTTATTCCACTACATCTCTGATCCACCTATTGTACTTTTACTTTTTTGTATATTGATTATTAGGCTATTACAAAAAATATATATACCCTATTTCAGCCATTTGAAATTAGCCGATTTGCTATTTTCAAAATATTTGTATACATATGAAAACTTGAAACAGGACATTCCACATATTGAGTATTCTTACTTTTGGTACTTTAAGTACATTTTGATGCCAATATCTTTGTACTTTTAATCAAGTACATTTTGAATTCTGGAGTTTTACTGTACTTGTAACAGAGCTTTTCTTTTACTTACAGTAAGTCAAACATTAGAGTACTTTTTCCGCCACTGTCTAAACTATCATGGAGACTAAAGCAGCCTGAGGCTGTTACTGCCAGGCCTGTCACATTTACATTTTTTGGCCTGATCAATCGCAACTATTATTCGAGATAATCGCAATTGATTTGTGTAATCGCCTGCATTCATCTGTCGACAATAAATGGCACATCTATGAGTGCATTTACAAGCTCCTAAAAATGTACAGGGTTTAAACTGATTAGATGCACGGCCTCTTTTATTCATAGTCCATTATTTATCCCATATTCCCTCATGATTGCCTACGATTGCCTTCTAAAGTGTGTCTATGCGACCTGATGGTCGCTTATCTCCCGATTAGGCAGTCTTGGTTGTTAGGCCTACTACTGGTCTTAGTCAGTCCTTTCTTTATAGTTTTAAGTTATGTGGCATAATGTGCCTCATGCAGCTTGTGTTTACCAAGCCTGAAAGGAAAACATCAACGTAATATCTATTCATAAATATATTATACTTTTCATTGCAAAATTATTATATCCTTAATCACAGTCATTTTGTACGACAGCTAATTGTCAACTGAAAACGTCCTGATGGCTGAAAGCAAGACACCGTAAACAGCATATCGTCACTGTCGGGCAGAAACCTCGTACCTCCAAGTTTCAAATGTGTAAATTTTTTCGCGAAGTAAAGCACTGCTTCATCATACAAGGACATCGCACAAAAGTAGCGAAAAACAGCTGATCTACAAGCACACAACGCCTCGCACCGCGGTGCGAGGCGTTGTGTGCTTGTAGATCGGCTGTTTTCACTAGTTTAAATCATTTTAAAAATGATAAATACAAAACAAACGGTTTTGGACGTACAAGGTGTCCACCCGACAACGTCGACATCCATTTTAATGTGACGTGTCACTCAGCCTGCCCGCAGCAGCAGCACGCAGCGTAACAGGTGACATCATCCGTCTGTCCTCCCTCCTGTTGCTTACAGGCTCCTCCCCCGCAGCGCTGAGTGACAGGCGGCTCCCGGTGGCACACCGGGGCCCCGGGGCGCTGCTTCTTAAACACAGAGCTGGGAGCCGCCAGTGTCCTGCTGCCCGGGGCCGTGCCAGCTGCTGCACTGATCCCGCCTCCACGGGGGGCCCTGGCGCTGCCGCTGCTGATTAGGCGTGTGCGCGTACGCGCCAGCGGGCGTGTGTGTGTGTGTGTGTGCGTGTGAGAGAGAGAGGGAGACAGCATAATGACGTGATGGGTTTTGTGTGTGTTTGTGTTAGCACACGCTTGTGTGTTTTTCTGCTGTGTGTGCTTGTTCAAGCAACACGTCCTCTGTGTGTGTGTGTGTGTGTGTGTGTGTGTGTGTGTGTGTGTGTGTGTGTGTGTGTGTGTGTGTGTGTGTGTGTGTGTGTGTGTGTGTGTGTGTGTGTGTGTGGTGTCCAAACATTGTTGGACCTCCCGTGGGTCACAGACAAGGTCAGAGAGAGAGAGAGAGGGATGAGGCTGGTTTTGGAGGATGGGGAGGGCGTGTTGAAGCTATCAAGACCTTGAGGCGGATTCTACGAATGCCTCCTAAATAAATAGTTCTCGCACTTTCAAGGTTTTTCGCAAAATGTTCAAAAATAGCAGACGTGTACATGCTTGACGTGCGGTGCACTTGTAGATCTGCTATTTTTTGAATGGCCAACAACACCGATGCTTGCCCTATATACCTTGCCGTAGTTAAAATAGCCGATGCGTTTTTGCATCGTTGTTGGCATAGAAATTCCAACAAAAAAATGCACTTTATGCGTGTGTGGGTTTGCGTGTGAACAGGGGATTAGAAACGATGTTGTTCCGACTGTTTTTATTTTCATTATGTTGTATATTCCTTCCCTCTCTTCCTTCTCTTCCTCTCCCTTAGCATCGAATGAGATTATTATTAAATGATGCACAGGGAATGTGGCACAGTATTTGCAGTGCTGGTGAGATATGCTTTTTATCCCCTTAGTCCCCTGCTTAATTCCTCTATTCTATTGATAAACGAGGGTTTCACGTTCATATCCACATTTTTACACATGGTTGTATCCATTGGTGTGAAGTACTGTACAATTTGATAAAAGACGATCTATAAGCTCTCAATGCGTCGCGATGCAACACATCGTGAGCTTGTAGATCTGCTATTTTCAAAATATTTGTATACATTTTATACATTTGAGAACTTGCGAAACAGGAAATTCTGCATAATGAGTACTTTCTACTTTTGGTCCTTTAATTACATTTTGATACCGATACTTTTGTACTTTTAACTTTTTTTCTTTTTTTTTTGAATCTCTACTCTTGTAGCAGAGTATTTCTACATTGCAGTATTGATACTTTTACCTACGTTAGACACATGAGTACTTTTTCCACCACTTGTTCACACCACTGTCAATGGATCATGTTTAATACCTCCCTATTCCCAGTGACGACTGGAGGATTAGTGCTGTGTGTCATGTCTGTTCTGCCTCCACGCTGTTCATCCTTTCCATTAACAAGCAGTGGTGGAAAGTCATTTACATGTGGGCTGTCACCATTATGACATTTTGCATGACGATTAAGTGTCACTCAAATAATAGCAATTAACGAGTGAATTGTGTTTCTGTCATTGAACATTGGAACATTTTGAATGAAAATGTCATTCCTGATTTGGCTTTTAGGCGTTGCACGGGGCAGATCATGACAAGCACAACTGAGTATGCTTTCACTTTGGTACTTTAAGTGTATCCCGACGGCAACACATTTTTACATTGACTTGGGTTTCATTTTGAACGCAGGTGTTGTACAGTACTTGTGAACAGGGTATTTTACATTGTGGTATTGCTACGTTTACTCAGAGCCTTGTATTCAGAGAGAGTTGCGAAAGTATGAGAACTACTGATTTAGAAGGCATTTGTAGAAACGGCCTCAGGTCATAATGGGTTAAAGTGTTAGTTCACCTATTTTTTACATAAAGCTGTGTGAAATACTTGCCATTAAAATAGTGGTTACAAATGTATTAATTCATTACCAGAGTCCCGTGGTCAGGGTTCTGGTCAGTTTTAGATGAATATAAAGTAGTTCCGGTGATTTGGCAGGGGCTCATGGCCCAATCATTAAAATAGATGAATCCACAAAACTAGTGTAATTTGTATTGTTGACCTATTTCTACCAAATAGACCAACTTTCGTTCAACTTTGACCCCTCTGTCACATGGTACTATTTTTTGTGTCCAGTATCACTACTTCGCTGCAACGTATTTCCCCAAAACAAGGTGCTTTGCAGTCAGCTGATCAGAACGAAACCTCGCTCTATATGGTTGAAATAGGCCAACAATACAATTGACGCTAGTTTTGTGGATTAATCTATTTTCAATGATTGGGCCACGCCAAATGACCCCCACCCCATTGGAACTACTTAATATTCATTAGAAACAACCCAGAACTCTGACCACAGGACTCTGGTAATCAATTAATACATTTTTAACCACTGTTAATGCCAGTATTTCACACAGCTTTATGTAAAAAATAGGTGAACTAACACTTTAAGTTAAAAATCAGACTAATTCTTCCATCACTGTCATTTGAAGAATTGTCTCTCACGCAGACTTGGCAAAAACCAATACTCCTAAACGCTGCTAAAGTGGGTGAAATGTCAAGCTATGCTCGGGTGATTTGTTGTGTTGTGGAAGTTGTGTTATTATGCTGTTGTTACTTTCACAATATAAAGAAATATATAAAAATGAATGACACAATACTGACAATTTATTCACCATGCGTGGACGAAGTAATGCTGCGTTATTCTATTCCGTGCAGAGAGAGTCGAGAGGCACAGAGGATGTCTTTTTTATCAGCACACATCAACCTACTGTGTTTCACTTGTGGTTTCTGACTGCGTTGTAAAGTGATGTGTGTTTTGACGGCAAAACAGTGTTTATACAGGGTCTCTCCCTTCTCTCCCTTCTCTCCATCTCTTCTATTAATTAATTTGTTCATCCAACTCTACCAAGGTTTTTCAGTGATTTTTACCTTATTTCGCTGACACAGGGAATGCACCATGTGAGTGTAATGGAGGTGATCCGAACCTCCCCACCCGGGCTGCGACTCTCTCCACCACACTCACCCCCCTTTGACCTCCTCCTACGGGGAAGCCCAGTTCCGGGTCACGGCACCAATGTAACGAACCTCCCCACCCGGCATCGACGCGGGTCTCCCGCGTGAAAGTCCAATATCTTAACCATCACTCCAAAGGGATATCTCTATGGAATGAGAGCAGATACTAGACTTTTGAGGCTTCAGGCTGGGGCTGCGACTCTCTCCACCACATGAGCAGGATGTAAACAAAGACTATTTAACCCATTAAGAACCGGGAACACATTATTTTATGCTTTAACTATAAAAAAAAATAGCAGATATACAAGCTCACAGCACAGCACAGAGTGCTTGTAGATTTGAAAAATCTATTTTTGAAAAATCTTTAAGATTTGTGAAAGTCTTCCAATATTATAACCCGATTCCATGTCTTCTAAATCCTTCTAAGGTATTTAAAAAAAGGCATGTTTCTACGTCAGTGGTCATGACATTTTTACATGTCAAGGACCCCTAGAATTATATTTATTTAGCCGCGAACCCAAATCTCAAAATATTATGTATCAGGGAATATTTGAGTTACAAATGTTCGCTTTTAAAATGCAGATCTACAAGCTCGCAGCGTGACACTTGGTGCGGCGCTGTGAGCTTATATATCTGCATTATCTGCAAAAATCTAACCCTAAACCTAACCGTTGTGGGGACCTACTATTTTGTCCCCACACTGTCAGAGGTTCCCTGCAGGTGACTGTGTGAACATGCGTTTAGTCCCCATAAGTATAGCTAGACAAACTCACACAAGCACCCGCACCCGCAAATAAAACACGCAAGTTGTTTAGTGCAACATTCCCTCCGATATGGGGAAAAATCTAATTGCTTGTTGTATGGCGGTGTTTACCAGCCATTGTTGGCACACCGCTCGAAAGGTTAAACAAGCGCGTCGAAGCCGGAGAAAAGCCAATTCAAGTTCACTTCGATTCACCTCGACCTTTGTTTGTACGCGGGCCGCTAGAGCAGCAGTGGCGGCGGCGTTTATTTATTTATTGCATTTACTTTCTTATTGCGTTTCCATTGCTCTTCCGTTTGCAGGTGCGGCGGGTGTTGTTGTTTGTTTTATTCTCTTTTCTTTTCATGAGAGGCCCTGTGGGGGTGTGTTCTTTGTACCGTATCTCACCCCAACAATCTGTTGTTTGTGCCTTCCTAAGGTTTTTAATAAACACTGGGCGCCGTTTGTGCATAAATCTGGATATTACCAACGCAAACAGGAAGACGAGAAGAACACAAAAGACACAGTAGCGTGAATATAAAGGCAGCTGTGGGGAATAATGTGAAAACGAGATAGAGAGGAGACGCTGTGCCGACTTGGTGCTCATGACACAGACGCAAACGCACACGCGCACGCACACGCAGTCACGCGCTCACACACAAAGAACAGGAAATAAACTCATATAAGCACAGCCTTTTCTATACATGTGTGTTTGTTCTTGTTTTGTTCCTGTTGCATGGTTATCCAGTTTCAACCTGGCGCCCCTATTTCGAGCATGTCAATATGGGTTAAAAGCTTGGAAAAATAGAGAAAATAGCAGATATACGTACATGCAAGCTCTCAACATATGCAACATGTTTGGCCAGTGGGATACCCTGAAAAAAGCTGTTACCTACCAAAATATTGGTTTATTTTGCATCCAAAAGTAAAGTACGGTATTGGCACTTACCAGTACCAGTGTGCGCGGCCAAAGTCTTGTCTCTTGAAGATTACTATTTATATTGCCAGTGGGCCACCAAATAATACGCAAAACACTAAGATTGTATTGATAATATGTGACTGAGCATGACACTGGGGCAGTCATTTCGGAAGCCACTACTTTAGACCACAGCTGAAATTCCTTTTTTTCTTTTTTCTTTTTCTAAAATGTGATAAAGCCACAAAAGCATGTCATAAATATCAGGCTACATTTCACTTAAACGCCAGAGCTTAACTCTGCATGTAAATAAGACTTTTTTAAATTAATGTGAGAGATCGGGACATAATTCAGTTGGTCCTCCCAAATTTAGAACTTGAATATCTCAAAAGTAGTATTTCAGCATGGCATCATTCTATAAGCCATATCTTCAAAACTGCTGGGCCAATCTCCACAACCAATATATCATTTTGTAGCTATGATTCCCAGCTTTCAAATGAAAATGAAAATGAAAAAAAAAAAATCAATGACTAGCCGTCAGCCGCGCTGGGACACACATAACATGAAAGTAAAAAAAAGTCACAGATTTAGAACTTAAATTATACTGTGCTCCATTGATCCAAACACAAGAGATTGATTGCTTCGAATAAACATGCTCCGAAAATGCACACAGCCCACCCATCTGACCACATGGCAGCTGTTCGGCTGCCGTGTTAAGTGGTCAGTTGTGTGGGCCGCAAACACATTGGAGATTTTCAAGTGAGGCCCACATCCAGATGAAGTTGAGAAGCACTGTTGTGGAGCATTTGAACGTATAAAACGGAGATGAACTGGTTTACAACTCAAGTCAGTTTCAAAGCAAGTTGATGCTCGGTAAGGGAAGCCTTAGCCAACACAGCTTCCGCGAAACAATCCATGATTATGTGCTTTGGAAAATGGTCATTAATAATCGGCCAAGTCATCAATAATCGGCCAAGGGTCGTAGTCAAAGGCTAAACATGGTAGACCAGCACACTGACCATAGGCATAGCACACTGACCATAGCACACTGACCACAGCACACTGACCATAGCACACTGACCATAGCACACTGACCATACTGTAGCACACTGACCATAGCACACTGACCATAGCACACTGACCATAGCACACTGACCATAGCACACTGACCACAGCACACTGACCATAGCACACTGACCATAGCACACTGACCATAGCACACTGACCACAGCACACTGACCACAGCACACTGACCACAGCACACTGACCATAGCACACTGACCATAGCACACTGACCATAGCACACTGACCATAGCACACTGACCATAGCACACTGACCATAGCACACTGCCCATAGCACACTGCCCATAGCACACTGACCATAGCACACTGACCATAGCACACTGACCACAGCACACTGACCACAGCACACTGACCATAGCACACTGACCATAGCACACTGCCCATAGCACACTGACCATAGCACACTGACCATAGCACACTGACCATAGCACACTGACCATACTGTAGCACACTGACCATAGCACACTGACCATAGCACACTGACCATAGCACACTGACCATACTGTAGCACACTGACCATAGCACACTGACCATAGCACACTGACCATAGCACACTGACCATAGCACACTGACCATAGCACACTGACCATAGCACACTGACCATACTGTAGCACACTGACCATAGCACACTGACCATAGCACACTGACCATAGCACACTGACCATAGCACACTGACCATAGCACACTGACCATACTGTAGCACACTGACCATAGCACACTGACCATAGCACACTGACCATACTGTAGCACACTGACCATAGCACACTGACCATAGCACACTGACCATAGCACACTGACCATAGCACACTGACCATAGCACACTGACCATAGCACACTGACCATAGCACACTGACCATAGCACACTGACCATAGCACACTGACCATACTGTAGCACACTGACCACAGCACACTGACCATAGCACACTGACCATAGCACACTGACCATAGCACACTGACCATAGCACACTGACCATAGCACACTGACCACAGCACACTGACCATAGCACACTGACCACAGCACACTGACCACAGCACACTGACCATAGCACACTGACCATAGTACACTGACCATAGCACACTGACCATAGCACACTGACCATAGCACACTGACCATAGCACACTGACCATAGTACACTGACCATAGCACACTGACCACAGCACACTGACCATAGCACACTGACCACAGCACACTGACCACAGCACACTGACCATAGCACACTGACCATAGTACACTGACCATAGCACACTGACCATAGCACACTGACCATAGCACACTGACCATAGCACACTGACCATAGCACACTGACCATAGCACACTGACCATAGCACACTGACCATAGCACACTGACCATAGCACACTGACCATAGCACACTGACCATAGCACACTGCCCATAGCACACTGACCACAGCACACTGACCACAGCACACTGACCATAGCACACTGACCATAGCACACTGACCATAGCACACTGACCATAGCACACTGACCATAGCACACTGACCACAGCACACTGACCACAGCACACTGACCATAGCACACTGACCATAGCACACTGACCATAGCACACTGACAGACGAGGGTTTGAATGTTGGTATTTCAAATATGACCGATTAGTGGACAAAGAACTTTTACATGACCTGAGTTCTACAATTACACAATACATTTTCTGATGTTTTTGAATCTAACCCCTAACAAATGCCCCACTAGCCGGGGAGCCACTGGGCCAAAATGAGAGAGGACCTGTGATGTCATGACATACTCCAAATTTTTGTTTGTCCTATTAATTTGGTCAATAAGGTACACAGAATGAGAGGCCTGCTCTGCCGGAAATCCTGCGAAAAAAAGTTTCCCATTGACTTCACTATACTGGAAAAAAACACACCAAAAAAAGTAGCATGTGAGGGGTCAAACTAAGGGTTCTTCATGATTCTGAATCCATTGCAAGCATTTGTTTTGCATGAAAAACATTCCTTGGGCTAGATTTCAGCCTCTCAAACCTGTGAAAAGTGATGAGTCATCACTTTTCACCGTTATTTTGGTCCGTTTTCTAGCCCAAGGAATGTTTTTCATGCAAAACAAATGCTTGCAATGGATTCAGAATCATCAAGAATCCCTAGTTTGACCCCTCACATGCTACTTAAAGCATATTTTTTTGGTGTGTTTCTTTCCTTTATATTGAAGTCGATGGAGTGAATATACAAATGGCCATAACTTTTTTTCGCAGGATTTCCGGCAGAGCAGGCCTCTCATTCTGTGGACCTTGATGACCAAATTAATAGAAAAAACAAAAATTAAAAGTATGTCATGACATCACAGGTAACATCCTATTCTTTGAGCTTTTGGGCCTGTGGCTCCCCGGCTACCACATATCCTCCTATAATCCTAGGAATCTCTGTCTGTCTGTCTGTCTGTCTGTCTGTCTGTCTGTCTGTCTGTCTGTCTGAACACGTTTTTCCTCCACAGTGGATTCAGCAGTTGATCTGAACTTGCACGCAGGCACATGATCATTACCATGTAAATAAAACTCACACAATTTCTCACTTTTCCCAAATGTATAAGGAGTTTATTTTTATTATTAGAATTTGGATGTTACTGATGCGTTACATGCCCCAACAGGGTCTCCTCCAGGCCATCCATGTAGTGTTGTAGCCTATACTCTTTTGTCATGGTTACGGTCCCAAACACTACACACTTATCTACGGGCCGCCACAGGCTGCACTTATATCTAAGTCTTAGATCCTCTTTTTTCCCACCTCCTCTACAACCAAATCTCTTGGTTTGTTCCCCCCCAGAACCGTGGATGCTATAATAGGGCTCAAGTGGTTAAAATGTCACTCGTTGTGTCTGTCTACTTGTCAGCATTGTGCCAATTGTAGAGAAACGGTCTGGGGAGGAGAAACACAGGGGAGGGAACAACCTGTCAGCTAACGAGAGAAAGAGAGAGAGGAGGGGGAGAGAGAAGGAGAGAGGGGGAGAGAGGGTTTTAAGCAGTGGTGGAAAGTAACTAAGTAGACTACATTTAAACCCATTTAGGCCTAGAATTATTGAATGCTTTAACCAGTGAAAAATAACAGATATACCAGTAAGACTCCCTAATCGGGAGATAAGCGACCACCAGGTCGCAGCGTGATTTTAGGCCAAAATGTGTAGGAGCAGTGTCAAAAAATGTGTTTGAAAAAACCTGCCTGACGGTGGCACTATATGGGACAGATCCATGTTGATGAGATGAGTGTAGACATACTGTGTACCGATTTGCGTGATTGCGCTGCGAGCTTGTAGATCTGCTATTTTTGAAAAAGTCGTGAAAATGTGTGCAAATCTTTGAATATAATGTATTTTCAAAGCGAACGCTTGTAACTCAAATTTTGCTTCTGGGTGGTCCCTGGGACTAAATATGTGTCCAAGTCATTTCGGGAGGGTCCATTATTCACTGGAGCCATTATGACGTTTTGTTTAGTTTTTTCTCTAAAATGTATTAAAGCGATGGGGGTCCGTGGCCAAATAAATATCATTTTGGGGGTCCTCCTTCACATGAAAAGGACCTTTTCTTTGACGATGGCGATAGCCAGATTGCTGACATAGAAACGTAGGTTTTTAAAAAAAACCTTAGAAGGATTCAAAATACACTTATAGAATCGGGTCAAAATTATAATTTTCACGATTTTTCAAAAATAGCAGATCTACAAGCTCGCAGCGCGGCACTCGGTGCCGCACTGTGAGCTTGTATATCTGCTATTTTTCAATAGTTGAAGCATAAAATAATGATACACAATAATGTGTACCCGTTCTGCAGTGGTGGAAAGTAACTACTGTAAGTAGACTACATTTAAGTACTCTACCAGTTAAACCCTGTACGGAGTCCCTCAGGGCTCTATGCTAGCCCTAGTCCATTCTGTTATTGTGGGGAAAGCTTTTGCAGAAAATAGCCGACTTACAAGCTCACAACCCGTCGCCATGTGTTGTGAGCTTATCAGCTATTTAAAATAAAATAAATAAACGTTTGGAAAACTGCAGTTTTCTAAACGATTGGAAACGATTATGATGATTATGCAAAATAAGTGCTATTATCTCCAAAAAAAAAAAAAAAAGATTTGGCGATTATGCAATAATTCTGACAGGCTGCTTAAATCATCATAGAGTGTACGTACTTCATCCACCACTGAAAACCTGTCAGCGAAACCGAGAGAGAGAGAGACACACACACAGACACAGAGAGAGAGAGAGAGAGAGAGAGAGAGAGAGAGAGCATGAGTAAGGGCTTTAACCCATTTAGACCTGAGGCCGGTTCTCAAACCTTTCGATATCAAGGACCCCCAAAATGATATGTATTTGGAGGCGGACCCCCATCTCAAAATCTGTTGTTCCAGGGACCCCCAGAAACAAAGATTTGAGTTTAAAAAAAGTCTGCTTTAAAAATTGATACATTCGTGGGCGCCCGCTGGCCTACTGGTCCGGGCGCATGCCACTTAGGCATTGCCACATAGGTATGAATGCCTGGCGGCGGCGGCGGTTCGATTCCCGATCTGGACGGCCTTTGCCGCGTGTCACTCTCCGTCTCTCCCCCGTTTCCTGTCAGTCTACTGTCCTATCAGTGAAGGCATAAAAGCCCAAAAAACAAATCTTAAAAAAAAAATATATATATATATATATATATATATATATATATATATATATACATTCAAGGATTTGTACACATTTTCGTGATTTCACAAAAACAGCAGACCTACAAGCCTACAAGACCTACGAGCTTGTAGATCTGCTATTTTTGTCTAGCCAAAGTATAAAATAACGGTGCGTTCCGGGTCCAAACGCCTTAAGTAAAAGCGTGGTGGGAGAAGCCATAAAGTGCGGCTCTCCAGTGCGGTTATGGGAGGGGGGCGTGGAGGCTGTGGCCGGAGGACGGCGGGGGTTATGTATCTTCTCCTCCCCCCCGCGGGACGGGGTCTCTATCGGCCTAATTAAGACAATAATTCACCCGACCTTCTTCTGCCTGGCCAGCACATTCGCCCCGCGCGCATCATGTCCTCCCTCTGGGTCCTTGCGGCGCGAGTAAATCATCGGCGCACGCTCGTGCTCACGCACGCACGGATTCCCTTCACACACGCCTGCCCCATTCATCCTTCTTAACCAGATTATGGAGACTTGAGTGTCGGGAATACTGCGTGTTGTGCGTGCATGTATGTGTGTGTGACTGTGCGCAGGGGCGTCACAAGGGGGGGAGGGGGTGGGACTGAGTTACTAGGGCCCAAAGTGGAGGGGCCTTAATTATTTTACACTTTAGCTATTGAAAAATAGCAGATATACAACCTCACAGCGCAGCACCGAGTGCCACGTTGCAAGCGTGTAGATCTGTTATTTTAGAAAATTCGTGAAAATGTGTGCAAATCTTTGAATATATGTACTTTAGCGAACATTTGTAACTACAATTTTGCTTCTGCGGGGTCCCTGGAACTAAATATTTTAAGGTGGGGGTCCGTGGCCAAATACATATCATTTTGGGAGTCCTTCACATGAAAATATTTGAGCACCACTGACATAGAAACATAGGTTTCTTAAAAAACCTTAGAAGGATTTGAAATATTCACTCCGCACAATTTTTCAAGATTTTTCAAAAATAGCAGATCTACAAGCTCGCAGCGCGGCACT
This sequence comes from Nannobrachium achirus, assembly GCF_963921795.1. Taxonomy (NCBI): domain Eukaryota; kingdom Metazoa; phylum Chordata; class Actinopteri; order Myctophiformes; family Myctophidae; genus Nannobrachium; species Nannobrachium achirus. The sequence goes on from NC_137821.1 coordinate 21,050,342, forward strand.
CAGTGCCGCGCTGCGAGCTTGTATATCTGCTATTTTTCAATAGTTAAAGCACAAAATGTGAGTGAATCCTTGTACCCAGGGCCCAGAATTTGGTGTGACACCCTTGTGTGTGCTTGTGTTCCGTGCAAGCGTGTCTGTCTGTTCCCCTCCATTTCACAAATTGCCCAGGGTACCGCATGGATGGGATTGTAATTATCTATCTTTTCCGAACTCCTCCGGTCCCTCCACTACATCATCTGTTGACCAGAACATTCCCCTAGTCATTGTTGATAACATCAGCCCCTTTCTCCCTCTCTCTCTCTCTCTTGTTTTTTATCTCCACTTTCAACCTGAACTGTTTGCTCACCGATCAGCCCCAGACACAGAGCATGGAACCACTTCAGGCCTGCTGTGTGTATATGTCACATCGTGACGACGTTGTGAGCTCGTAGTTCGGCGGTTTTAGCAATTATTCTTCGGTGTGGCTCTGAAAGGGGCTTGCCTTCTATGCCTGGTTATGTGTCTGTATGCCATCTGTCTGTCTGTAATCTCGCAAACCACCAAACTCGGTATGTACAACGTCCGTAGACATACCTCCATAAATGTTTTCACATGTATTTTTATTGAAATATTCGATACTTTATGTCATCTCTGTCAGGTGGAAACCTCATACTGTATGTCCAAAAAAACTAATATTTTTAAGATTGAAAATAAAAAAATGATCAAAAGTAGCAGGTCTACAAGCTTAAAACTTGCAGAGCTTGTGGATCTGCTATCTTTGATACTTTTGACACATTTGTATGGCGTTCATTTCCCCCCAAAAATGCAATATGTCATAGATGATCTGATGTCACAGGTGCACATGAAGTCAACATCCACATTGGAGCCATGTCTGAGATCTTTGGAGCCATGCCGCTTCTATGTGCACCCATGCAGAGATCCACATACTAATTAGGTGGATAAATATGTAATGCTTTGAACACCAGGATGAAAGTGCATACATTACGTAGCCTTGAGAAAAGTGGAGAAGCATTTTCTCCCGACAACATTTTCCAGGTATAGTTACCTAGCTTTGGTTTAAACTTCAACTTGCTTTGTGCAAATGATGGAACGATAACATGTGGCGACGTGACCACAACAGCAAAGTACAGGCTGGGATGTTCAGGGACAACCCTTTAGCTGAAACTTGACTTTTAAGTGCACTTGTTGCCTGCTTTGTTGCCTGTAGTGTGCTTTGCCCAGGATATGGTGAAGCATTGGATGCTGTCCAATGGTATTGTCCATGGTTCTGAAGCATTGGGCACTGGCCATGGTGCTGAAGCAGTGGGCACTGGCCATGGTGCTGAAGCAGTGGGCACTGGCCATGGTGCTGAAGCAGTGGGCACTAGCCATGGTGCTGAAGCAGTTGGCGCTGTCCGTGGTCCTGAACTAGATTGTCTCTGTTCTCTTGAACCCATCTTTTTTAAATTACTATTATTTTAGATTATTATTCCGATAATATCTCAATCCACCTCTTCCGAGTTGTTAACATTTTCTAAGGTTTTCCACTCATAACAAGAAGCCCCAAATTCTAGTTCCGAGTGGTTATTTAGTTAATTGCTCGGGTTGGTTCCTAAAATGTTCTCCGAGTGAACATAAAGGCAAGCCCCATCCTGTGCTTGTGGCCGGCACGGCACCCAAACAAAGAGTTGGGGAAATAAAGCCGGTTTATGCAAGGTTACTTACTAAAGTGTGAGCTGTGTACGGGGGAAGGATGAAAGCCTTGCGAGAGTCAGTTCGGAGGCAACAGTCAGCAGGTGACAGGAACTAACAGCCTCCCTCCCGCTGAGGAGGAGCATCCGTGATGTGGAATCGCAGCGGGTCGCCGCCGCTTCCGCCGCTCTTCAAGTCATTTCAGAAACCCACTGCTCGTCTTGATAAAGGAAAGCGAACGGCGAGGGAGGGAGGCTGACTGCCCTGTTTTGACATGCATACTTATGAGGTTGTGTACGGCGTTCGGAGGGGGTTACGCCGTCTCCGTCGGGTGGAAACCTCATATGTTCCAAAACTGTTAACTTTTCAGGATGCTAATTAACCCTCGAAAACCTGGAACGCGGCCGAGATGCGTTCGATTTTAAGCACTTTAACCACTATTTTATGCTTTAACAATTGCGCTGCAAGCTTGTAGATCTGCTATTTTTGAAAAATTGTGAAAATGTGTGCATGTCTTTGAATACCTTTGTCTCGATCTTTGACCAGACTTCTAAATCCTTCTTCTAAATCAGTTGTTATCAAACTTTTTCGTGTCAAGGACCCCCAAAATGAAATGTGTTTGGCCGCAGACCCCCATCTCAAAATATGTTGTTCCAGGGACCCCCCAGAAGCAGAGATTTGAGTTACAAAAGTTTGCTTCGAAAAATATATATTGAAAAATGTGCACACATTTTCACGTTTTTTTTTCAAAAATAGCAGATCTACAAGCTCGCAGCGCGGCACCGAGTGCCGCGCTGCGAGCTTGTAGATCTGCTATTTTTCAATAGTTAAAGCTTTCAATAATTCTAGGCTTAAATGGCTTAAAAAGCAGCAAAAGCAGCGAATCGACAAGCTCGAAGCGCGGTTTGGAGCTTGCGCATCTGCTACTTTTGATGCTTTTGTGTGACACTGTGGTATGATGGAGTAGGGGCGTTAATTCACCAAAAAACAGAAAGTTAGAATGTGGAGATAGGAGGTGTCTGTCCGACTCCAACGATGTACTGTCTGTGTGTACACATGCGGTGCTCGCACACACACACACACACACACACACACACACACACACACAGGTAATCAGACGAGCGGAGGCATGCTGGGTAGTGTTGTATGATTAGATTGCTGCGGCACGCGGGAGGGGAGGGGGAGTGGAGGCATTGTGCGTCAGACAGCCGACATGACAGGAGCTCCTCACGCAGACGGAGAAGACCGCACCGCTGTGAAAGGAGCGTGAAGGAAGATGTTAGATTTCATCCATCCATCCTCATTACGCAACCGACACGGGGCCCTCGCTCGCACGCGCACGTACACGCACGCGTACAAGCATGTTTGTGTTACCTGTGAGGACCTGTTTTTTTTTCCTCTTACACCCTTAAAGCCGGAGTTGAATTTCTCGCCACACAATCGCGCACCCAAAACAGACGATCTACAAGCGAGGCATTGTGAGCTCGTACTAGATCAGCTATTTTGGGCGTGTGCGACAGCAGTAATGAAGCCTAAATCTGCCGTTTTAGTATTCGCACAAGACAAAACTAATCTTATGAGGACCAAGGAAATGTACTAAATGTCTATTTCTTTTTTTCAAATTCTACTAGCTACTAGCTTTGTCCCGACTCCCTCCCTCACAAGATACTGTAATACAAGTCCACGCACGCTCACGCACGCATAGACACACGGCATGCCAGGCACTCCTAGCAATTTAGGATGGGATGGGCGTCTGACCGTATTGATGTTTTCATGAGCTGTATGAGTAATTTATGTGAGGTTAGGCACTCCCTGAGCGGCCCCGCTTGGCCAGAAGAACGCCGTAAAGACAGACAAAGAGGCAGAAAAGAAGAACAAATTGCTTTTTTAAATTGCCAAGACAAGTGGGGGTGAACCTTTCTGCTCTATTTTGGAAGGTTCAAATATTCCGGGCTGTGTGTGTGTGCGTGTGTGTGTGTGTGTGTGTGTGTGTGTGTGTGTGTGTGTGCGTGTGCGTGTGTGTACGCGTCTGCGTGTATGTTGGTGTGCAACCCCAGAGGACAGTGTCGAAATCATTGGTTATTCTCAAAGTGGGGTCCAGGGACGCCCAGGTGTCCTTGGGGTGGGCTCAAAGGGGTCCCCAGCAAAAGTAGTTAACATAGCATTACAATCATTTTATCCATTTATAGGTTGGCTATTCAAAAATACCAGATCAACAAGCTCTGAGCTGGCAGAACCTTTGCTAAAACATTCCGGGACAAGGCTCCACACGTCCCAGACACCTTCCCAAACTGTGGATTGATCTCCTCGTTGCAATTAGAACCACAGACTCACTCCCAATCTTCAGCCATGATCTGACGACCTTGCAGGCTTATAACCTGACTCCGCCAGATGGTGGCAGTAGTGCATATCGTCGTTGTCCGATGAAAACCTTGTAAGTCCAAAACCGTTCGTTTTGCATTTATCATTTTAAAAATGATTTAAACTAGCGAAAACAGACGATCTACAAGCACACAACGCCTCGCACCGCGAGGCGTTGTGTGCTTGTAGATCTGCTGTTTTCACTACTTTTGTGCAACAGCCTTGTATGATGAAGCAGGGGTTTACTTGGTGAAAGAACGTACAAATTTGAAACTTGGAGATACAAGGTTTCTGCCCGACAACGACGATATACTGCATACTGCCCTACTTTTACCATCTGGAATTGCTCGGGCAGACCCGATGTTGAGGGGCGGGCCATTTTTTCAAATTCTTTAGCAGGTGATTGGATGGGGCCGCCTGTCTATCACAGTCTGGGAGTGCCAACTCCAACCACTCATATTGGCCTGTCTGCATGACGTTACACCCAGAATCAGCCTCCTGGGTTTCCATGTGGTCTGCAGTCAGACTCTATTGATTCAGAGCCGCTCAGAGCCTGCCCGTAGCTGCCGCTGATTCGTCCGGTCTGGGACTTTACGAGTGTTATCAACTCTCCCCGAGCAGTCTCAGATGGTAAAGTAGGGCGGTACGCACTGCTGCCACCATCTGGCAGAGTCAGGTTAGCAGGCTTATGCAATGGCTAAAATGTACTTTATATAGCATATTATGTAGACTGATGGCAGCTCATTCATTGTTGACCTGGCATCCTATTGTGTGTAGTCTATCGATTCTTTGGATTATTCTACTATTATTATACTAGAACTATTAGACTGATCTGATGATAGGTTCTTGGTTGACCTATGACTCTAGATTAGGCTACTATTTCTATGCCTGGCACAAAACCTTTCGCAGAGTGGAGGGGGTCCTTGGGCAGATACGTATCAATTTGGTGGTCCTTGACGTGAAAATGTTTGAGAACCACTGGTCTAAATGTAATGGAAGGAGGGTTCGCCAACACCAAGGTCGCCCGCCGGGGCCCGAGGGCGTCCGGCCGCGCTGCCGCTGACCCAGTTTGAGCCCACACCGCGAGAACGGGGGGCTGAATTCTGTGCAGCATCAGCTGACTTAGCTGTGGCTGAGGGCTGTCGATCTGCGGAGAGCCACTTGCTGTGATTAACTCCAGCATGTCCCACAAGGGCCAATTACAGCAGCCGTAACGGCCAAATAACTTGATGTTGAAGGGAATGCGTGGGATGCACTCAGCCTCATTGTGTTCCCACACTGTTTGTGTCCCAGTAAGGAAGTTACTACAAGAAGTAGTACACACATCTGATAGTACCACTAACTACGTTTTTTTGACACACTGCACTTACTCGTGCATCCCAGTGGTCAAATTAGATTTCGGGGGATGAAAGATTACCTCAAGAACAGTTATAGTTAGTGTGATTTATCTCTTATTTGCTGAACACTTTTAAACCCTTGCATTGGTTAAATTATTTACGAAGTTGCTACACTTTGGCTTTGTATGGCAGAGGAGTTATTCTCCCCCCAAAAAACTATATTTTACAAATATTGCTGATGCAAAGTAGCTGACGTAGGGCGGCACAAAGTGTCACGCTTTGAGCTTGTATATCTGACGTACGTATACAATTAAAATGGCTAAAGTTATCACTCTGAGAACCAGTGAGATGGACTACTTAGTTGTTAAATCTGTCTGTCGGTTACACCCCGCCACTCCGACATGTCTCCTTTCCGACATGTCTCCATTCCGAATTTCCGACACTAACCCTATTTCTAACCCTTACCCTAAACTTAACCCCTATGGAAGTGTCGCCACTCCAACAATAAGAAGTCAATTTCGGAGTGGCGACATGTCGATATGGAGAGCGACACCCCTGTCTGTCTGCCCATCTATGGGAAAAAACAAACGCACATCCGCAGGTAAAGACAATAAAATAAGCTGGTGACTCGTAAATCACCATTGTTTATGAATCATTTACTAAAGGTGTCTTCTCACCAGGTTCATAAATATCACTAGTTCTTATCCACGAGTGTATGTGTGTGAAAGTAATCGTCGTTAACAACATGCTGACACTATCACCCTCCCATGGAGAGAACATTTGCATTCTCGTGGTGTGTGTGTGTGTGTGTGTGTGCGTGCGTGCGTGCGTGCGTGCGTGCGTGCGTGCGTGCGTGCGTGCGTGCGTGCGTGCGTGCGTGTGTCTGTGTCTGTGTGTGTGTGTGTGTGTGTGTGTGTGTGTGTGTGTGTGTGTGGGTGTGGTAGGTAGCAGGTAGCAGCTCTTTAATACCACTCTGTATTTTCACTTAAGCTCCCGCTGTGCATTGTAAATACATTCAAAGCCTTTCCCCATCCATTTACTGGTCATCAGCGAAGGTTTCTTCAGTCCCGTTACGGCGAGTGGTATTTATTTGAGAATGTTGTGGTGTAAATTGAGTCGTTGGGGGAACCAAGGTGTTGCCTTAATGTCTCGCAGAGCTATCATTCTCTCTCTGTCATGGACTTGGAACAGTGGTAGCTCGGTGCTTCACTTGAGTATCTGTACTTTACTGGAGTATCTTTGGATATGGATTTGGTATTTCTTTGGATTCTTGTGACTTCCACTACACTACATTTGCCTCCACAGCGGATGTATTGTATTTTGTCATTTAATGAAATGTGCATTAATATTTGTGTCCCAGCATAGTAGAGGGGCAGTCATTTCGGAAAGCACAGCTTTAGACCAGCCCTGATTTTTTTTATTTATTTTTTTCTAAAATGTGATAAAGCCACAAAAGCATTTCATAAATATCATGCTACATTTCACTTAAACGCCAGAGCTTAACTCTGCATGTAAATAAGACTTGTTTTAATTAATGTGAAGAGAAAACTCACATTTTGCAGGTTACATTTTATCTAAAAGGCTGAATTTCTCAGATCTAGTATTTCTGCATGGCATAACTCTATAAGCTATATCTATAAAATTGTTGGGTCAATCTTCACAACCAATATATCATTTTGTAGCTATGATTCCCAGCTTTCAAATGAAATGAAAAAATGAAAAAACTTTCAATGACTAGCCCTCAGCTGTGTTCGGTCACATTTTAGTTTTTTTAGTAGCAGTAGTAGTAGTAGCCCTCTAGGACAGTGCTACCTTCATATGTTCTAAAACATGGGTCTTCAACAGGGGGTCCTCAGAGGTACTACAGGGGGTCCTCCAAATCTTTGTGTGGTAGAAACTTTTATATTATTTTTTATATTAAGCACTTGAACCCTATGTGTCCTTATTCGGAGAACTTTAGCCAAAAATAGCTGATCTACAAGCTCACAATGAGCAACATACAGTACGGCATATGCAAAAAAAAAAAACATTTTTGATCTAGTACCAAATGGTTCAACATGAGTCACCGCTAGAGAAACTTTAATGACTGCGTTGCGGCTGGAAAGGTTTCCCTTTGCATGCATTTTATTCAGTATTAATATTGTGTACAGTCATAACCAGCATAGAAGACGCACTCCTATACTTGAAGCCTTAAGCTTGTGGCTTCTAGGTCAACTTTCCAAGGATAATATGTTAATTCTAACCACTGATATGATTGCTTAAAACATTTATCCTTCCCTCTCTTTCTCTTTCTCTCCCTCTCCCTCTCTTGCCCTCCCCCTCTCTCTCTCCATCTCTCACTCTCTCTCTCTCTCTCTGTCTCTTCGTCTCTCTCCCGCTCTCTCGCCCCGGTCGCCCAGACAGACAGATGTATTATTAGTGACTTGACTGTGTTATTATCCATTACAGCCCTGGCGTAAAAATGAGTGAAACGACATCCAATTATCAGACTGAAATACACGCCGTATTATATCTCTACGCCGCCGCTTCAATTTTCCCGAGCGTGGACCGCCACATCTGTTACTCCTTATATTACGCGGCCTTGCCTCGGCATATGCATTTTGGGAACTGTGTGTGTGTGTGTGTGTGTGTGTGTGTGTGTGTGTGTGTGTGTGTGTGTGTTGATATACTTGTGAGGGCCCACAGTTATAGTAGAATTTGAGATAGACATTGTGGGGACAAATTCCTTGATCTTTAAAAGAGAAAAAGGTCATCTTAGATTTACAATCTAACAATCTTTTGGGGGAGAGAACTGTTTAGGGTCACAATGTGTTTATTAGTCATTCAAAGATTAGGTTTGGAGTTATGACAGGTTTATTCACATTTTATTTTATTTTACTTAGTTGTGTGTAATGCACTGAAAAGCAGATCTACAATGAGATAACAGCGGTTCTGTGCCGCACTACGAGCTTGTACATCTGCTATCTTTGAACATTTTTTAACAATCTGTAAGAGTTTGAAGAAGTGTTTTTTATACATATTCTCTTCTGGGGAGGATGGAGGAGGGTCCGTGGCCGAATATAAATCAATTAGGGCAGTGGATTCCAGGGACTCTGTGGGTTTCTTTAGGTGGGTCTAAATTGACCCATACAAGGCTGTAACTCTGACAGTGTACCTTTGTACACAGCCAGAGTTAAGGGGAGACCTTGAAATGTGAAAGTTTGAGAAACACTGAATTAGGGGATCGTTGGCACGAAAAGGTTTGATAAATACTGATTCAGAACTTGGCATTCGTAGAATAATCTGCCTCCGGTCTTAAAGGATCGCCAAGAAATGCCGTCCTAAAACGTTGACGTCCTCACAGGAATAGTCATTCTAATGCGTGTGCTTGCGCGTGCGTGCGTGTGAGAGAGAGAGAGATGTAGAGAGGAAGCCACACATTGTCCTGAGTGATGATCATACAGGGAAATGTTCACAGAGACATTTCACGGCTCATTTCACACACGTGAACTTGTGAACTTCCGCTTCCCGGGAGTCTCCCTCCCTCTCTCTCTCTCTCTGCTGCAGCTCAGAGCGCAGAGAAGGCCTCCGCTACTGTAGTCTCCTCCACGTCGTCACACTGTCGCCCAGAAACCTCGTATCTCTATGGATCAACTCTGTATTCATTTTGGTGAATTAATGCTGCATACTTCATCGTATGAGTTGTGTAAAATCAGTGACAATAGCCGTTCCAGAACAGTGTTTTTAGAACTTTTTCGTGCCATGGATGCCCAAATTGTTATCCATTTGGCCACGGAACCCCCATCTGATGTTTTACAAGGGATCCCCCAGAAGAAGGGGATTCATGTAACTACAAAAATATCAAAATTATTATTTGATCAAAAAAATAGCAGATGTACAAGCTTGCAACGTGGCAAAGAATTGATGCACTGTGAGCTTGTTAAGCTGCTATTTTTGAATTGCCAACACATACATTAGGTGGATAACGTGGTTTAAAGGATTGTGATGTGACCCCCTGCCAAGGACCCCTGGGTGTCCCCAGACCTCGCACAGCACTTTGTAGCTTATGGCTATTTTCGTTATCTTTCGCGCATTTGAAAAGTGATATAAAGAGGTTATGTGTGTCCGTGGGTTTTAGAAATATCACACCAGTGAAAAATATTGTAGAGCTTGCATTGGATCCATTGGAACGCAGGTTATTCTTTTTTCCGTTTCCTGAAAAGTAACAGTTTGGGACTACGAGGTTCTCACCCGACGTTCACTTTCCATTAGAGCAGACTGGCTGGGAGAGCTGGAGATGTTGGTTTTATTTACTTTATCTCTCGTGACCTGCTTGATAGCGGCCGCAGCACACGCCATGTTGTCAACACTAAACACAACTGACTCTCTGTTCCTTCTAATTGTGCTGCTGGAGAGAATGCAAGCCCAAATACATGGAGCCAGGATCCGTTCCCCGGGCAGACGATACTGATAGATGTACGCCAGTAACATTAATTCATTATAGTGACATGTGAAAGGAAAAAAAGAAAATAACAAAGGAGTTAAGGTGGTTGCACACTGCTGCGTTTTTCGGGCCGAATATCGGAGTGAATTTCGGAGCACGCAAATAAAAAAATCAACCTCACGTTATGTCAATCACGTTTGCACACTGCCGCCCGTTTCGCGCACCACTCGGTCCCTTGCTCTCTCTATCTCTCTCTCTCTCCTTGCCCTGAAAAACGCATTTCGCAACGGAAAACGCAGCAGTGTGCAACCACCTTAAGGAAGCTAAAAGACATTGAGATAACTTCAATTCCAGTGGTGTAAAGCAACTAAGTACATTTACTCAAGTACTGTACTTAGTTATATTTTGAGGTTATCTTTGACTTTTCTGGAGTATTTCCATTTTTCAGCACTTTTACTTTTAAGGCAATGATTGGACTTTTACTCCACTACAATTATTTGAAAACTTTAGGTACTAGTTACTTTGTAGATTTTGAATATTATAACAAAACATACATTAACCACGTCAAACCCTATGCATTTCGGCCATTTGAAGATAGCTGCTGATCTACAAGCTCACAATGTGTCGCATTGCGGCGCATTGTCAGGTTGTAGATCTGCTATTTTCAAAAGATTATTATACGCTTGAAAACTTGAAATGGGACTTTCTGCATTAATGACTTGCTTTTACTTTTGGTACTTAAGTTACAATTTGATGCCGGTACCATGGTACTTTTATTCAAGTACATTGTGAACACCGGCCTTTTACTTGTAACAGAGTATTTCTACACTGTAGTATTGATGATTGATGCGAGTACTGTTTTTCCACCACTGTTCAATTCCAACTCAATTCAATTTCAACCCGGCGAAGAAGACGATGCTGTTTTTTTTGTCAGTGTCAACTTGACAGAATCCACTTTGTTGTCACATCACAGGTTTACGGAGGCACAGGAGTGGGAGAAATGTGTTTTTTTGTGCAAGCTCCGTCGATTCTGTTGTTGTTTTCAGGAAGGGAAGCGGAAAAGAAGGTGTGGGTGGGGAGGTGGGGGTTAGAGAGAGCAAGGAGAAAAATAAATCAAACCGTAGAAACATGTCGAGGATAACAATGTAAGACAGCTACATACTACACACACACAGTATGCTCCAGCTGCTGCAGTATGTAGCTAAACTTAAGGTGCATGAGGTTAGGCACAAAGGTGGTAGTACTTCGGTAGCTCCACAAAGCAGCAGCTGTATGTACATGAAATTAGATAGAAATTAATTGTGTGTGTGCGTGTGCGTGTGCGTGCGTGTGTGTGTGTGTGTGTGTGTGTGTGTCATTGCTATAGAGTGTTTGTTCAGTAACAGGAGTCTCCCTGTCTCTCCCAACTCTTTGATAAACAGAACAATGTTTCAGGTGGGTGACAATTTCACTTGTTTAATCTGTATCCTGTCTGAGTGGAGAGAACAAACCACTCTATAGCAATGAGTATACATCATCAGAATACAGAGCCATTTCAATCTCGTATCCTACCTTCAAGGGGGGAAATCTCGCTTTTTCGAACGCACATCATTTCGATAACGGAGCGTCAGCAGGTATCGCTACTCACCCCACGGAGGTTAGGGTTAGGTTTGGTTGTTGAAAAGATGACTTGTAGAAATAGCGACACGCTCCCCCTTCAAGGTGCAAAAGAATGTCAGCGCATTGTGCATGGGATAAGGTACAGAGTTCATGTTATCCCCAAAAAACTGGAAAGCATCTGTGGCATTTTTCGTGTTACCTATTCAAAAATAGCAGATCTAAAGTGTGATAACTATTAGTTTAGAAGGCATTTTGTAAATCCTCCTCGGGTCTTAATGTGTTATGGTGTAAAAAAGTGGCAGCGCATTGTGCATGGAGATTAAGTAGAAACAGATTATCAGGTTCAGGTTCTAGGCATGTCATATCGTTGTTGTCGGGTGGAAACCTTGTATGTCCAAAACGGTTCGTTCTGTATTTATCTTAGAAATGATTTAAACTAATGAAAATAGCCGATCTACAATCACACAACGCCTCACGGCACGAGGCGGTGTGTGCTTGTAGTGTGCTCTGCTATTTTCACCAGTTTTGTGCGACAGTCTCGTATGATGAAGCAGGGCTTTACTTTACGGGGGAAAAAAAACATACAAATTTGAACCTCAGAGATGCAAGGTTTCTGCCTGACAGTGAGGAGATAGTTCCTCCTCCCAGGCTCTCATAGCCTCAACGGCCCTCCAGTATAAACCATGATGACCTTGCCTTGTGTCTGAACCCTTCCCAGAACACCAGCACCCCAGCAGAGCAGAGGAGAGATATCACGCAGGCGTCATGTCCTATATACTGTATGTATTTCCTATCTGTCTCGCTGCATAACACAAACCCACGCTGTGTTCGTGTGTGTGTGCCCGCTTGGCCCTGCCAAGGACCCTCCCGGTGGGGGGACAGGGGGCGGGCGGGGGGTCTTGGACCGCGCTCATAAGCGGAGGTCAACGTACTCACCGAGGACCCTCCACCACCGCACAGCTGGCTGACTGTTATAAGAGAGTGTTTGTTCATTGTACGGCTACGGCTGTGTATGTCGGCCTACTGAAATTCATATTGATATGAAGGTCATGGCACACAGTGGGGTCACCTCACAGAACACACAGGCACATAAAGCCAAAGGCACCTCTTAGAGCTTGCACGCACGCACGCACGCACGCACGCACGCACGCACGCACGCACGCACGCACGCACGCACGCACGCACGCACGCACGCACGCACGCACGCACACACACACACACACACACACACACACACACACACACACACACACACACACACACACACACACACACACACACACACACACACACACACAAACACTCTGAGCAGTGTTGCCATGTCTGCTTATTGTAAATGACTTTGGTCTTGTTTTTCTGTAAAGTGGCTTATAAAGTTCAGTTTAATCACATTAACCCATGCTACACAGTACATCGGCAATTGAAAATGTGAAAATAGCTGACGCGTTGTGTGCTTGTAGATCGGATATTTTCAAAGAAATCCTGAACAAATAATAGAAACTTTTTGAATTATTTTGAAACCTTTTCAAGTTTCACGTTTTCAAATCTTGAAATGGGACGTTCTGCATAATAAGTACTTTTACCTTTAGTACTTTGGTACTTTTACTTGTAAAAAAGTATTTCTATATAGCAGTATTGATACTTTTACTTCAGTAAAAAAACATTTACTTTTTCCACCACTGTTTAAGAACAGTACTAGAGTAAATGCACTTAGTTTTACTTTCCGCTGCTGATCAGGATGCTACACAAGTTCTTACTTTAATATTCTTCTAACCTAATTGCTTCTCAGTGTCACAACCCCACGGATCCTTTTCAGACCATTAACTCCAACGATCAGCCCACCACATTCACTCATTAAAGGCGCCCTCTGAAAGGTGAGAAACTCTTCACGAGTTTCTCATTTCATTTTAGTAAAACAATTGAAGGTGAACAGGCTTGCAGGCTGATCCCAGAGACCTTGGACGTACTGTATGTTCCTCTGTACTCCCAATGCCGTGCCGACTCATTTAGAGCAGATCTCTATTAATGACCCTGGGAGAAACAATATCACGTATCTCCAGTGGTGGAAAAAGAACTGTTTGTTTTTAGTAAAAGTATCAACACTGCAATGTAGAAATTATCTGTTACAAGTAAAAGTTTGGTGTTTTTTTTGTAACTCCCTGTACTCAGGTAAAAGCCTGATTTACTCAGTTGTGGAAAAGGTACCAAATTAGAAAGTACTCTTTATGCAGAATGTCCCGTTTCACAAGTTTTCAAACGTATACAAATATTCTTTAAAACCCTCTATGGCCCACGGTTGTAATATTACAACGTTTGTATTTTATCCAAAAAAAGGTTTAAATCATTTTATTTTAGCTCCCCCTACCACCTAAACACCACCATTGGATTCTATTGTTTAGTATTACAATGCCATTGGCCACAATATTTGCATATAAATACCCCCCACAGGGGCTGACATTCACACCCGCCACACCCGCTGAAATTCCAGAGTTTTGACGAACAACATCTCACTTTTTCATGGAAGCTATACCTCAAAAAAACATAAGTAAAATGCCTGTACTATTCTTTTTGGTGATCATTAGAATGTCTAGAACATGTACATATGTTATTATTTTGAAAAATATCCCCCATATGTAAATTAGAGCATGATTTATGATTTTTGATTTATGGCTATAAAATCTTACAAAAACATTTTTTTGAAAAAAACATTACATTTTCCTCTGAATAGGACTCCTACAACACCATCTGATTTTTTTCAATTTTTTATTTCAAGTATTTCTTAATGCGGGCCTTAGAGGGTTAAATCATTTTATTTTAGCTCCCCTTACCACCTAAACATCACCATTGGATTCTATTGTTTAGTATTACAATGCCATTGGCCACAATATTTGCATATAAATACCCCCCACAGTGGCTGACATTCACACCCGCCACACCCGCTGACATTCCAGAGTTTTGACGAACAACATCTCACTTTTTCATGGAAGCTATTCCTCACAAAAACATAAGTAAAATGCCTGTAGTATTTTTTTTGGTGATCATTAGAATGTCTAGAACATGTACGTATGTTATTATTGTGAAAAATATCCCCCATATGTAAATTAGAGCATGATTTATGATTTATGATTTATGGCTATAAAACCTTACAAAAACATTTTTTTGAAAAAAACATTACATTTTCCTCTTATTAGGACTCCTACAACACCATCTGATTTTTTTTCAATTTTTTATTTCAAGTATTTCTATATTTGGGCCTTAGAGGGTTAAATAGCAGATCGACAAGTTGTGTGCTTGTAAATCAGCTATTTTTAAATGGCCAAAATGTATAGGGCGTATGTAATGTATGCAGTGTTGGGAAAGTTCACTTTAAAAAACGAACTAGTTCAAGTTCAAGTTCAGAACTTCTAAAATGAACTAGTTCATTTCATAGTTCATAATTCTATATTTTGAACTAAAGTTCATGGTTCCCCAAAATGAACTAACTTAGTTCTTTTTCGTTCTTTTTTTAACCATATATTTTTTTATACTTTTGGCTATTCAAAAAAAATAATAATAAAAAAAGACGAAAAAAAATAATATATATAGGTATATATATATATATATATATATTTAGACGTTGCTGCATGCTATTATTTGTCAAAATTATTGACACAGCCCATATAGAACCACACACAGCAATAATTTCATCCAACTTAACATTGAGGTGCCCACAATATTTATGTGGCCACTGCCCAGTTCCCAGTCTTCCTGCACCCTTATTGTGAAGGGCTGAAGGCAGACGTTTCTAAACCTCGCGCACAGCATGTTTCCGTGTTGGTTAAAATAGCTGATCTACAAGCTCACGTTGTCTTGTGGATGCGACGCGTTGTGAGCTTGCAGATCAGCTATTTTCGCCGTGCAACACACATAGGACAAAGTAAAGTCAGGCTTGCGAGACGTAACGAGGAGGAGATTCACAGTGCAGCTGCAGAGTGCAGACAGCACCGCATATCAACGTTCACGAGGAGCTGCGTGCAGTGCGTGCTATTGGAGCATGTGAATGAAAAGAGAGACGAGAGGACAGACAACCGCGGAGGCGCGGACCGCCGCATGAACGGCCGACGAACGCCGACGAACGCCGTTCACGGGCGTCAGAATGAACGCGTTCGACAGTACCGTTCATCAAGCGAAAACAATTACGTTCAGTTCACATTCGCCCAAAATATGAACGTGTTCATGAACGATTGTTCTTTGAACGCCTTCGGGTACAACACTGAATGTATGTAAGTAACAAATAACTTAAAGGAGCTATAGTCAACTTTACATCCTATCAATCCATATAAAAGAATAGACCAGGATGTAAACAAAGTGCCAGCCTGACAATAGCCAAAATTATTATTTTATAATTATTTTACGCTTTTTGTGGACATTTTTGAACAGAAACACATATTTTTTTATAAAATATTTTCGAAACATTATTTTTATTTTAGCATCCGTTTTTCAAGAAAAAGTAGACTATAGCTCCTTTAAGTTTTCAAATAATTGTAGTGGAGTAAAAATACAATATTTGCATCTCTGAGATGTAGTGGAGTTGAATTAAAAGTACAGAAAATTCTCAAGTAAAGTAAAAAACACCTAACAATTGTACTCGAGTACAGTACTTGAGACCACTGTCTATTAATGACCGTGGGAGAAACACATACAGTATCTCCCTGCCTATTATTGTATAGTATCCCCAGGAGGATGTGTTTGGACTATTTGCTCCTAACATTGTCTCTATTATAAATTGCTCTACTGTCCACTAGACTAATTGGTGCTTTGATTTAAACCCCAACTGACAAAGAAAACACAGAACCCCTGGCCCCTTGGTGTTAAATCTAAAGCTTACATTTTTAACCACAATTGTTTCCACTCAATTCATTCCCGTTGTCAGATTTAACCAATTTAGGCCTAGAATTATTTAATGCTTTAACAATTGAAAAATAGCAGATATACTTGAAAAATCGTGAAAATGTGTGCACATTTTTCAATATATATTATTTTCCAAAGCAAACTTTTGTCACTCAAATCTCTGCTTCTGGGGGGTCCCTGGAGCAACATATTTTGAGAGGGGGGGTCTGCGGCCAAATAAATGTCACTTTGGGGGTCCTTGACATGAAAAACCACTGATTTAGAGGAAGGATTTAGAAGTCGGGTCAAAGATCGGGTCAAAGATATTCAAAGACTTAAAAAAAATAGCAGATATACAAGCTCGCAGCGCGGCACTCGGTGCTGCGCTGTGAGCTTGTATATTCAATAGTTAAAACATAAAATAATGGTTAAAGTGGTTAAAATCTAACGCGACTCGGGCGCGTTCCCGGTATTTGAGGGTTAATAGAATTAAAGGTCACCAATTTAGCTTGCTTCTGATTCTGGCGACTGATTAATTTTAATCTGAGCGCTGCATCGGAGACTTGATTGGTTCTGTGCCTACCTTCACTGACAGACGCGTCTCTGTTATAATTGAATCCTGCGGTGTTCCCTATAGGGATCCGTCTTTGGTCACTTATCATTTTCAATTTATACCGTGGGTCACATCCTTCTATTAACCCCTTAAAACGGGGATAGCACCTGTGTCATCTTCGATTTTAACCACTTTAACCATTATATTATACTGGGCGTTTCACTTTGTGCCATGCTATGAGCTTGTAGATCTGCTATTTTTGATAAACTGTTAAGATTTGTGAGAATCTTTGAATGTTTAACAACGTTTTTTTTTACTTTGATTCTGGGGGTTCCTGGAACAAAATATTTTGAGATGGGAGTATGTGGCCAAATACATATATATATATTGGGGGTCCTTGACATGAAAAGGTTTGAGCACCACTGATATAGCAACATAATCTTTCCGAAAATAGTTAGGGTTTAGAAGATATTTGTAGAATCACCAAATCTCTGTGTGTCAGTGTACTGTAATTCAGAAAGCATCCGAACGAACAAACTCCAACTTTGCTTGTGTCTCATATGACCCAAAGGTGTGCACTACAGTGCCAAATCACAATGGGGCTGTTAAGTATGACATCATTTTGTAGGCAGAGGAGAATTTCTGCCCCCAGTTTCCGTGAATCTTTTTACTATTTTTATTATTTACACATTTTTCTTCTCTTTGTTGTTGAAAGGAAAGTGTTAGAATTATACTTTAGTCGTTATTTTTGTCTCGGATCTGTTGAAATAGCGAGGGACAGAAAATGCTCTGGGGTCAGAGTTCTCCTCTGCCTACAAAATGATGTCACGGCTTAAAAGCCCCATTCAGACAGACCAACTTCTGAGAACCGAAAAACCTGTGGCCAAACCTAACTGCCGGCTTCATGGATTGGCGATTAGCCAACCCGACCCGCCGGCTTGACAAAACATGCATGGCCCCAGTCTATTTATTCATAAACACGATAGATAAGTAGACAAAACATGGATTTATAGATTATTTTGCCCACTGCACCCTCGCTGGTCCTCTGCGATACACACACCAAGTTTGAGGTCAATCGGTCAGACTGTTCTCGAGATATTGGGCCCAAAGGAGGGTGGGTGGCCATAGCTGGACGCTTAGAGAGCCTGCCTGAGAAAGGCATAGGTCACAGGTTTTGATTCAAGCCCTCAGCAATGTGTTGAAGTGTCAAACTGAGCAAAGCTATTCACCTTTATATTCCACGTAGATCCAGTGATACGGACCAAGATGTCTTGTATCTTGCCTTGTATCTTTCATTTTAGGGACTGGATGGCAGAACTACCGGTAGTTGATGCAAAATCATGCCTTAAGGAAATCCCAATATCCACTTAGGGGGACACACATATTTAAGAAAGGCAGTGCCAACACCAATATGAAAGGCAAGTGTATCTCTGTGATGGGTGTTAACCTCTGGAATAACCTTGACGAAGAATTAAAAATGTGTACAAACATCATCAAATTTAAAAAAATGTTCAAAAATAAGGTGCTAAATAAATATAGAACAATATTGTAACCAAGTAGGTATGTAAAAAATACATGATTTGTATTTAGATATAAGAGCTAAAACCATGTTCTGCGGCAAATCAGCCTCAGAACTAGGGGAAGCTGTGGTTGATTAGCCACATAATAGGAGAAATAACTGATCTGTTCAAATGTCTTTACATTAGAGTCTCCTGTTTTGACCTTCTTTATATCAACTGTTGTAATTTTTTTGTTTTGAAACTTCCAAATTGTGTTTACTAAAGCAAAAAAGACTTAACTATGTTGTTATTATCAATATAATTGTTATTACCTTTTTTCCACAAGTTTGTTTACTTACCGTTTTGCAACTTGTCAGAAGATTCTTTTTTTTTCTGTTTTGTTAAACCAATCTTGGAAACTGTAATCCTATGTTTTTAGATTCTATATATTTTAATTTTACTCTTCACAAAGGGTAGGCGTTATAAGCCTTTGGCTTCAGCCTATTTCCTTTTCGGTGCCACTATGTACTAGTGGATTTACCTATAAAATTGTATTGTTTTAATGGACCGAAATAAAGATTTACTACTACTACTTGACAGTATGTCCAACAAGTGTACCTCTGCCAGCGTTGTTACCGATTTTACCTCCGAGATGTAGTGGGGAAGAAGTAAAAGTATAGAAAATTGTAATGAAATTGTACTTGTACTTGAGTATGTGTACATAGTTACTTTCCGCCACTGATTTAGGTTTTAAAGATGGCTGTCTCCCGTCTACAAACGCTGCAAAAGATTCAGCGTCGAGACAACTCTACGCAATGTGACCATAATTTATACACTCATCTTAGCTTCTCATCGTTGGCAGCCTGGGAGTCTGAGATTTGATTTTCAGATTTTCCTGATGACTTTTAAAGCCTTTGGTAAGGCCAGGCTCCCTAATTACATTTTAGATATGCTGGTCCCGTCGGAGCCTTGAACGCTAGCCTGAGATCCTCAGATAGGGCTCTGTGGGTTGTTCCTAAAAAACTCACCTCATTACCCGGGCCGATCGGGTCTTTTACGGCCTGAGCACTAAAGCTTTGCCGAGGCCCTGCCTAAAAGGATCTAAAGGCTATAATAGCTAAAGTCACTGTCTTCCTCTGAAAACATACTTTTATGCCTTTTGTTAAGTTTTGTATTTAGTTTCTTCTCTGTGTTTTATCTGTGCGATCTCCATTTTGGGACTTTTTCTACCTTCTATTTGTTTTACTTGGTTTTAGTATTTTTTCCATTTGCAATTTCTTTTTTTTTTTTAGTTGTCTGCTGTTTTTCTGCTGCATGTTTTCCCCCAGGTTCTTTTCACTATTTAGCCTGGCTAATTCTTCTCTTTTATTACTGAAAAGAAGCATCACTGCTCGACACTTGTTTTCAGTACCAAAACAGAATCTGAATATCATTTACACAACAACACCATGGCAAATGTCCTCCTTTCTCACTGACAATTGGTCTGACAATCCACTGAAGTGAGATGGCAGGACTTGTGGCGTTCTCAAATGGCACATCTGCACATATCCTTAAGGTTCCATTTAGACCCCTGGTGGGCCCTAGACCAGATGTGGAGAAACAGTGAGACAGAGTATCATCTGCTGTAGCATCCATGCTGCATGCATGATAATATGCACCCATATGGAGGTCGTTCCTGTTGGGTTTTTCCACTGCAGATAAACCACTTTACAGGGGTGTCGCACCAAATTCTGGGCCCTGGGTACAAGGATTCACTGCGGGCCCCCCATGAAGAACATTCATGGGGGTTTAACCCATTTAGACTGGAAACGCATAATTACTCATTATTTTGTGCTTTAACTATTGAAAAATAGCAGATATACAAGCTCACAGCGCGGCACCGAGTGCCGCTCTGCGTGCTTGTAGATCCTCCTCCTGAGGTTTTTTGAAAAATGTTTCTATGTCAGTGGTGCTCAAACGTTTCCATGTCAAGGACCCTCAAAATGATATGTATTTGGCCACAGAACCCATCTCAAAATATTTAGTTCCATGGACCACCCAGAAGCAGCATTTGACTGTTCACTTAAAACATACATATATTCAAAGATTTTCACACATTTTCACGACTTTTCAAAAATAGCAGATCTACAAGCTCGCAGCGCGGCACTCGGTGCCGCGCTGTGAGCTTGTAGATCTGCTATTTTTCAATAGCTAAAGTACAAAATAGTTAAGGCCCCCCCGCCACCTTGGGCCCAAGTAACTCAGTCCCCCCCCCCTCATGTGACACCCCTGCCACTATAACATTTCCACCGTGTTCCTCATCCTGCTAACTCTTCCTGAGGCTGAGGGCTGCTTGGTGAGCAGATGAACACTGACACATAACACTTCCTAGGCTGTCACTCCACCATGCAGGCTGCAGTGCATCTCATCTCCAGTATACCATCCCCAGGCTCCTCCCCCCCCCTCCTCAAAGACCTGTGATAATAACTGCTCTCTGATCTGCCTTGACGAGTGCTGACTCCACGGCACGCATGGTGTGGACTTTAATGGGGGGGAGCCGCTGGCTCCGTGATTTATCTCGAAATGTATACATTCATCAGAGCGGCGGCACATACTACCAGCAGCCAGGGGTTCTGTCGAATGGGTGTTTATAATGATAAGACTGGGATGTATGTACTGGTTGTTGCGGAGGTGTTCAAGATCACAAATCCATCACATTAGAACCCTATATGTACTTTCTGTGCTAGGCCCACTCCATTTTTAAGCCGCGCTCAGCCACTACTGCCTATAAGTGACTGTGCGTGCGTGCGTGCGTGCGTGCGTCTGTGCGTCCGTACGTGCATGCGTGTATGCGTGTATGTGTGTGTCTGTTTCTGTAGCATGAACACCTGCAACTGATTACAACACAACAAACAGGACCACAGTGCCACTTAAAAAGACAGTACAGTACGCACACTATAGCCGGGAGAGTGCACATGCACACGCATGCACACCCACCTGCGTGACGGAAGACTGCTTCAAGTGGCACTGGAGAACGGCCTATTGAAATGAATGGACAGAGATTAAACACTGTTAATGTACTTCATATATATGAAGTACATTAACAGCATTTAATCTCTATGGCTTGATGAAATTGAGCCCTATACAAACTCATAAAAAGCACCGCTTAATTCACACTGGGTGCAGGCTTAACTGTATCTTTCCCCTCTTCGTTTATTATCTACAGATTCTACACCAAAAATAGCTGATCTAACAGCTCACACAGCATCACAATGAAACGTTTTGCGAGCTTTGTAGATCAGGTGTTTTGGCTGACCGCTTGCATACACACAACACAGGTGACATCACAGTGATGTCAGATACTCAGAGCAGGGATCTCCATATATGGGCATAAACAGATGACATCACAGTGATGTCAGATACTCAGAGCAGGGAGCTCCATATATGAGCATAAAAGGGATTCTGTTAGGGATCTCCATATATGGGCATAAAATGGATTGTATGCCAGATGATGCCCTGTTAGGAGAACCACACTAACAGAATTCATATATGGCCTAGACAGATGGCAAGCTGAGACAGATGCCGCGACCTCGCCCTTTAGGGGGCGAGGTCGCTTGTCGCCCTGAGGCGTCTTACTGGTATATAATTAACGATCCACAATGCCTGAAACGCAGCTCTGCCACGCCTTATGTGAGGAAAACCTGCGGACTGACATGAGTGTCATTTCACTGAGTGCTTGGTTTCAGAGGTTTAGGGTAGTGGTTCTCAACGTTTTCAGGCGGGGACCCCCCAAAATAATCATATTTGACCTGGGGTCCCCCCAACCCAGACAAGCACTTGGAATTGTAGGAGTTGAGGCATTAGACTACAATTAAATTTGGTCTTAAATTGTCACTTAACTCACCCAAATCCATGGGTCCCACAGGTTGAGAACCACTGATTTAAGGAACAGCATGTTTATTAAAACCAAATTGTTTAGTTAAATGAGTATTTGTTTGTCTGAAGATCTACAGGCCTGAGCTTGTAGATCTCCAAATGTTAGCCCATCTTTTGCAGAATATTCGCCTGTATTGTGACATGCCCAGAAAAGGGACGCTAGGGTTCAAAACATTTAGGGGAATAAAAAATAAACCAATCCAGATAAAACTATCTAGCAGAAAATATAGGCTTCTAAAATGTCTGTCGTAATAATGGAAGACAGATGCCCGCTATCCAACTCCGAGATGTCGATTCTGTAATCAAATCAAGATTAAAACGATAAAAATTTAAATAATATATTTTTTTGAATCCTAATCTTTTTTGTTAATGTATAAATCATGTATAGCCAAAGTGCAGCATAATGCAGATGGCGCTGGTTGTATTCGCAGCATCAGCTGAGGTAACGAGGCCACGCCGCACGCAGTCTCTCTTTAATTAAATTGGCAAAACAAAAAGCTTGTATAATTTTTTACCAGATAACATATTTATTGGCAGGTTGTAAACACGGCAGAAGCCAATTCCCGCATTCATCATGAATAAAACATCAACACAATCAAAGCTTAAGTCCTGACACGCACCCTATCAAATGAAATGATCTAGCTCTGCGGTGGAACACCGTGTAAGACCGCTTTTGGAAAACAAGATAGTTTAGTACAGAGATTATTGAACATGTTGTGCGTGCGACGTGCGTTGTTGCACTGGAGGCAACGGTGTTTGGTGACGCTTACGACACGAGTCCGCTGTGTCAGTCACTGATCTGTTTGTATTACGACCCTTAGGGGTATAAAGGCCGTAACTTAAACGAGAAAAGGACAACTGAATTTAAAACCTGAACATTAATCTACTGTACTATAAGTAGGCCTAATGCAAACCTAAACCTGATCTATAAACACAACTAAACATAGCCAGTAAGACTCCCTAATCGGGAGATAAGCAACCGTCAGGTCGCAGCGTGATTTTAGGGCAAAATGTGTAGGAGTAGTGTCCAAAAATGTGTTTGAAGAAATCGGCCTGATGGTGGCACTATATGGGACAGATCCATGTTGATGAAATGAGTGTAGACATACTGTGTACCGATTTGCACAAATCCAAACCAGTGGTGTAAAGTAACTACAGTATGTAGATGCTCACAATGTGCCGCGATGTGACGCATTGTGAGCTTGTAGTTCAGCTATTTTCAAGAGGTGTTTGTACATTTTGAGTACAAGCCAATACCTTTGTACTTTTACTCTGGTACATTTTGAATTCTGGACTTCTTCTTGTAACAGAGTATTTCTACAATGCAGTATTGATACGTGTGAGTACTTTTCCCACCACTGCTACATAATCACAGCTGAGGAATCAAAGGTCTCAACAGAGTAGTCTCTCGAGGCTTTCCCTGAGGAAGGTTACGCAACACAGCCTCTCCTGTAACAGTTTGTATTCCACTCGCGCACTCTCTGACCGCTGTGTTTACTAGGATGTTCCGTTGTAAACCTGTTAACATTTATAACGGGAAAAGGTCACTCAGAAAAAGGTCTGTTCACTACATTTAATAGTCCATCATATGCCATTCCATGCTAAACGAGTTTTTATTTTTGCCTGTCTGGCCTTCATCTCCAGAAACGCGTATTATCTATTTATATTCTATTGTCCTCATGATGGGAGTGAAAGGGCGATCGATTTGGGCTGGAATCCATGATAGAATAGACTGACGTCATAGACTGTCCACATTCATTCTCTAACGACATGGGAAGCCATGTCATTGTAGACGATTTGCTTTTACCCCGTTTTCTCCCCAATTCAGTTGTTATGCCATGCAAGGCTCATCGGGAGCATGGGCCGGGGACCCCCAAACTGATGGGGAGATGGAGCAGGGACCCCCTACCACCTCGTAGGGTGGGGGGGTCGGGGCTACGTTATATTTTTTATTTTAAACATGTACAAGTTACAGCGAGCAGGGTGGGCCGTACCACTACCATTTCTAAACATACTACTTATTAACTGAGAACCAATGTCAATAATATCAACAATCTGTCAATTGCATAGTAATCATGTATTCAAGCTATTCAAAATGGATAGAATCATGATTTATTTTTTAACATAAATGTGAAAAATGAAAAAAAAAAAAAAACTTTTTTTGAAATCTTTTTTTTTTTTTTTAAGCAATAATTTCACGGACCCCCTGCAGTACCTCCGCGGACCCCCTAGGGGTCGCGGACCCCCTGTTGAAGACCCCTGTAGGGGATTCAGTGTCTTGCTCAAGGACACTTTGACACTTAAGCCCGGGATCGAACTGGGGATGTTCCGCTTTATCTCTTCATGTCCCGATCCACAGGTTGTCATAAGCAACCGTGTGAAGCTGTATGAAATGACTCACAGTTGCCGTGCCGCGCTAGGAAAAGAGAATTATAGCTGTCAGAGTCCATTTATCCACGCACGCACGCACGCACGTACGCACGCACGCACGCACGCACGCACACACACACACACACACACACACACCCATGCTATTATGACTGAATGAGCCATTACCGTAGTTCTTCTAGCTGAATTATGTGTTCAGGTAAAAAAACACTTCACTGGCTATACACTGTGAAAATCAACTTTTATTTCAGTCAGTGACAGCTTAGAGATTAGTCTTGCATCTCTGTAGTCCCACAAACCAGACTTGCGTTATCGTTAACTGTCGGGTGGAAAACTGACAACATAACAAAAAGTTGAAATATGCCGGAGATAAGAGATAATCTCTATTTCAACTTTTTGTTATTTTCGTAAATGAATGCCCTACTTCGTTGTACAAGCAAAATGGGCTAGAGTTTTTCTCCTAAAAAACAGCGGTGGAAAAAGTACTCAAGTAGCAATACTGCATTCTAGAAATACTAGTAAAGTAACAATTCTAAATTGCCTAAAACTACAAAAGTATTGGTTTTGACATGTACTTAAAGTACCAAAAGTAGAAAGTACCCATATGCAGACTGGCCTGTTTCACACGTTTTCAAATGTATAAAATGAACAAGAAATATCAGATCTATGCATTGTGAGCTTGCAGATTGACTATTTTCAAATGGCCGAAAAGTATATAGGGCTGAATTTGTTAATGTATGTTTTGTAATAACAATCAAAATCTACATAGTAAGATAGTAACTACAGTATTTTCCGGACTATAAGGCGCACTTAAAAGCCTTTAATTTTCTCAAAAAACTACAGTGCGCCTTATAGTCCAGTGCGCCTTATATATGGATCATTCATTGACATTAACATTCCCTTTAGCACAGCTCCATCTGTTGGATGCATAACACAATGGTAGGGTCTATTATGTGCGCCTTATAGTCCGGTGCGCCTTATATATGAAAAAAGTTCGAAAATAGACCATTCATTGACAGTGCGCCTTTTAGTCCGGTGCGCCTTATAGTCCGGAAAATACTGTAGTAGTAACTAATGTTTTCTAATAATTGTCGTAGAGTAAAAAGTATCATATAGTAAAGCATACCTCAAAATTGTATTTAAGTACAGTACTTGAGTAAATGTACTTACTCTACACCACTGCTGAAAAGTAACGGTTTTGGAGATAAGGTTTCCAGCCGACAGAGACGATAGTTACAATCCATCACTGAAGGTAAGGTAAGGTAATGTCAACGTGTGCTAGCCTGCAGTGATGCATAAAAAAAACAGCGTCAAACCCACAATAAAAACTGTTTATGTCATTAACAAAGACAGAACCATTAGCAGCATTCATGTTGTTCAAATGAGGTTCATAACCTGCGATAATTTGTAGTCCCTGCCAGGCTTTCTTAGCATCATGATTAAAAAAAAGACGGCTGCATTTTATCTTTATTACGCGGCGTTGCACTCTATTATTTCCTTCCTCTTTCCATTCTGTGTACAGCCATCTTTTCCTCTCCACTGCCCCTGACTCGAACGGCTTCTGTATCTGATTAGGCAGTTCGTTCAAGTTGTGCTATTTTGGGGTTTCGTTTTTTTTTTACTGTCATTTTGGGAATAGTTATTAAAGTCCTCACAGAAACAAATATATCCCAACATGGCAAGCACTGCTGCATCATTAATCCATTTAGGCCTAGAATTATTGAATGCTTTAACCAGTGAAAAATAGCAGATCTACAAGCTCACAGCGCGGCACCGAGTGCCGCGCTGCGAGCTTGTAGATCTGCTATTTTTGAAAAAGTTGCGAAAATGTGTGTAAATCTTTGAATATATGTATTTTCAAAGCGAACACTTGTAATTCAAATTTTGCTTCTGGGGGGTCCCTGGAACTAAATATTTTGAGATGGGGGTCCCGGGTCCGTGGCCAAATAAATATCATTTTGGGGGTCCTTCACATGAAAAGGTTTGAGAACCACTGACATAGTAGTCTCTCAAGAACAGACTAACTGAGCTCCAGTTGAGTGAAAAGGACCATTTCTTTGACGACGGCTGGCCAGATTGCTGACATAGAAACATAGGTTTTTCAAAAAACCTTAGAAGGATTCAAAAGACAGTTATAGAATCGGGTCAAAATTAAAATTTTCACGATTTTTCAAAAATAGCAGATCTACAAGCTCGCAGTGCGGCACTCGGTGCCGCGCTGTGAGCTTGTATATCTGCTATTTTTCAATAGTTAAAGCGCAAAATAATGATACACAAAATGGGTACCCGTTCTAAATGGATTAATATCGTTGATGCAGGACCAATATGACAGCCCAGCGTCTCAAAATAACCACCTCTGCTCCGCTCTGAAACCCAGCTCATTCCAGTGGGAAGGGGTGAGGGGAGGTTCAGCCACAGCTGAGTGGGTAGAGAGAGGCCGTCTGAGGATCACAAGGTCGCTGCCTCGACCCCCCGGCTGGCAGAATAGACGTACTTCCAGACACCGTTACACTGATGAGAAGAACCAGTGTGCGTGAGCAGGCCAGGGGGCCAAAAGAACCCGAACCGTCATTAGATGCAATGCACAAGTGGTCACATGTATGATGCTGTTTGTCTCCCAGTGTGGTGAAAGACGGTTTAAGATGGATGACGTCCAAGCTCATGTATGTCAGCTGTTCTCGGCATGCAATACCGTTGTGGGGTGAAGTATGTACAGTATGTCTCGCTAGGGGCGTCTCACCAGCCATCACTCAACAGGAGGTTGAATGAATCTCAAGTGAGACTTGCGCCGCCCATTCCACGGTGACACTCCTGCCCCGTATAGCTCTTTGCTGTCTTCACTCTCGCATGAGAATGTGTGAGAGAGAGAGCAAGGGTCACATGTGTGGGAGGGTATGCTGTGTTAATGTGTGCAAATACTATATTAATTATGCATTTTTTGAGTGTGCTGTAAACACTCTTTTTTCTGTCTTTTTTTGCAAATGACCCTGTCACCCTTTTCAGCATCTTGGACACATCTATGGCAAATGGACTTGACAACTTGTGCCTTGGACTTAACTTTTCTTTTTGTGATTGTGCCTTACTTATATTGCACTAATGCACATTGTAGAACTGAACTGAACTGAACTGAACTGAACTGAACTGAACTGAACTGAACTGAACTGAAACCAGCGCTTGGGGGAACTGTTGTTGGGAATTGATTACTTGAAGCGGGCACCTGCGCCTGCAGTCTCAATATTCGTAAACAAATATTCTGTCAATGGAGAAGCTTAGCCCTGAGGGAGCCTTTCTGCCAGCAAGACTTTGTGACACAAATGGTGTGGCTTTATACTATACTTTATACTGGCTATTCCAAAATAACAGATGCACAAGCTTTTATGAGCTTGTAGATTTGTAATCTTTCTGTGAAGGTTTAATCTGCAACACAATATCATACAATATAATTGGGGGGTCCCTGCTTCATCTGTCTTTCAGCTAAGGTCTCCTTAGCGTGGAAAACGTTGATGACTGTACAGAATGACTATTCAGATAATAGGTTTCTCCCTCCATACATTGCAGACAGTGTGGAGAGAACTCTGCTCTTAATTTAATCTAACTACTAAGATCTTGGGTTCCGTGGCACAAAAATCGTTTCAAATGGGCAATTTGCGGCTTAATTCATATCAATTTGGGGGTTACCTGACATGAAAATCTTTGAAAACGACATATCTAAGCCATCTGAGTGGCCATAAAGCTGCTCCCCTTTCCCCCTCTTTTTTGGCAAAAACCCCCTGGTCCACAACCTGCGATGCACTTCAAACCCGCCTCCCTCCTGTAGTAACTCACATTACATACGGTAATGCCCAGTGGAGATAAAAAGCTCCTTTTGGCAGGCAGCAGCGAGGTCTGCTATCTCCTCAACCAAATGCAGGCAGGATTAAACAAGCTGGCGAGGGGAGCTCCTTCAGTCCCGTACACAGAGGAGAGATACAGCTATAGAGTATAGCGGCGCTCTCTCTTTGTGTTGTCTCTCCTAGGTGTGTCTGGAAGTAGTGAATGTGTGCTGCGTTCCCGGAGGTGTCGAGCTTGAAACCTCCTATCTCAGTAGTTCAACTTTTGCAGTTGTTTTTCGTGTGGTGTAAAGTATTGAACTTCATCTCAGACTAAATATTGTACTTTTACTCCACTACAATTATTTGAAAACTTAGTATAACTAGTTACTTTGTACATTTTGATTATTATTAAAAAAACATACATGAACCACTAGAGCCCTATATACATTTCGGCCATTTGAAAATGGACAATCCACAAGCTCACAACCCACTAAACAATTTGAACTAGAAGTCTAAGTTTATACGTATAAAAAATGGTCTACCAGAGGTATAGATATGCAAGTTAGATATGCAAGTCTAAGTTTATACCTGGGTCTAAATTTAGACGTCTAATAGACGTCTATATTTAGACCTTAACGGCCAGACGTCTATTAGAAGTCTAAATTTAGACCCAGGTATAAACTTGCATATCTATACCTCTGGTAGACCATTTTTATACGTATAAACTTAGACGTCTAGTATCTAGTATAAGTTTAGACGTATATTAGACGTCTAATATACCTCAAAATGTTTGCTGGGAATGTGTCACGATCGTGATGGGACGCATTGTGAGCTTGTAGATCTGCTATTTACAAAATATTTTGTATAAATTTGAAAACTTGTGAAATGGGACATTCTGCATAATGAGTACCGGTATTTCTACTTTTGGTACTTTAAGTACATTTTGATACAAATACCTTTGTACTTTTATGCAAGTAGCCTACATTTTTAATTCCAGACTTTTATTTTCAATGTATTTCTACATTACAGTATTGATACTTTACTAATAAAATAGATCCATTGGAACACAGGTAATTTTTTTCCCCATTTCCTGAAAAGTAACCGTTTGGGAAATACAGTACCAGCTTTCCACCCGACAGCGAGGATTCCATATTATTTCGACACAGAGGTCTGATGCAGCAGAAAATCACGTCCTCCAGAGAGACTGGTTGGGTGGGTGAGGTGACAGCAAGATACAGTGCAGTGGCAGCCAGTGTACGATATGTCCCCCTGAATGCAGTGGTGGGGAAAAGTACTCCATTTCTTTTCAACTTAAGTGAAAGTATCAATACTGTTACTCTGTTACAAGTAAAAGTCTGGAATTGAGAATGTACTTGAGTGAAATTTCAAAAGTATTAAAATGTACTTAGAGTACCAAGTACTCATTATGCAAAATGTCACATTCCACACGTTTTCAAATGTACTGTATAAATCATATTTTGAAAATAGCCGATCTACCAGGTCACAATGCTTCGCATCGCGACGCATTGTGAGCTTGTAGATCGTCTATTTACAAAAGGCCGAAATATATACAGTATAGGGTTGTGGTTCATGTATGTTAAATCTACAATGTAGTAATGGAGGAAAAGTATTTGGATCTGAGATCGTCTAGTTGAGTGTGTTCTTGCGTCGACTCAGCCCTGCATGAGCTCTGTATGCAAGCGGTATAAGCCTCATTCATCCTGTGTTAATAATATTCTAGCCAGATTAAGAAATCACTCTTCGAGACACGTCTGTGTTTTTTTTTCTCCCTGAACAAACGATGCAGTCTGAGTCTTACAGTGACACAGAAATTCACTGAAAGTTCGGAGGGTGAAACATTTCCAAACAAGACAGGGGGTTATTAAGGCCGCTTGGGTGGTGCAGTGATAAAGTACCTGCCCACCACCGCCAAAGAGTCTGGGGGTTTGAGCGTCTATACAAACACAATAGGCTCGTGTTCGGGGATAGGGAAGCCGGGCTGGGAGGGGTCATATGCTGTCTGTATGTCAGTGGTCCTCTACATGTGGATTCCCAAGGGGGTCCATCATGTTTTTTTTTACCATTTAATATAATACCTCAAAAAAGAAAGAAAGAGAAAGGAAAAAAGGTCATTCATTATATTGCACAAATGTAATCAACAAAACAAATATTATAAAAACTGTTCAAACATTGGCCGATTATGTCAAATAATATAAGAGATTATTCAACCTAGTCAAACAAAATGTAATGCCTCAACTCCTACAATTCCAAGTGCTTGTCAGGGTGTGGGATGGGGGGTCCACAGTTCAAATACTGTATGATTTTCTTTGGGTGGGTGGCGGCCTGAAACGGTTGATAAGCACTGACTTATGATCAGTCGTAGAATTAAATTAATTAAATTTACTGCACTCCAGAACAACTTTGAAGTGGTTAATTTATAGCCACTCCCCGCCCCGCTCACGCATTGTGAGCTTTTAGAGCTAGAGAGTCTATTTTCACAATAATCATCTGTGGAACAGAGTCAAACTAAATGTAATGCCTCAGCTACTACAATTCCAAGTGCTCGTCAGAGTGGTGGGGTCCCCAGTTCAGATATGATTATTTATAATGATTAATTTAAAATGAAATTAATTCAATTTGCTGCGCACAAGTACAACTTTGAAGTGTTTAATTTATAATGTACTTTTTTTTCCCTTCCTAGAAATGTAGTGGAGTCAAAAGTACAATAAGTATTGGGATGAAAGTCATAAGTATCCAAAAATAACACCCAGCGTGAGTGAGCAGTGCCTTAGGCTGCTCAACAGTGCCACTTGAAGGTAGGTCACCCAGTGGTATTGCAGCTGTTGAGGCCGTACTCATACAGTACATACAGACAGACAGACATACACACGGACATATGTTGGAGTGGCACTGTAGGCACCGCTCAAGAATACAAATACTCAAGTACAGGCACATGCACACATGTATAAAAGGTGCTTGAGCCCCTGCCGTTTTATCTGTCTGTAAAAAGTGCCCTAGGCTCCACTCCAGACAATGAATGCATTTTTCACTATGGTGAAAGAAATGCAAATGCCTCCTTTCCATGCCATACCTGAAGGCAGCATTCTAGATAATTGCCTTGTCCAAACTCTCCTGAACTTGAATGCGTCACCTTAGTTGAAAGAAATGCCCTCTCTGTGTAGAAATCCATGCCAAACACCACATATCCAGTATTCACTTGATTATGCTTAGTTTAGTGTGGTAACTATCAAGCACCGAAAATAGCCGACCTCCAAGCTCACAACGCGTCGCGATGTGACGTGTTGTGAGCTTGGAGGTCTGCTATTTTCAATATTTTCACCAAAAGGCCCTTTTAGAAATTTCGAACCCTGCCTCTCTAACATTCTCTGCACGTCCCTGCTCAAGTAAAAGTACAGACCTTTTATAAAAAATAGCCCAGTACTAAAGTCATTGTTAGTGTGTTACTGTGGGCCACTCACTGGTCCCAGAACAGCCAAGGTGCCCCATAGTTTTATGTCCTCCTACAAAACAAAGAGTGCATGTCCCTAACTTTAATGGAAGCTCACAGTGCTATGCTTAATCTGCACCGTGATTTATGCTGGCTTCAATCATAGCCCTCTCTGTGTGCTGGCTTCTTCTCCAAGCCCTTTTTAGCCGTTATATTTTATAGTGCGCTAATTGAGTGCATTTCTCTTTTTTTTTAAATGATGGGGATATTAAATAAAGGGAGGAAAGATACTTTTTTATTTTATGACCATAATTATTATTATTTTTGAAGGGGACAAATATTCTTGTTTTCACAGTTCACACTCTCCCACCCACCTGGCGAGTGGGTGCGTGCCGCGTGCATTTTCACAGCATGTTTATTACACTGAGTTCACTATAAAAGAGTAGAGTTTTAGGTAAATAAGTTGTAGATCTACTATTCTCAAAGGATTTGTACACATTTGAAAACTTGTGAAATGGGACATTCTGCAAAATTAGTACTTTTATTTGCAGTACTCACAGTAAGAATATTTTAAAGAGAATAGATTTTTGTACTTTTACTCAAGAAAACTTTGAATACCGAACTTCTAACAGAGAACTTGTAACCGTATTTCTACATTATCGTATTGGTGCTTTTACTTAAGTACAAAATGTGAGACTTCTCCACCTCTGCTCGTGGCCCTCCAGTGGGCCCCGGACCAGAGTTTGGGAACCGCTTGGACCATGGTTTTGCACGCCAGCAGCTGTTTCAGAGAGATAAAGCATGACGGTTGCACGGTTTGCGAGGCCAATCTTGTCAAAACAGGAGCATCATCATCATCAGAAGGTGTTTTCACAGAACAGGTGCATCAAGCAAACCATGAGGAAACCTTGTATCTCCAATTCTTTCGTCAATTAATGTCCTACTTTCTACTACTTTCATTCTACAGTGTCATACAAAAGTGGCAGAAATAGACAATCTACAAGGTCGCATTGCGATGCGTTGTGAGCTTGTAGATCTGCAATTTTTTGCTATTGTGGTTTTTGTTTTTGTTTTAAGAAAACGTTAAGTACTGTTAGGCGATAGGTCCTTTCTGTGGTGAGTTTGCATGTTCTCCCCGTGTCTCCTTGGGCATAGGCCCTCACACAAAAACATGCAGCCGGGTGCTCCCCAATGTCCCCTGGCGCGGCAGAAACCAGGACTACAGGTTAGGTAGTCACCGGGTGAGAAAAATGGGTTGCAAAAACCGTGGGATAAAAAAAAAAAAAAAAAAGTACTGTATGTGTTTCTGTGGGTAACAAGAAGAGCTTGTATTTAAATAATAACATTGTAATTGTAATCTCTAGTCTAGTCATTTAGGTCAGCACCACTGCCCTAAACATGTAGTGGTGTTTGTTAGTAGGAATAAACACAAAAACCCCCGGGATGAACTCCACTAAGAAAGGTTTCTACACAAAAAAGGAGGTGTTGCCCCCAGAGTCCAAAACAAAGAAGAAAACAAAATATATATATATTTTTTAACTTAATGGGTTCCCAGATTGCTTTCCATTAGAAAACAGCTTCTTTTGTCCCATTTCCTGAAAAAACTTTGGACATACAAGGTTTCCGCCCGACAAGTCGACAACAACAACAGCGAAGTGCTTGTTCTGTTATTATGGAGTCGCGAGGCTAGCAGCCAGCCCCGCCGTAATTGCGGGTTTACAGAGAGGGAGGCAGTGTGCCTCGTTAAGTAGAAGAAAATGACATTTAAAGACACCCACAGTGTATCGTAGGTGCTGTTAACAATTGCTCGTTTCGAAGGTAATGTCTGTGTTTAACAGCATCCTTTTTTTAGAGGAGCCCATAGGAGGAAGCCTGTAAAAATAAAAGCATCACCGCTTCATTCTTCTGGCTTCCTGCAGGCACTACAAATGTCTCTCACTGCATTTGATGTACAGTATGTGATTACCTTGCTCGTTTGTAAGTGGTCTGCTAAATATGTCTACACTGTAAATTAAAACAGTGGTGTAATTATGCATTGGTCTCATTCATTGCCAAACGTCGCTTTGTATAAGTAGAAAGGCAATGGTCACTTTCTCTTGCATACTCGTTGGTTCTTCAACCATAAAATGTTATGTCGAGGAACCCTAAATTAATATGTATTTGGCCGCTTACCCCATCAGAAAATAGTTTGTGCCAGGGACACCTACACAAGAGTGTGTGTGTGTGTGTGTGTGTGTGTGTGTGTGTGTGTGTGTGTGTCGTGCGTGCGTGCGTGCGTGCGTGCGTGCGTGCGTGCGTGCGTGCGTGCGTGCGTGCGTGCGAGAGAGAGAGAGAGAGATATTAATATTTGCCGACTCTCGTCTTTTCCATTCCTGAAGTGGCCTGCACCTTTGACCCTAGCTTAGAGGAAGCTTTTATGACTTAAGTCATTAAATACCACTCACACCATCACAGAGCTAGGCTATAACAGCAATTTACTTGTGTTTATCTTTGGCAGCCTTGGACATGTTAATAGGTTGGTTGTAAGACGCATCCAACAACTTGGGATGCCAAAAAAAGTAGCTAAACGTCTTGCAGCTCTTCTTCTATCGGTAGCTGCCAAATATGGCGAAGACGCTGTTACTTGTACCGCCGAAGGGTACTGTACATTATTTACAGACCCTCGTATAATATTTGTTTCTTTGTATTGTGATTCTTATGTGGTAATACATAAATAATTAAGTGTGTGAAATAATTTTTGAGCGATGCTAACTGCTTCTACGTCTGGCTGGTGAAATCTCGATATTTAGACGTCCCATTATTTCGACTGCGGGAGTCGGCAGGTTAGCTACTCACCAGTGTCAGGGTTACTGATGTTAGGGTTAGGATTCGAAATACTGGGACGTCGAAATATCGACACGCTCCCTGTCTGGCTTTGTGTGTATTAGGGATGGGACGATAAGCAATATTATCGTTAATCTCATAATACTTCAACATATTTCTGATCTTGTGCTAAACCATGCAGGCTCTTCAGCCAATAGACTTGCCTTGACATCAAGCTCTGCAATTTGAGCACATTACTTTTTCGAAAAATCATAAACATAGTGTTTTTCAAAATGATTGCTGCAACGCCATTTATACTTTTCTTCCACAACAATTATGCCATTTTCCTTCATTTTCTTTGAGGATAAAAAAAAAAAAGTTTTACTCACTTAGACACCCGTGGTGTCTCGCCTCCACTGCTCGCAAAGTGCTTCCGGGCATTGAGCAATTTGACCCGCCGTGGTACAAAGGATAATGTTGCATGGAACGTTAGAATACATCCTGATATTCGCCTGGAGCATTTTCTTTTTTAAATCTATGCGAGAATATTATATGAACAAATTGTATAGTGTGTGAAGACACAGGTATTGTTAAGCTAAAGTTATGTTAAATCTCTCTCTCTCTCTCTCTCTCTCTCTCTCTCCCTCCCTCCCTCCCTCTCTCTCTCTCTCTCTCTCTGCAATACGCATGTACAACTATCCAAACAGGTGGCGGCAATTGTTCTAGGATTTCTCGCCTGTATGAAAAGGCACAAAGGTTGTCTGTAATGGAGGATTCTGATTGCAGAAGAGTTTAAATTATTTCAAATGAACGCCTTTATACTTTTTGGATTGAAAAGATTGCAGTTGGTTTACAGTTGCCGCGTACTGTGCTCGTGATTTTCTTCCCCCCAGTTTGCACATGATTATGTCTAGCAAACGTGAGTGAAATATTCACACTGTAGAGAACCTTTGTCTGCTTATTTCCTCTTCCCCTCAAATCAGGAGAAGCTCTAGTAACGTACCGGAAAAAAGAGGTGAAAATAATCAACATATATTTGCAGTATAGTGGAAAGTAACTGGGTACATGTACTAAATTTTCAGTACTTTTACTTCTACTTCACTACATCTCAGAAGCAAATATTGCACCTTTACTCCACTGGAATTATTTGAAAACGTACTGGTTACTTCTAGATTTGAATTATTATTACAAAACATAAATTAGCCACTTCAGCCCTTTTCAAACTGGGGAAAATAGCCAATCTAAGCTCAAAACACGAGTGAGTTTGTAGATCGGCTATTTTCAGCAAAGATTTCATACAAAACGTGACATTCTGCATAATTACTAGTTTCTACATTGCAGTATTGATGCTTATACTTAGTAAAAGATTTGTGCTTCTGCAGAAGCATTTGTGCCATTCAGGAATGAATGTCCATTGTCCCTTTCCCAGTAAAGACAAATGTAGGGTGTTTGTGAGTTTTTTGTCCAGTGGGAATGGGGCTTTTTATTACCACATCACTATCTAATGATCACTCTGTCTGATACATACTTTATCTACATGGTCAGTGGAGACTGGAGAGAGAGGGGGATTGAGAATCAATTATATCACAGAATCGATACCGAGGTTATTGAGTGGACACTGTTTTTGCCACTTAACCCCTCAACACCCTATATGTTTACTTGACCAGGGTCCTCCATTTCCCTCTAGGCCAGTGGTCTGCAATGGTTTTCAGACCAAGGACCCCCTTAGCTGAAAGAGAGAAGCAGGGACCCCCACTACATAGTGTATACATTTTTTTATACAGATTCCATGGATGTTCATAGACTCGTATGACAGCACTATTTTCAGACTTTTAACCGCTTGAACCATCAGTACTTTTTAAACTTAACCTTTCGCAGACTTACTAGTCTGCTTTTTTTTTACCTCTACACAATCTGCTATTTTTGGCTAAAGTTCTCCTCAGAATAGTGACGCTTATAACGATCCTATCACAAAAAGATTTGGCGTCCCCCCTTTAGTAACTCTGAAGACCCCCTAGGGGTCCCGGACGCCCTGTTGGAGACCTCCGCTCTAGACCAAATAAATGTTTTATTTTTACTGATTGTTTACCCCAGAAGGAGAAGATGCTGGGGTTCACGTGATAAAAATGAAAGAGTCTTCCTTCGACACTGACAGGAACGACGTGCAAAGACAGACTGCCAGATTGAGTGGCCTAATAATCCCCAGCTGAAGATAAGAACAGACAGATAGCAAACATTGTTTTACAATGCTAATTACTTAGACTTAGACTTATTCAGTCTCATGGGGGCTGTTTTTAACAGCAGCTGTATAGAGGAATCAAAGCAAACACAATGTCTGAACATGAATGTTTGTTTGAGTCATTTTCTGTCGTCCTTTGTTCACAGCCAACTATTTTGGCTCCAGTAGCCATACCCGTTTCCATGATTTCTGAATCCAAGTACTGTATGGCCCTTTACCAAGACTGCAATTTTTTTCTTAGAAAACTCGGGAGAAAACCATAGCTGCTGTCCAGCAGAAACTCTCCAATTCCCTCCATATTTCATGTTTTTTGTGTTTTTCTTTTTTCTCGCTCTCATAAATTAGGGCCCTACTTGATCATACTGCAGCGTCACACAAAAGCACCAAAAGTATGCTACTTTTGCTGAAAAGTAACAGTTTACACCAGCTTTCACATTTTCCCCTTAAAGGGGGAGCAGTGGCACAGTCGGTAGAGCTGTCACCTCACAGCTAGAAGGCTCTAGGTTCTATTCCCATCGGGACACTAGGAGGCGTGTTCTCTCCTCCGCGTCATCAGTGCCCATACCCTAGGTGGGGTTTGGCGAAAGGGCCTTTCTGTGTGGAGTCTGTCTCGCTCTCTCTCACACACACACACACACACACACACACACACACACACACACACACACACACACACACACACACACACACACTCACACACACCGAGTTAACCCTCATTTGAGAACCGCTGCCTTACTGCACTGAGGCGTTTACGTTTTGAGGTTTTAATCTTGAGAATTAGTCCATGGAGAGAGACATGGAGCCTGAAAACAACATTTGCAGATGTGAAGTGAAAGTTTTCATTCATTTATTTGTTCCTCTTCCATTGCAAAGAGACAGTGAATCGATGTTGACTCGGAGACAACAGCTAAATCATATCAGTATCCTTGAAGCGGCTAAGTCTTACGCCAGGGAAAAGCCATGATTAAATCCAAAACAGTCTTTCTTGATAATGAACAAGACTAGGTTCTTAGTAAGGAGTAAACAAAACGGAACAACAGTCCACAGTTAACCCATTAAGTCCATGAGGCTGATTCTACAAATTCATTCCTTTCAAATTCCTTCTAAGGGCACGGTCACGCCACACTAATATTCTACCTACTGTATGAGAGTGGATTCTGCCAGGGACGTGCTGGCCATTGGGAAAAGCCGGACAACTCCCGAACGGCCGGTTCATTCCCGGCCGATCCAGGCCGGCCATTAGGAAAAAATTAAACTGCTTGCACAAAAGTAAAAATTAAACTGTTTGCACAAAAGTAGTGAAAACAGCAGATCTACAAGCACACAACGCCTCGTGGTGCGAGGCGTGGAACTGAGTTACTAGGGCCCAAGGTGGAGGGGCCTTCATTATTTTATATACTTTAGCTATTGAAAAATAGCAGATATACAAGCTCAATGTAGATCACAAAAAATGTAAAAAATAAATATATATAAACAGCAGACATAGTCGCAGCGTGGCACAAAGTGACACGCTGTGAGATTGTACATCTGCTATTTTTGAATCGCCAATGTTATTCAACATTTTGCTTGAATAAAATACAAAAGTATTGGCCTCAAAATATACATTTCTTAATGAATACTCATTATGCAGAATGTTCCATTTAAGATTCAAAAGATTTCAAAATGTGTCCAAAGTGATTGGCAAGCTCACGAAACGTAGTGAGCTTGTAGATCTTTTTTGAAATGGCCACGGTTTAAAATGAGGCTTTGGTGGTTAATAATATATGTTTTGTAATAATCTATGCAGCAAGTTAACTAAAGTTTATAAATAATTGTAGTCGTCTAGTCGAGTAAAAAAGCCAATATTTGCCAATGTGATGTAGTAAAGTACAAGTATACAGCAAATTAATAGATGTATACAATATTTTCACAATTATCTGTGGAACCGCGAGTCAATATAATGCCTCAGCTTCCAAGTGCAGTCCAAGTGCTTGACAGGGTTGGGGTCCCCAGTTCAAATATGATCATTTTGGGGGGTCATGGCCTAAAAAGGTTGAAAACCTCTGGCCTTGCGCATACCAAACTGGGGTTTCTTGAAGTAAAAAAAAAAAAAAAAAAAAACGATTGTAGTAGCAGATATATGCAAACAAAAAAACTAAACAAAACAAGCAACACAAAGATCCCAAAAAGATGGGAAAAAAAGACAGTGAACATATAGAGTGGGTTGGTAAAACGTACTGAGTCAGAAAGGTCATGTTTTGTAGCTAGGGCACACAAAACATCAGTGTTTTGGATGGTGAAATCTCTCAGGAAAGCAGTGGGATGTTGCAAGGGCTTGTTTGGGATATGTGTTCTCATGCCAGCCGCATTTCTTTTTTGGAGCATCTAAAGAGCATCGAGTAGACTGCTAATCACAGAGAGGAGAGGGAATAGCAATAATCTATTCCAGACAGGCGAGTTTGTGTGTGTGTGTGTGTGTGTGTGTGTGTGTGTGTGTGTGTGTGTGTGTGTGTGTGTGTGTGTGTGTGTGTGTGTGTGTGTGTGTGTGTGTGTGTGTGTGTGTGTGTGTGTGTGTGTGTGTGTGTGTGTGTGTGCGTGCGCGTGCATGGAATGTGATGCGGGCCCCGTGCCAACTCAGTCACGTTGACGGAGTGGGTCACTTTACTTGACAACAGACAGGGTTTTTTAGTAGTCGCCGAAGCAAAACGTGTCACGGTCAATTATGTGGCATGGCGAGTCATAGTTTGTTTATCTCGGGGAATAGAGTAAGTAGAGACCGGAGAACGTGACCGCCCATGTTAAAACATGGCCAGACGTGAAGTGGAATTATTATTATCATTATTTTTATTGCTAGTGTGAATCAATGGTGATTGTTAAAACCGGGAAAGCATCCAAGTCATTTGCTCATTTCCGATTTTTGCTATATACTGTATAGCAAAAACATAGGTTTAGAACAGTTATTCTCATTGAAAAATCTTGAAAGTTTTCGAAACATTTTTGAATAATTTGGATTTTTCATTAACACAAATCTTCTCTTTTGGGGATCCCTGGTACAAAAACATCAGCTGGGGGGTCCGTGACGAAATATAAATCATTTTTGGGGTCCTTGGTACGAAAAAGTTTGAGAACAACTCAATAAGACAATAAGGACAATAAGACAAAAATGCCTTCTAAATCAAAGGCATTTTGTAGAATCGGCCTTATTGTCTTAAATGGCTTTAAGCTGCACAATGTAACTTTCCTCTTCTACCCCGCATTCGAACCTGTGACATTGTTGACATTTTTTACCACTGAGCTAATAGTGCTTCTTCTTTTGACTCTTGGCCTTCAGGTCCAAATTTGTGTAAATCCCGGTTCCCGACACGGGATTGTGTCAAAGGTCATGTCCGACTTAGACACGTTCCACTCATCATGTCATGGCCTCTGGTGCAGCCTCTATCGGGGTTCCACTCAACAATCATCCACATAACTAATGGTTAATAACTTAGTGCTTATACGGCTCAGGATCATTAGCTATTTATTGATAGTTTCGCTGTCAGGTAGAAACCTTGTAAGTCCATATTTCAACATTCAAAAATGTATTTTATTATGTGTAAATTAATTCCCTACGTCATCATACAGGTGTCTCACAATATTCATGAAATTAGCTCGGATATCGTATTTATTTTGAAATTTATTTTTGAAATCTAGACAGACGTTATGAGCATCCCTATTCTCCTCTGAATAGGGATGCTACGGTTGAAGTGGTTAATGTAAAAATGTGGCAGCCCCCCTGTATTCGGTGAGCCCCCTGTAGTAACTCTAGACCAGTTCAGTGGCCTTGAGGTTAGAGTGTCTGCCCTTAGAATGGGAGGTCGGGGTTCGATCCCCAGACGGGTCATACCAAAGACCCAGTGCCTCCCTGCTTTACACTCCGCATCAAGGGTTGGATTCAGGGGTGTTGTTGTCTTTCCTGGAAGAGAAAGATCCCACAATTGGCCGCTAGTTGCGCTGTTTTCCCCCCGCGAGGTACCAAAAAGATTTGCTCTCCACTGGACCCCATTCATTTTCCTCTTTCATTTTCTAACCTTAATAAACATCGTCATAAATACTTTATGGTTCCTGTCGCTAGTGAAAAACTGCCTTTCAATAATCATGACTAGAAGCTCGGCCGCCCGAGCGTCTAGTCGGCGACCTGGCCAACTCGGGAACGATGTAAATAGGGAATGAATGCCCCGCCCTTTAATGCAATCCCCATTATACCTGTTGTCATAGGACCCGTTTTGACCATCTGTTTGACTGTGTCCATGTATTCCCATATATGGAGATATCTGTCTGACTGCGTCCATGTTATGCCCATATATGGAGATCCCTGTATCTGCCTGACAGTCGGCTGAGCGTCTAGTCGAGGACCGGCCTACTCGGGAACGATGTAAATAGGGAATGAATGCCCCACCCTTTAATGCAAACTCCATTATACTTGTTGTCCATCTGTTTGGAAAACACTAATGTCAGACATTAGCTCCGCATACGGAGATTCCGGACCTTTTGTGCTGGTTCCGGATAACCGCATATCAGGTCAGGTCGAGGCCGGGCACTGCACTCCCTGCTGCAGCGGGGAACGCGTGTGCCGAATTCTGTGTAATGCAAACCCCATTATACCTGTTGTCATAGGACCCATTTTGACCATCTGTTTGCCTGAGTCCATTTATGCCCATATATGGAGATATCTGTATCTGTCTGTCTGCGTCCATTTTATGCCCATATATGGAGATCTCTGCAGACACAGTGCCGGTTCCGGAAGACCATGATGTCAGACAACAGCTCTGAATACGGAGAATCCAAACCTTTTGCGCTGTGTTCCGAAAAATCGCATATCGGGTCGGGTCGAGGCCGGGTACTGCACTACCTGCTGCGGCAGGGAACACGCGTGCTGAATTTGAAGCTGGTGGGACGAACGGGTCTCAAGATACGGGGATTACATACATAACATACATACATACACACTCACA
This sequence comes from Nannobrachium achirus, assembly GCF_963921795.1. NCBI lineage: Eukaryota > Metazoa > Chordata > Actinopteri > Myctophiformes > Myctophidae > Nannobrachium > Nannobrachium achirus. The sequence continues at coordinate 21,092,228 of NC_137821.1, forward strand.
GAGATTTTTTGTTGACTCATGTGGCGTACGTGATGTCAGAGCCTTTTATGAAGTGATGTCACAATGAGTCAGCGCTTACTCCGGAACGGCCCGATGTCAGTCATCTCCGCATACGGAGATTCCGAACCTTTCGTGCCGGATCCGAAAAACTGTGTATCGGGTCGGTCGAGGCCTAGCTAAGAACGTAGGCAAAGGTCTGAGCTATCTGTGTGCAAAATTTGGAGCTGTCAGGGCTCTTTCGTGCAATTCGGCCTCAGCTTCAATTAGTGCAAATATGGTCCCATTTGTTAAAATTGATGATAAAGCTGCGGGGGGCGTGGCCAACTAAACTGATACCAGCCGGCTGTGTTCTTCTTCGTGTGCTGTATTTCGGGAGGCTCCGACCACATTCTCCCATGTATCCCTGCGGTTGCACGTGACTGTTGGCAGCCAATAGCATTCCTTATGATTCCTGGGGTACCATTCAAACAATGATGGCGACACCCATACAAGGGCCAAAAAAAGCGTCATTTTCGCTGCATAGAAACCAATGGCTTCGCAGCGTCCATTTTTTTTACAGTCTATGGTTGGATTGGGGTAAGTCCCTGAGACATACTAGCATCATGGGGGTGTTCTTGTACATCAAGCTGCCTCAAACTGCCCTATGGGCCTCATATGGCTCGGCAAAGGCCTGTAGTAACTCTATAAGGGTCCCAGATCCCCTTTTAAAGAAACCTGCTGTAGCTGGTTTGGCCAATAGTATGCCAAACCGTCAATAACAGCACAATATGCAATTGAAACATTTTGAAAGTGTAAAGACCTTTTGTGTGAATGTTATACATATTTAAGCAATACTTTTCATTGGTTTCATTGGTTTCAACACAAGAGCGTGTTACTGAATAAGGATGGAAAACAGGATCTTTTTTTCCCACCACCCCATTTTCTGATAAATGGTTTTGGACAGTCAAGGCTTCTGCTTGATAGTATAATGATATATCTGCCTCTCCCAGTGAGAAAGTACTTTGTGTGCAGCATATAGAGCCATGCACTGCAGCAGTGAATGTTCCATCTCCATTCATGGAGTGTGTGTTTGTTTGGGTGTGGGTTGTTGTTAGAGAGAGAGAGAGAGAGAGAGAGAGAGAGAGAGAGAGAGAGAGAGAGAGAGAGAGAGGCTCATTGTGATGTTCATGGGCTTTTAAGCCGTGACATCATTTTGTAGTCAGACCTCCAAGCAGATTTATTGTCAATATCTGTCCCTCGCTATTTCAACAGATCCGAGACAAAAATAACGAATAAAGTATAATTCTACCACTTTCCTTTCAACAACAAAGAGAAGAAAAATGTGTAAATAGTAAAAAGATTCACTAGCGCTGGGGCCTTTTGGCCCCGAAAGTTCTCCTCTGCCTACAAAATGATGTGACAGCTCTACTGTGCAGGGGGTTTGGGGGGTTTGGGGGGGGGGGGGGGGGGGGGGGGGGGGGGGTGGACAGGGTTCAACAGCTGCCAAAGTGTTATCCATTCCTACCCACACAAACATCTCCTTACACTGGGATTTGAGGACACTTTTTAGACCCACTCACTCACGTGCACGCAAATACACACTAATGTACACACAAACAGAACATAAACACAGACACACACACGCGCAGTCGCGCACGTGCATACGTTTGTATTTCTGTACCCGTGAGGACGTCAACATTTTAGGAAGGGGTGCCCTCTTTTCTTGGTGTTTCGCCTTGATTGCGCTTAAACCAGGGGTCTTCAACGCTTTCAGGCCAAGGACCCCTTAGTTGAGAGAGAGATGAAGCAGGGACCCCCACAACCTGTTAGTTAATAGATTCATCTTTTGACAGCACAATGACAGCACCATCATCAGTGCATTTTGGATTCTTGAACGGTCAATACTTAATAAACTTGACCTTTCACTTTGTACTTAGTCTGCTTTTTCCCCCCTCTATACCAAACGTTTCTATATGCCGAAAACGCCTCGCAGCTTGGAGATCTGCTATTTTTGGCTAAAGTTCTCAGAATGCTATAGGGTTCAAGTGGTTAATATAAACAAGGAGATATTTTTCTATCACAAAAAGATTCTGAGGACCCCTTGTAGTAACTCTGAGGACCCCCTAGGGGTCCCAGACCCCCTGTTGAAGACCCTTGGCTTAAACCCTAACACAACACTATGCCTAACCCTAACCTTACAGTAACTAATGGTTTACTTCCTCTCTGTCTCTCTCTTCCTCCTCCATCTCTCCCTCCGGTCCATGATGCTTCTGGTTCCACATGGCTCTTTCTCCGCACAGGTAAGTGAAGACGCATGCACGCTCGCTCTCACACACACACACACACACACACACACACACACACACACACACACACACACACACACACACACACACACACACACACACACACACACTCTCTGACACCGGTTTGCAACTGTATCGAAAAGTATAAAACGGGCATAATAACCCTAACCCCCAAATCTAACATCTTCAATGCCTAATCCTAATCCCAACATTCCCCCGAATCCTTTCCTAAATGTTAAACCTATATAACTCCCCAAAATCCAGACTTCAGTCACTGTGCTGACGTCATGCTGACACGTGGCTGAAAGGTCCAGAGCTTTCCTGAACCGGAACACTGTTTGCGCGCGCGCGTGTGTGTTGGGTAATCATCATTGTGTCAGATGATACACGGTCCGATTGCCTTTTTCATACAGTAGCTTATGTCAGGAGTCACTAGCTGTAGCTGCACAGTATATTTATCTGTGTCAGGCTAGGCTTGGTGCAGGCGGCTCGCTCAATCCCTAAGTCTATATATATCGTCACTGTCGGGCAGAAACCATGTATCTCCAAGTTTTAGATTTGTACGTTTTTCGCAAAGTAAAGCCCTGCTTCTTCATACAAGGCTGTCACACAAAAGTAGTGAAAACAGCAGATCTACAAGCCATAGTTGTGTGCTTGTAGATCGTCTGTTTTCACTATAGTTTAGTTCATTTTTTAAATGATAAATACAAAACGAACGGTTTTGGATATACAAGGTTTCCACCCGACAACAACGATGTATGTGTGCCGTTTTTGTTGGTGATGGAAAGCATATCTCGGCCCCCAAACAGTTGATGTCCTAGCTTTCCAGATCTGTGCATGAAACCCCGTGGTGTGATTAGTTGAGGAAAAGCAGTTTCCGAGGGATGTACCTACGACGGAAGTAAAGCCCTATGGACTTTCTGCCCTTCTGGTTCTCGGGTGTTGCCTGTAGTCGATCAAGCTTGATCCAGTCAACATATTATTGCGACCGTAGGTCACAGTTTACTGTGAAACCTGGCAAATCCTGTCAGTGAGTGGGTAATGCCTCAATGTCTATAGCTGACCTGTTGTGAAATCACATTGTTGAATCAATCACCGCCTGTTCTATCAATCATATGGAGATCCCTGATGTCATCAATATTAAGAACATATTTGGCATTGCTAATATATGGACGTTCCATATGGCCAAGACAGAATTCTAGAATTAATTTGCAAATCAAGACTCCTGACTATCATCACCTGGATCTCCATATATGAAGATAACGACACTAACCTCATCAAACCCTGGATATCCATACATGGAGACGACTGGATCATCATCTAGATCTCCATATATGGAGCTGATCAATACCTCTACATCTGACCTCACTCCATATATGGATATAGCCGACCTGTTCTGACATCACAGTGACGATGCAGAGAGAACAAAGAATAAATAAAAATTAAATAAAAACAAAAAAAGAACAAAACTCCACATCACAGTCTATTTAGAAGGAATTTGTACCGGTCTGAAGCTGCACCAAGTTGGAGAATTGACAGCAAAATGGAGGTTTTTCCACTGCCTCTCCCCTTCCTGAAGTTTTTCTTTTGTTATTGTTGTTGTGTATTAGTAATACTTTACAGCTGCCCAGACAAGGAGAAGTTTTTCTTTATTTGAAACAAAGAGGTTACCAAACATAAACCTTTGTATTGGAACACGGCTGCAGCTTTGAACAGCGCTCTGTCTGAGGGCTGTAGCCTGGAAGGTAAGGTAAATAAAACAAGCTGCAATGGTAGAACGATGCATTATCAATCACTTTCCTTAACAGTCAAAGCTACTTTCAGAGAACAAGGAGAAAAGAAAAAAAAGCTTTTCCAGATCAGGGGTGGACAGTAAATTATATGTACTTGAGTACATTTGTATCTGTACTTATCTGTACTTTACTCAAGTCATTTGTATTTTTGGATACTTATGACGTTCACGACAGATTTGTAGCCTTTGACTCCACTGCATTTCTAGGAAGGGAAAAAGTACATTATTAACTGCTTAAGCTATATTTAAAATTGTAAAGAATTGCAGATCTACAACATCGCAAATCTCACAATACGACACGTTGTGAGCTTGAAGATGGGATATTTTCATCATCATCATTTTAAGTACATTTTTATGTATGCATTTTTCATTTGAAGTGTTTTTTTTTTAAAGGCGTTTGAAATAATAATAATGAAGAAAGAAAACTAGGGAAAAAAGGGGAATATTTACACGCAACTCATGAAAATGAATCATACTATGTCCCAAAACAGTTAGTTTGCATGTAGGATTCAGATTCAAAAGCAGAAAACTAACATATTGACGCTACTTTTCGAGTTTGCAGATCTGCTACTCGTGTGACGCTGTAGTGTGATCAAGTAGGGCATTCATTTACATAAAAATAAAAGTTAAAATAGGGAGAAGAGATGAGAGGTTTCTGCCCGACAGCGGTACGCTAGGCTACAACGGCGCTAAATGGTGCTAAATGAACCTTCCACAATTTAGGCCTCTAAAACCCAAAAGCCCCCTGCATGCTCATGTTTTTATCCACCATTAAAATCATCAGTTTTTATGTCGCCATAAAGTACAGGAGGCTCATATCTTTTTTTTACGACACGCAGGCCATCGTGATTAACAGTAATTGGAATACAGACATGGACGTGGGGAAGCCAGCAACCGTTCCCGGGTTACCCAGGGTGCACTGGGAACGTGTCCAATGTTGAGATAAATAAACGACACGTTTGTTGCGTTATGATTGGTTGTATCACAGATTTACTGTATATAACAAGCTGTAACAAGCTGGGGAACATGGCAAAATGGGAGTTACAGTTTGTGAACAGAATATATATCTTTTTTTGCTGTGGTACTAGAGAGCAAAATGGCTGTAAAATAAAATAAATGTAAATTTGTTTTAGTGTATCATAAACGCAAATGCATTTAATGCGTTTAGAATGATAACAAAATGGTCCGGAAACAAAGGAGCGGCTAAGGCATTAATGCCCATTTTTCACAGACAAATACTGCTACTGGAGGTTGATATAGTATACATGATTTTATTAGCAACACAAGATGCGCTTTCTTTTTGTGTCAGCAGTTGGTTTGAACAAAATGTCTCATGTTGGTGCATTTTGGCTCTCCAGCCGATGCTCAAACGTTCCCCTTCTCATATCTCCGTCACCGTTGCCCCTATCCATGCCAAACTTTGCACACACACTACTTGGTTGCCAAACCACAACCTCTATCCCTCATTTCTCACATGGCCCTCTTCTAGCGCCACCCTGAGGCCGATTCTTGCAAAACAATTTTTTTGGACAAATTTGCCCTAAAATCACGCAAATCGGTACACAGTATGTCTACAGTCATGTCATTAACATGGATCTGTCACATTTAGCGCCACCATCAGACGATTTTTTAAAACACATTTTGGACACTACTCCTACAGATTTTGCCCTAAAATCATGCAAAGCGGTACACAGTATGTCTACAGTCAAGTCATCAACATGGATCTGTCCCATTTAGCGCCACCATCTGGCCCATTTTACATTTGACCTGACGGTCGCGTATCTCCCGATTTAGGGAGTCTTACTGGTACTTTCACTTAAAGGGGCACTCCACCACTTTTCAACCTATGTTCATATAATTGGTCCTCACTCAAAAATAGTTTTTCTTTTTTTTCTTTTTTCTCAGAGGAGGGCTGTGGGCTGGTCAGAAACCCATAGTCTTGTGACATCATCGATTACCAATCCAGCTTATAGAAACTGCAGGCTTTCTATTCCTGAAAAGTTGCAATTTTAAAGTGGAAGCCATTGTTCTCGCGATATTAAAAATCTAAATATTTCTTTCAAAAATATTGATTACATTTTTTTTTGGAAAATGATGATGTCACAAGACCTATGGATTCTGAACTTCCCACAGCTCTCCTATGAGACTTGGACTGAGTAGAAAAAATTGTGATATTTTATCATGAACATTAGTGAGGACCTATTATATGAAGACAGGTTGAAAAGTGGTGAACTACTCCTTTAAGTAAAACATTTGAGTACTTTTTCCACCACTTGCACAATGGAAATTAAGTGTTGGTTGGACACTCCAACCACAATGCCACTAGCTGCTCTTGAGTTTAGCCGGCACCATGCAGTGGAAAAGGCACCAGAGAGACTGAGGTTTAAGAGTAACTTTTGCCCGCCATCTCAAGCTCTCTCATGTGAGAAATCACGCAAATCGGTACACAGTGTCTACAGTCATGTCATTACCATGGGATCGTCACATCTAGCGCCACCATCAGGTGATTTTTTAAAACACATTTGTGGACACTGCTCCTACAGATTTTGCCCTAAAATCATGCAAAGCGGTACACGTCTACAGTCATGTCATCAACATGGATCTGTCCCATTTAGCGCCACCTTCTGGCACATTTTTACATGCGACCTGGTGGTTGCTTATTTCCCGATTTAGAGAGTCTTACTGGTACTTTCACTTAAGTAAAACATTTGAGTACTTTTTCCACCACTTGCACGATGAAATGAAGTGTTGGTTGGACACTCCACCACAATGCCACTAAGCTGCTCTTGAGTTTAGCCGGCACCATGCTGTGGAAAAGGCACCAGAGGAGACTGGGGTTTCTATGGTGATGGAAGAGTAACTTTTGCCCGCCATCTCAAGCTCTCACATGTGAGAAATCACGCAAATCGGTACACAGTATGTCTACAGTCATGTCATTAACATGGATCTGTCACATTTAGCGCCACCATCAGACGATTTTTTAAAACACATTTTTGGACACTGCTCCTACAGATTTTGCTCTAAAATCATGCAAAGCGGTACACAGTATGTCTACAGTCATGTCATCAACATGGATCTGTCCCATTTAGCGCCACCTTCTGGCACATTTTTACATGCGACCTGGCGGTCGCTTATTTCCCGATTTAGAGAGTCTTACTGGTACTTTCACTTAAGTAAAACATTTGAGTACTTTTCCCACCACTTGCACGATGGAAATGAAGTGTTGGTTAATGGTTGGACACTCCAACCACAATGCCACTAAGCTGCTCTTGAGTTTAGCCGGCACCATGCTGTGGAAAAGGCACCAGAGGAGACTGAGGTTTCTATGGTGACGGAAGAGTAACTTTTGCCCGCCATCTCAAGCTCTCACAGAGCCTAGTGTTCACGCACCACTCTCCTCTCAAATCAATAGCTCTAACCCCCCCCCCCCCCCCACACACACACACACACTCCACTTTACACTGGCCCCTCTGAAAAACAAAAGTATTGAATGTTCAGGTTGGTGATGTCAGAATAATTCTCAGATTCTCCCGCGCTCAGCTGATAAACCCGATTAGGAGACTGTGCACACACTCACTGGGCCCTTATGGCACAGCATGACCCCGTAATGGTCTCCTATAGCCGGCTGATAAAGCTAGTCTGAGTGTGCTTTGAGTGCTTTTTCATCAGCCGCTACAAAGAATGTGTTCAGAGTCCATGTCAGGGCTGGGTGGTCAGGTGCATTCACAGCCCAGAGGGCTCTTCTATATTCACTTAATTCTCACTGTGTTTGAGTCTCGGAGAGAATTTTGCATTTTAAGACCACTTTATTCCGTCTGCACTGGCACAATATAGGAACACTTTTATTTAAAGGACAACTTTGACTTTTTACAACAAGGGTTCATATTTTAGATAGTCATTAGGGAAAAGATGAGTGTTAAAAGGTTTTCATTTACTTCTTTCTATCATTTTAGTGATTTTAACGATTTTGATTTGCATGCATGCCCCCATGTTGGGGGCATGCGTACAAGTGGCTACAGTAAATATGTCTTTTTAGACCCAATAAGCCCATTCCCAATATGCACCACAATCTTTCATGGGCAGATGTAACTTATGGGGGCTGGTGTAAATAGTAACAAAGAAATTGCCGGGTTATTGTGTCTAAAAATACATATTTAGCCACTTGTACGCATGCCCCCCACCCACTGAAATCAAAATACTAAAATCGCTAAAACAATAGAAAGCAGTAAATGAAAACATTTTAACACTCATCTTTTCTTTTCTCTAATTACAATCTAAAATATGAACCCATGTTGTAAAAAAAACAAAGTTGTCCTTTAAGCAACGTTTCAGTCA